>NC_092498.1:54269429-54611096 GCF_047511675.1 Marmota flaviventris
GGCCCTTGATTCACCTCTCCCTTGCCTCTTCCACTTATTGTGATCAGCGTTTTGGCACCTTAGAGGAGTCCTGGAAATCAGTGTTAGTAGAATTCCTCATTAACTCTCCAAGTGTTAACTCTTATACATGCAGAACTCAGGATAGAGATTGTTTTAAAAGGTGTGTTGTATCTTTTTCTGCTACATTTTCTCCTCTCTGTCATTCATGTAAGATGACCGAGCAGTTATTGAGCATCTACTGTGTACCTGAACTGGTATATGCCTTACCACAAATGACTGCAGAACCGGGATCTATTAACAACCTAGCATTGTCTATTATGACTTGTGTCAGAAACTTAGAGTATGTTTAATAGCCAAACTGCACTTCCTTTCTGTAGGTGCCTCCCTTCCATCTCCCTTTCTTCAAAGGGAGTTCTCACTGCATTGTAAAGACTTGGTCTTATTGTTCCTATACCCAATTAACTTCAGTCCCTGGTCTTCCAACAAATGCAGCAAACATCACAAAATCAGAACAACCTAATAAAAGTCTATCCTAAAGAACCATGAACTAAATACAGCTTCATTCTTAGCTCCTGCCCAGTTCTGACTCCCTTGACTACAATTACCTGAGATGTTTGATCCCTTTAATTAGGAACCCTTCATTCTTCTTTTATCCCTTTATTCTGATCGTTGAAGAAGCTTTAGCAGTGGCATGTTCCAAAATTGGCCCTCAAGATGCTACCTCCCCCTGAGGAAACATAGAGATTTAGATAACAAGGGAGAGAATAAAGAATTTGAAGCAATATGAAATCCTTATTTTATTTCTGAACCTTTTAATATAAATTGAGACCTTATACCATGTAGAGCTAACTTGTAGGAGCCAACCAGTCTACCATTACCCTTTCTGTCTGGACCATTTTAGGAACATGAAAATGTATGTGCTAAATGAGGTTGCTAACTGCTTCCTGGACAGCACTTGGAACTTAGGACCTCCAAATTGCTTTGACACCTATGAACAAGAAGTAAGAGCAAGCTTTTAATGCGTGAGATGTGTTACAGTTCTGAGAACCGACAACTTGAACTGATTTGGTTGTGTATATATTATTTAAGTGATAGCCATATTACTTAAAATGAAGCAGATTGCCTCCCGGCCTCCGCCTTTTACTTCGATGGTTGAGTTTTTGTTCTCGACACTTAACAAGGGAAGAGCTATCTCTATATTGTTATCACCAAAGAATTGTTTGAAATCATCCTGAACAGTCTTAAAAAGTACTGCTTTTCTTAACCTGTATACACAGTTTAAGTGTCAGATTCTCTGTGTAGTGGGCTTTTTTTTTTTCTTTTTCTTTTTTCTTTTTTTTTTACTTTTGTTTGTTGGTAGGAGGAAAGGTAGCAGGGAAGGTACAGACATGGAACTAATTGAATCTGGGGGTAAAAACTCTGCTGAGAGCCCGTGGATTATAAATTGAGTAGCTGCAGCAGCAGGCTCTCAGGCAAAGGTATTGGAGTGCAGTCAGTGTGACAGGAAGCTTATTTTGGTGTTTTTTTCTGTGCCTTGCCTTGTCCTTGACAATTACTCCAGGGGACTGGAGAGGGAGAGGTGTCTGAAGTTTCCCATCTGGAAAACTTCTCAGCATTCCTGCCTAGGGTCCTAGAGACTAGGGATGAAGATGACCCAGTAGATGAGACAGTCTGGTCTCATGTCTCTGACCCAGCTGTCTGTCCCGCATGTCTACACTCAGCCCCACTTTATCTGCTACCCAGGTATGTTGCTAGTAGATCGAGCTTGTTTTTGTTCTAAAGCCCCACCAGAACCACTATTTTGTCTCTTGTGTGGTTTGATCAGTAAAAATTGTGTTGAAATTTTAGGGAGCAGTATTTAAAGCAGAGGTATTTAGATTTAAATACTATAAAAGAGGTCTTTGAATAAATATAGAAAATAAAGTCATAACCCACTGGTCTTGGCCAGTTTCACTATAAGAAAGAGGGATGAATGTTGTGATTGACTTCCTTTCACCTTTAGATAGAATGACAATATTTTCATTGCCATCAGGGAACTTATTTATAGCCCAGTAGTCATCCCCACGCTGTTTTTCTGATATTTTGTCCAGATTTTCTTTCCCCTAATAATTACACCCCCAGCTTCAGGCTAAGCATTTTCCCTCCTTTCTTGTGTTTACACCTTTCAAATATTTGCAGATTGTTATCGTGTCACCCTCTTAGTCACCGCTCAGCCGAGCTGTACAGATTTAGCACCTTTTATCTTCCCTTTAAAGGCAGGCCTACCGCCCCTGAGTCATTTTCCCCTGCTCTCTTTAAGTGTGCTCCAGTTTTCTGCATTTCCATGTGGCCATGTAGCCTCCTACTGCTGATCATAGGTCATACATGGGAATTGTTTTCCTCTTCTGTTATGTTGGAAGCTAAGCATCTCTCCTGTGCCCCAGCCATGGTTCTTCCAGATGTTGATGCTCAGCATTAATTGCTTTATTTCTGGATTTAAACTGCATTTTCCAGATGTGCCAGTTTAAAGACCAGTGGGGTATATAGGTGTAGCTATGCTGTGTTTCTTATCCTTGAAGTGTATTATGTAACCATGGGAAAATGGGATGTGTGTAGTTAAGGATTTTGTAGGTCCCTCTCCTGGATTGCTCTAGACCTCATTCAGGGTCTATGATCCTGCCAGTTCAAAGTATTTTTCATTCAGTACATCTGCAGTGTCTCTGTGTGCTAGACAGTATGTTGGATGTAGGAAAGAACACAGAATCTGAATATGACACAGTACCCGCCCTCAGAAGCAATTTCTGTTTTAGTTTGAGTTTTATTTCATTTTAAAATATAAGATTCTCACAGACCAGCTCATGGTGGCAATGAGGGGAGAGAGCAGGTTTACCAGAACATCCATTAAAATAACAGGATTCAGGCTGGGGTTGTGGCTTAGCAGTAGAGCGCTCACCTAGCACATGCAAGGCCCTAGGTTCAATCCTCAGTACCACGTAAAAATAAATAAATAAACAAATAAATAAATAAATAAAGGTATTGTGTCCAACTACAACTAAAAAGTAAATATTTAAAAAAAAAAAAAAAAAAAAAGGATTCTAGGTAGGGTGAGGTCTCACAGACCCTGGAACCTGGAATTTGACTTTGGGTCTGAAAGGGTCCAGGGAATCTCCATTGTTAATGCAGAGTAGTCCCCTCTGATCACTGCCTCCTTCCTCTGGCTCTTGAATGGGCTTCTGTTTTATACACTGCCTCTTTCCAATTCCAGAAAGAGCATCATGTTGGTTCACTTGGTAGCTACCATTTCTGTTTGGCCAGAGCTTTTTTCTTTTCTGGTGCTGGGGATGGAACCTAGGACCTCATGCTTGCTTGGTAAACTCTCTGTCTCTTAGCTACGCCCCCAGCCCCAGAGTTTTTCCTTATTGCCTGTCTCACTGCAGATTGGCTTTCTTGGAATCTGATGTAGTGGTACCTCTGCCTCTCCTCCCTGCTACTTCCCACCATCTGCTCCTACTTCCTATTTCCAGCTGTGGAGAGAGAAAAGAACAGAGGCCACGGTCATATGCTGGGAAAAGTAGTTGCCCAAGGCTATCTACGAGTAAGGGATGTGGCATGATGGGCCCAATGATTGACACTCCACTGCATTCTGCCTACAGTCTCCCAGACGGGCATGCATCTGCCTAGCATAATCCAGTTATCTATCACATGTTAACACTCTGCAGCCTATAGGACAAATGGCAACATCGGTCACTATTAACATACCTTATACAGTGGGAGAAGGCAGTAGTCTTTTCTAGCATGTAATTGAGCTTCATGAGCATACAGGGTGCCCTCCCACCTTCCAGCATGTGCCTAGTGCAGAAATGGATTGATGAAATGGAGGGAGGCAATGTCTGGTGAGCTATGGAGTTCTTAGATATCCTAGGTAGACAGAAGGCAGGTTCTACCACCCCTGTACCACAGCAGAGAGAACACAGTGGACATGCAGAAAGCACCATGACTAATCCTTCAAACTGGCTTTTGTTTCCACTAGTTTTGTTTCCTTCTGCTAATGTCTGGCCTTTTGTTTGCTGGACTAAGTGCCATACTGTCACTTCTGGCCAGGGCGGATTTGCCATACTTCCCCTTGGCTCCCACTGCCTGTTAGAGGAAAAAGTAGACATGCTTTGAGTCCTGAGGCTTAATTATCATAAAATTCAACATACAGTGTAAAATATTCAGTGCAATGCATAACCTCCACATAGCCATCAATAGAATCTCTTATATAGCCATTATCTTGTCATTAACAAAAATTTGTTCTTCTTGTTCCAAAGCTGGCAAGCCAAAGTGTTTTGTGTTAATTGACCTAGTTAGTCAATGTCTCTAAGTGTATAATTTTTTTTTTTAATAGAATGATTACTCCTTAGCCCAACATTTTAAGTTTGAAAGGAGGCACCCTGTACTCCATGAGTCAGGCCTTGGGTGAGGAATTTCAAAAGGGCATGATCAAAATTATAGGATTTTATGGCCGGGTGAGCCTTTGCAGATCCTTTTATTTTATAGACAGAGACTGTGAGCCTGGAGAAGTTGAATGGTTTGTCAGTGGCAGAGCAGAAACCAGAACCACAATACGCTGACAGCTAGTGATGAAGTTTCTCTCCCTAAGTCCAACAGACATCAGGCAAAATGCTTTTTTGTTTTTGTTTTTATTATGTTTTGTTTTTATTTGCTTGGTCAACCATTCATATTCTGGAAAGCTTAGAAAAAGTGTGGAAAGTAATGAGCTTTTACCTATGTGCAGATGTGTCTGTAGGGTTTTAATGAGGCCTGGGAGCCATATGAAACTGGAGGGAGAGCATGTGTCGCCTGCTTCCTCTGTCTCTGCCTTGGTGGAACTCAGCTAAGTAGGCCCGTGGGTTCTCTCTTCATGGTGGCACAGCCCATGATAGGAAAGGAAAATGCTCAAGAATGCTTAGGATGGTAAGCATAATTTTTCTTTTTCATTAAAACAAAGTATTTTTGTTTCTTGAATGGAGGCAAAGCCAGGAACTTAACTCTGCACCTGTGGCATTGGAAGCACAGCTGAGTCCGCATGCCCTTATTAGCAGGCAGTGCCACACTGGCTGCATTATCAGAAAAGATGGCTATTAGTGGTAATATGCAGGATCCGGAATTACAGGCACTTCCTCACCTGGCTAAGGAGGGCTTCTGGAACTCTGGTGAGATCTCACTTTGTGTTTACAGTCGAGGCCCCTATAGCTCTCCAGAGTTGGCCCCTGAGGAGCTCTCCATTGCCGCCCGCCCACCTGCAACAGCCTTGGGTTTGCTGTGTGAGAACCTACCTTTTATTTCCTTCTGTTTTATCTTTTTTGGTTAAAGTCCATTCTTTCAGTGAGAAAGTGGCCCAGCGAGTACAGCAGCCTGGCAGTGTGTGCCTCGTCTGAGTGAAGGTACAGCATGCTCTAGGTAGCAGTGGGCACTGAACTTCTGGCCGCAGCAACTGCCTTGCTAGCAATAGAAGGCTTGTACTTGCATGGTCTCCTCTCTGTCAGTGGACAATGTGTTCTTTGCCCTTTTGATCCCTCAGGACAAAAGCAAATCTGGAGGCTGGCAAATTCTGGTCTTCATACCTCATTTTCTGCCAGGGTTTCTTTAACTGTGTTTTGTGCACCACTCAGGGTCTTAAATCAGTTAATGTCATAGCCATATTTTTTTCTTCAATGTTATGAAGCAGAAGAGAGACTATCATGTAATATATTTAGTCAAGTTTAACCATTGTTGCACCAGGCGTGGTGGCACACACCTGTAATCCCAACTGCTCTGGAGGCTGAGGCAGGAGGATTGCGAGCTGTGAGCAAGCCTCAGCAGCTTAGCAAAGTGCTAAGCAACTCAGTGAGACCCTCTCTCTAAATAAAATACACAAAAGGGCTAGGGGTGTGGCTGGAGTGGTTGAGTGCCCCTGAGTTCAATCCCCAGTACCCCCCCCCCCCAAAAAAAAGATTAACCATTGCTTTGTGGATACTTTATATATATATGGTGTATGTGTTCATATGTTAATGTGTATTTGGGGCATAATTAAAATTAAAAGTCTGAAAAACCTTTATCTACAGATATAACTTGGCTCAACAAATTTCTAACACACATTCAGATATCATAAAATCCTTCATGTTCTCCTGGCTTAGACTTTGAACCTTGGTCTGATAATAGGTACCCCTGTCCTCACTCCAGCAGTTCCCTGTGTGGTATCCCACCTGGGGCCCCCTTGACCCTTGGCAAGGGATTATTTCAGAGAAGACAGGTCAACAAGAAATTCCTTTCCCTTTTCTTGCCCATATGTCTGACAAAAATTGATGCAAAAAGATGTTTATTTATTTCCACTTTAAAGAGGGCAGAGAAACAGCCTACTTCAGCTGACAAACAGAGCCCAGCTGCTGGACGTGGAAAAACAACGTTAACAAAGTTCCTCTTTCCTCTCCATCTACACAGAGTGCTGTGGTTTGGTTTCCCTGGCCTGTTGTTTTCTCAGTTTAATCACTTGGTGGTTCTCAGGATTCAGAGAATGCTGCTGGATCTCTACAGCTTGACCAGGTTCTTGCTATTTCAGAATACCAAAAAGGTGACAGAGGAGTAGGTACTCAGTCAGCGAAGCTCTGAAGTCTTTGGTACCCTCCTAGTGAAAGTTTTTTCCCTCGGTTCCTACTGCCCCCTACCTTGTCTGGCCCCAGTGCATAGCAGCCCCACCCCCAGAGCACCCCAGCTCTGTTGCAAGGGTCAGAAAAAGAGTGAACACTTGCTTTTGCATTATTCTTGTTTCTTCAGCAAGGCTTTATGTATGGGTATGTGGCAAAATAGTTCAACAGAATCATTTATTTTTTCTCTCTGGCAATTCTGCTCTTGCTTAGTTTGCAGATATAAAATGAAAAGTGGCGTTGGCCATTGGTGTTGTGAAAAACATAGGCTATCTTTCATTCCTTTTTATTTACTTTAGCCTTGTCTCTCCCTTCAGGGTTAATCTCAGGCTCTTTGGCTCCTGAGTTTCTTGCCTACTTGTACAAAAATAAGTTCCACCTTCCTGCAGCCTGGTATATCCTGAAATGTAAGGAAAGAGACAGCCTTGGTGAACTTCTCAAACTGTGACACTCGAGTAGAACCTTCAGCTTTCCCATCTTTGCAAAGGTGGGAGAGTGGTCACTGCTGCCAGCTCTTCCTGCTCCCCTGCGGCTGGCTCTCTCTTGCCACTGCCCTCCCAACCTATGGTAATGTTGCAGATGATCGGTTCTATTTACAAAGCTTACAGGTTCAGAGGGAAAGTTCTATTCTTCATCTGCTGAGAAACCAAGATGTAGACTAGTGACTTTCTTTGTGATCTTGAATCTATACCCTGGACGCAAATATGAGCAGCTACCTAGCTTTATCTGTAAGCAGATGTACTTTCTGTCCCAGCAGTGGCAGGACCTCTTCTCCTCAGAGTGCCTATTTGTAGTAGCCTAAGTGTCCTGCTTCTGGTCTCCCAAGGTCAAGTGTAATGTCCCTTCACTTGGGCTGTTTGTGAATAAGTACTCCTCATTCTGTGTTATTGCAGCAGGAGGGACCACAAGCCATTTGGAGACACAGACACTTAGTGTACCCTCTCTCTGATTTTCATCATTTTCTTTTTCTGTGTCTCTAGCCCAGTGCAGCTTTTTGCTTTATAATTACAGCTGTAGTATGAATTACTTTGAAATATTTATAAGTCTTACCCAGATATCAAAATGTAACATTTTATGATCTGTCACGGACAGTCACTATTAGTGATAAATGTATTTTCAAAGTGAGTGATTGAATCAAAGAAAGAAAAGACAGTCTGTGTAAATGAGCACTTATCTTGTTAAAAAAAAAAAGAAGAAGAAAAAGAAAGGGGAAAAAAAATGCTGTTTCTGGATACAAATAAGTATAAAGAATAGGTTTCTTAGCCTCAGGAATCTTAGAGGATAGTTAGAGAGTCAAAGAAGGCTTTGAGATTTTGAACATGGGTTGCTGAGAGCAATGATAATAATGTTATAATAGCTATATTGTACCTTTCCATGTGTCAGGCATTGTTCTGACATTTTTACACACATAATCTATTTTACATGCATAATCTCTTCCTAGTGCATACCTTGTATTGTAAAGTAGACGTGTTATTATGTTTCTCTACAAATAGGGGACCTGAGATTTTGTTCAGAAGTTTGGCCTTCATGAAGCCAAAAAGTAGCAGAGGTGGGATGTGAACCCAGGTCTCTCTGGCTGTAGACACCTGATACTTCATCAGTATTCTGTTCTTTTCTGTCTCATATTCAGACTGAAAGCCTGATGGTATTAGGGTCCAAAATACAATCAAAGGACAGAGGTGGGGAAGCTTATTTGAAGAAGAAAATGACACTGAATTAACACTTTAGAATTTGATGTGAGAGACAATAAAGGAGAAAATTCTGGAGTCAGCTGCTATGGCTCTGGGGAGGCACAGTGTCTGGGTTGGCAGTGTCACTTTGGTGAGAGAGTTTTTGATGATGCTGAACACTCATAAGGAGTGAGGGGCCCAAGTCTCGGGGTGTGGTTGTGTTCCTGCCCACTTCCTTGGACTGCTTCTTTCCCCAGGTGCTCTGGGTAATTCCCACATGCAGTGGCTGAGAGCCCCTCCCCATCATGCTGCTGCCAGATTTTCCCACCTGCAAGAACTACACCCCTCCTCTCACTTCTCCCTGCATCTACCTTAGTGACAGATCAGATAGAATACACACCTAACACCTGCCATGTTGGAGGCATCAGGGGACTATCCTTGGTGGACAGCAGGCCTAGTTGGGACCCTTTTCATCACAGATTCTACTTTTATCCTGATAACAGGTATCGAATGCCCCAGAGGAGCCCGAAACCTCCCGGGCTTGGTGCAGGAAGGAGAGCCATTCAGCGAGGAAGCCACACTTTTCACCAAGGAGCTGGTGCTGCAGCGAGAGGTAGGACTTCTTCCAGTTGTTTCTTGTGTGGGAGATAACTGAGTTCCCCTCGTCTGACTTTTTTTTTTTTGCCAATTCAGAGTGGTCACTTTTTCCACTGCCCAGCCTTGCACATCTATGAGCTATTCTTGTGTCTGCCTCCATCTTATTTCCTTGAGCCTTGCATCATTGGCCAGCCACTCCCAAATGGCTCAACTCCACTGGTGGCCTGGGATGTGTGGTGAACACCAGGCCAGCCAGCCAGGATCCTGATGCAGAGAGCCTCCAGCTTTGCAGTCTTCCTCCTTGGCGAATTAGCCTGAGCTGCCTGCCTCCAGCTGGATTTAGAAGCTTGACTAACCCTGTCAGGGGCCAATTTTCTTTGAACATTTATTTGTATCTTTGAGTAATTGCATTTTCTGTAGCGGGTTTTCTGACTTAATTTAATTGTATTTCTGTTTCTGCCTGTTGGGCTGGCTCTTGCAGGACGGAGCCAGCCTCTCAGCTGCTGTGGGGCCCTTCTACCTGCTCATTTTGCTCCAGTCTTTGTCAACAGATCCATCTTCTTTTCAGGACTAGGCCAGCTGTTCATCCTGCTATGTCATGGCCACCAGAAAAGAGCAGTGGGTATGGGCCAGCACTTGAGATTTGGGATCTGCCTTTGTCCCTATTTTTTTTACAGTCAGGTCTGTCAGGTGGCTCCAGCTTTCATGCAATATCATAACATGGCACAGAACTGCATGCAGTGTGGTCTTAAAGGATTTCTCTCTTATGGATCTCAGATCCTGGGAACAGATGCATTTGGTATCTTTAGGATGTTCAGTGATACAAAAACCTGTGTAGAAGTTTCAGAGTGTCCTTTAGACTTGAATTGCTAGCAAACACATAGGTGTGAGAGATGCAGGAGCCTAGCCTGAGTGCTGATGTCAGGTTCCCCTGCCCTTCAGAGAACCACCACTTGGATTTTAACCAAGCAGTATTCTTGCTGTTGGTTGCCACCTCTTTGGGAGTTCTCTAGCACTTGCCTTTTAATTTTGTGAAAGAAACAAATTCCTAATTCTCAGTTCAAGAGATCTGAGTTCCATTTCCCAAACATGAACTGCAACTACTTGGTATTATTGCATCCGCTTTGTTACCATCTACACAGTGGTTGGAGTACTTAATGAATCATGAGATTCACATTGCTCTCTGATTTGTTTTTATTAAGATGTATTTTTACATGTGAAGCAGAAATCCTTAATATTAACATGCCTACCTGTCCCCACCCCCATCATTTCCCAACTCTACAATGTAGCTTGAATTTTTACCAATTAAAGACAGCTCCCTGCTACAGAAGTGTTTCAAGACTCCACTCTAGTTGTCTATCAGAACATGGTGCAGTTTTTGAAATGGCCCAGGGATTAGGTGGAAGGGGCCAGTAGTGTAGAAATTCTCTCTCTTACTTTGTTTGCCTTGGATATTGAACTCCAAAGAGTAGCTGTTGGAAAAAGAAGGCGGCTCCACTTGAGTTCATGACTAGAAGATACCACAGAGGAAGCAGCACCAGGTGCTTGCTTACTTCTTGTGCTTTGGCTAGAGGGATGGAACCCCTTGGTTAGGTTACCTAAGGCATTTGTTGGAAGTGTTCTCAATCTGCTATAGAAATAAAATTTCTTACCAGAGTCATATTCCTGTTTTTTTCACAGCTCCCCAAATTTCTTAACTCTTGTTCTCCCAGCCACTTTTCTTCTTGATCTTATTTCTGGCCCTCTGGTGATATCCAAAAGGACAGGGGTCAAAAAGAATACTGACCACCTAAAAGTAATGAGTGGCCCAGTGTTCTTCTCCTGTTGGACAGTTACTGTGACCTTACCTCTGTCTGTGTATTCTTCATATTTACCAATGAAAAAGTCAAAGTTTTTCCCCACCTTCTTTGATGCCCCTGGCATATGAGTTTGCATATTCTTATTCGAATCCAAAGTTGATATTTATCTTTCTTGATTGTAGTAGCCCAGTCTTTGATAGCCACATAGAGAGGTCTCTTGGTAAAGAACATTGCTACGTTTCTTTGTGGCTTATATGATGATTTGGGCAAGCTGCTTTGAAGGACCATTATCCAGAGGAGACATGAGTATGACATAAGCTATGAATGAGACAAGATATTGAATAAAGAAACCACAGTTGCGGGCATTTGCCTTCATAGGATGAATGAGAAAATGGTTTTTCAACAGTGTCAGAGTGAAGAGGGGATTTGTTTTGTAAGAGCTTTATTCATTTCATTTTACCTGAGTAGCACCATCACCTTTATTCTGTAACTCGTCTTGGGAACGGTTTTCTTTGCTCTTCCCCAACCCCCACCCCCAATAAGGATCTGATGCACAGGTACCCACTTCTCACCCTTAGAAGAAAGGGCTATGTAAGTGCAGGAAGGCAGCATGTGGGCCTGCAGCCTTCACCCCAGGTTGCCTTACCTGCAGGACAGCCTCCATTGTGCCGATTTTCCCTCCAAGAACTCTGGAGTCAAGCCACTTCTGGGTCACCACAGTTGAACTGGCTTTTTGTGCCTTGTGCCTGTTCCCTTGGTAATCAAGCATAACCAGCTTGATTGGTTGTTCTGATTGGTGCCCCATCTCTTCCCTTGAATTTGCTAAACATTTGTTGATATTGTCTTATTTTTGGCCAGGTCTTCTTTCCACTGCTTGCTTTCCCCAATTATTGTTATCACGTTACAGGAAAAGAGGAACCCACAGAGGCCTGGTTGTCACATACATGAAAGCATAAGCTGACTGGAGAAGGATGTAGATGGGGAGGGACTGTGTAATGGTCACTGTCCCTATGCCCTGGGTTCCCAGGAAGGGAATGGGAAGCTCACTTACAGTGTGCCTTCACTTAAGTGTGTTGTCCAGGCTTTCTATGGGCAACGCAGGAATCTCTGCCTGTCTCCTCCTCTGTTTTGAATGAGAAAGAATTACCTTTCTATCCTATATCCTCATGTGGAGGCTGAGAGTGTCAGACAAGGTTTTTCTCTGTTTTCAGATGGCCCCCATTATCTTGAGGCCTGATCACCCTACTCTTCTGACACTGCATCAGACTGACCTGGCACAAAGCTACTGACATTTCCAGCCACCATTCAGTTACATTTTCCTGACGCCTTTCCTTACACTTCTTTTTCTCCCTGTGCTACGTGGTGCTGCTTCTCTTCAGCTACTGGCTCCTGTTGGCTTTGGTTCTCCTCCCTGAGTTGGACATCCGGGAAACCTGTTCCAGTTCAGTGGTCTGGGAGTTCTGGTGGTGCTTGCCAGCCTCAGGGCAGGAGGAATGATAACCTAATTCTCTTTGTGACCTTGAAACCCAGAGCAGCCATGGAACTTAGAGGACTTCAGACTTAACCTTTATTCATTTCATTTTACCTGAGTAGCACCTTCACCTTTATTCTGTAACTCATTTGGGGAATGGTTTTCTTTGCTCTCCCCCCACCCCCATCCCTAACAAGAATCTGATGCACAGGTACCTCCTACCACCCTTAGAAGAAAGGGCTATGTAAGTGCAGGGAGGCAGCATGTGAGCCCGAGGTCGTCATCCCAGGGAGGAGGAGGTCCAAGGAGTTCAGCATTTCTTGCTAGCCAGACTCAGGTGGTATGTGGTATGGGTGGGCAAATCTGGTTCCCTACCAGCTCTTAAAATAAAGTTTTGTTGAAACAGCCATGTTAATTCTTTGTATATTATCCATGGCTGCTTTCACATTATAGCTCAGTGCAACTCAGAGCTCAGTAGTTAAGACACAAAAAAATATGGTCTGCAAAGCCTAAAATACTTAGCAAAAAGTTTGCTGACAGCCTGTGGTGTAGAGTATGCTGAACTGCATTTAAATGGCTTGTGGTTGCCCTGAAAGTGGGGGTTGGCTCTCTCATCCCCTGCCATTGTGCTTGGGCTGCTGCTGAACCATACAACATGAGATGATTGAATCTGTTGCTATAGCTGTGACTGTGAGCTGTGAGTGCTGTATCCCATTAGATAGCATGTGCTTGGTCACACACACACACACACACACACACACACACACACATACCATACAGCTGCCTTTTTAAGGCAGTTTTCTGCCAACTGCCAAAGACAAGAAGATCTGGTGTAAGTTCCCAGATGGGTAACTGTGCCCATTGCTAGCATCTTCCCAGAGGTAGTGATGAGAGATGGCATTAGCTAATGGATAGGTAACCAGCTTAACAGTGCAGACCCTAGGTTTTCACAGTCTAGTTATCATGTGGTCCTGGGTATGTGATTCTTTCTTGCCTTAGTGTTTCTGTCTAAAGATTAATCTAGCAGTCCAGCCATCCTCTCCCTTTTGAGACCCTTGTCATGAATGCAGAAGTCATTTGGGATTCCCCGACTCTACCTTCCAGAAGGCCTGCTGACCAGCACACACTTTCCAGCCATCACTGTATGCACAGCACTCTGGCTGCTGCTATGTTGGGGAAACCTGAGCTTTTAGAGAAGGGCCACAGGGTTAAATGAGATAAACGTCACAATTTAACTCTCTCTCTTCAGTTCCTAGCTGAGAAGGTACAGTTCCCAGCGGGAAGGAGGTTCTGGGGGTGGGGGTGATCATTTCCGAGGCCTTTCTTGATGACCCCTTTGTTCTTTCTGAGACCTGAGATATTGCCCCTTGCTATTGCCTGGAAAATGACCTTCTCATGCTGGACCAAAAACTCAGGCTTCCACCCTGACCTATTTCCCTTTCTTCCTTGCTGGCATCAAAAAAGGAAGATGTCCCCCTGGGGAGCTCATTCTTTAGGCTGCAGTAGCCTGGGCACAGCCCTGGTTTTCCTCTCTTCCCACCCCTGCATTTTTGAAAAACAGAGATAAATAAAAGTATTACAAGCAAGTGTTGCTGTTAGAAGAAGATGAATCTGTGTATCTGGGAGTGTGGCCCCACCCTGATTACTGGTGTTTATTTAGGAAGGGTGTTACATCTGGGAAAGAAAACATAAAGGAGAAGTGGGTCTACTTCCTTCATTTTGGCTTCATGTTGTGCTGCATCCTTACAGAGTCTAGATCTGTGTCCTCTACACCCCCGGCTTTCCCCCCATAGTGCCCTCAAACACTGTGGAACATACTCTCAGTCCTCCGGTTCCAGTTCCACCTATCCCTGTGGAGGAAACACTTGTGGGGAGAAAGGGTAGCAAACTGGTCCAAAGTGATGAGGATAGTTCAATTTTCCCAGGGAAATTCTTGAGGGTAAAGAACACTTGGCCTGGGGCTGGGGATGTGGTTCAAGCGGTAGCGCACTCGCCTGGCATGCGTGCGGCCCGGGTTCGATCCTCAGCACCACATACAAACAGAGATGTTGTGTCCGCCGAAAACTAAAAAAAATAAATATTAAAATTCTCTCTCTCTCTCTCTCTCTCTCTCTCTCTCTCTCTCTCTCTTAAAAAGAAAAAAAAAAAAAAAAGAACACTCGGCCTGGTGATGCCAGTGAAAACTGCTCTCCCATGCTCCCAGGTTGCCATGTCCCCGGAAGCCCTCATGAGCCACTGATAATTACCTGCTAGGAAAGCAAGCAGGCTGCCCAGCCATGTTTCATTTATTTGCACAAAGACACCTTATTCTAGCTTATCTCAGCCAGTACCTAGGAAAATAGGAATACATTACAGTCAGCTTTCTAAACAGCTCCTGCTCCCATGGGCCTTGGAGACCTATTTGGGGCTAAAGCTTTTCTCTACCTCCCCAACCACCTTTGACAGTTCAGCTCCTATCAGTGGTCTTCAAGTGGTTTGCTGTAAGTTCATGGCTATTTTCTTCTAAGGGGGCTCCATTTTAAAAAACCACTTGTCTTATCCTGGTGATACTTAATTGTTTTGTAGCATTTTGTATTTTAAAAGTGTTTTTTTAGGTAGGTACAAAGGTGCATACCTACAATCCCAGGATTGCAAATTCAAGGCTACCCTTATCAACTTAGCAAGTCCTTGTCTCAAAAAAATAAATACATAAAAGGGCCTATGATGTAGCTCAGTGGTAAGGTGCCTCTGAGTTCAATCTCGGGACCTAAATAAATAGTTTTATATACAGTATTTTCATCTCACGTAAACCTGTGAAAAAGAGATTAATCCCAGCCTTACATTTGAAGAAACTCCATTGCACTTGCTTCTCTCCATTGTTAGCTGTAGAACAAATATTAAAACTCAGATTTCTGCATTGCCAATCAAATGCTTTTTCTGCCCCAAATTTTGCCAATTCTGTTATTAGAAGGTAACCATTCTTAAGCCGGGCATAGTGACGCACACCTGTGATCTTAGCAGCTCAGGAGGCTGAGATAGGAGGATCAGGAGTTCAAAGCCAGCCTCAGCAATGATAAGGCACTAAGTAACTCAGTGAGACCTTGTCTCTAAATAAAATACAAAATAGGGCTGAGAATGTGGCTCAGTGGTCAAGTGCCCCCGAGTTCAATCCCTGATACCAAAAAAAAAAAAAAAGAATGTAAACAATCTTTTGGCCATATTTTATCATTTTTCAGCTCTATAGAGTGAACTAGTAAAGGACTTTTCTGAAGGTCCAGCATTTACTGACATGGTTCCGTGAAACCTTCATTTCTGATTCTGGACACTTGTTGACTGCAGGGGATTCAAGGGACTTGGTAGGGCCCTGCCTCCCATAAGTATTTATTCTGCTTTTGTCACAATTCTTACATCTTTTGATTTCCTGATTTCTGCTTTATCTGTTGTTTGGCTTTTCTTCTTACATAGTGATTACTGTATTTCCACTTGATAATTTATCTCCGTATTCCTATTTCTAATCTCTCTTAGAAGACAAATCTTAGTATGTCTGTGCGTTTGTTTCAAAAGACATGCCTCCCTTTGCCCCTGGGATAAGCTCCCCGCCCTTGGTTTATACATACCCTTGATTATTTCTCTAGCCTCATGTCTCACCATTCACTTCATAATTTGCACCTTGTCAGAATGGGCCTATTAAACTCAGTTCCCACATATATAATATATAATAAGAAAAGAAATATTCAAGTATTTGTTAAATCAACTACTTGACTTCCTGTAATTCCAGAGATTGGGAAGCAGGCCTATTCTATTGTCCTTTTTGGCTCTTTAGGAAACCTCTCGAAGCTCAGCATTTGTGGAAAAGAGAGGAAGACTTTGGAGCACTGAGGCTGCACATGTGGCTGCTAATTCAGGAACTGCTCATGAAAAATGTCATAATCAAGACCTGACTCTGTACTTACTATGAGTCTCTGACCTCCCTGGGTCTCCCTATCTATCCAGCCAGGACACTTAAAGGAAATAGTGATGTTTTGAAATTGTTCAGTGGTCATATGAGAGCTATTAGTGTCCCTTTGCATTCCTAATATAGGCTCCTCATCGCTGCTTCCCTGGGATGTTTCCCATCCTCTGCTTGGTTGATTAGACTATTAGGTGAAGGGATTATTTTCACATTTAAGCCAACAAATTCCCTTTTGAAGATGGGCTTTAAGATGATGTGAATATCAAGCTGTTATCTGCCACTCATAATCCCTTCATTTCTGGACTCCTGGTTCTTACCAAGTACTTGTACAAGATCCAGAAGGAGAGCCCTTAAGTCCCATTCCAGCCTCAAATGAAAATGGCATCACAAGGAGAAGAGGTTAGGTAAAAATTCAGAATGAGGATTGCAGCCTGTTTTCTCTTCCCCTGGCTATAGGGTCTCTCCTGTCAGCTTGTAAACTCCTAAGGTAGCTTAGTCTCTAGTCACCAGTGGCGTTCCCCAAGCAAGCTCAGCAACGTGTGCTGGCTCCAGTGGGATTCCTCTCTGCAAAGCTGCTGGCTCAGCTAGGCTGTTTCCCTATTCTCCTGCTTAGAACTTTCATAGCCAGTCAAGCATAGAATTGCATCCATTCTTCTGAAATAGCTGCTGGGCCTAATTTGTCATTGGCTTGGCCAAGATCCTATTACCTGTAATTGTGTCATAGTGGTGTTGCTTTGATAGGCCCCACTTCCCTCTAGAGGCTAGTGTCCACATCCCAGGCTGCCTGTTGGGATTAGGAGTAGGGCAAGGCATGGGGTAGGACCATAAGAGATGTGGCCTCCTCAGGACACGTAGGAAGGTCGCAAAGATGTTATTCTGTCCCTGGGAAGAAAATTGCTTTCAGCAGAAGCATTACTTCCTTTCCCTCAGGAATTGGTCCCTTCTGTTGGAAACTCTTCTTTGAGAGACTTTTATGTTTTCACTGCCAGGTCAATTTGTTTTTCTTACTGTTGTTCCTATCAGAAAAATGAAGTCAAAATATATAGGGCGTGGACATGACAACTGCACTTTCTTCCCTTCAGTAGGAGCAGTGAAATCTTTGGCAGTGCCAAGACAGTCCTGGCACTTACTTTTCCTCTCCATCTTTAGTTCTGACCCAGATCAGTCCCAGTGTAAAGATGGAAAGGCTCAAACCTAATTTCCTCTTGCATCTTTTTACTAGAATGATCTACAGGACTTAATTGAACCTAATCTAAAGAGAGAATAGTGGGAAGTGATTGAATATACTTAGTGGTTCACTCTAAAATTATCATAACAAACACAAGGTCATGAAAATCCTTCAGAGTCTTGCTAAGCAGAACCCCTGCCATCATGGTATTTGGTCTACCACTCTAACATGAAGTGATGTTCTTGATGAGCCATTCCTATGGAAGACAGATATCGCCACACACATTCAGCCTCCTGGTCCCCACCAGGAGGCTGTGTAAGGCTTATGACCCAGAACAAATGGAGAAATGTTGCCATGAGGAAAGAATCTCTGGACACCCCCCTACTCCACCCCCAGAGGTAAGGTTTGTGCTAGAAGAGCTGGTATTACATTTACCTTAATGTAGAAGTATTAGATGCTTTGAAATAGCACTTCCTGGTTTCTCTTAGCTCTTTAATCATCCTGGAAAATCACTGTTTCTGGAGCTTTGGTGAAGTTTCTCTTAAAAGGGGTTGGAGAGAGTAAATATTCTTAATATAATAATAAAGAGCTGAAGGGGAAAGTAGCTTAAAGTTTTTCAGGTGAAATATTTCATACCATATTATATAGTCTGTGCCCTTCCTTCTGAAAGCCTGGTTTGAAAAACAGATCTCTATTGCATTTAATGTCTTCTCACAAGCAGATGTTTTCTTTATAAACTACAGATGACCTCATACATACATGCCCACTGCCTGTTTTCAGAAGAGCTTCACTCAGGACCCCAATACACAGGCCAGTACCCATGTAGACTTGAATGTGAGCTTTCATGCTGGTGTGTCTGGAGTCTCTTCAGGCCTTGCACCTCCCTGTTCTGTTTGCTCCAAACATTCCAAGCCACTCCCACTGCCTGAATTTCCCCCTTGGTATTATATAATTTAATTGATAGCTTTTTAGAACACAGCTCATAATACAATAGCAAGGCTGCCTGAGCCACCAGCAAAGAATAAGCAGATTGTAGACTGCTCTCCAGGTAGGACTAACATTCTGGTGCTCCACATGTGACTCCCCCAAGGACATAAGAGTGACTGTTCTGGTGGATGATCTGACCTTGATTCTGCCTTTTTCTTGCTGTTAACATGCCCACTCCTGTGTCTGTTGCCAAGGACTTGAGAACCTCTGCATTCCTAACCCAGCTTTATTGATGAACTTCCCACTTGCTGCTCCACCCGTGACAGTTTCTGGTCAGCTGAACGTAAATGGATTTTGAAAATGAAAGTGACCAATGGTCTGTTATGAAATGCTTTGATGCATGAAATAAGATTATGAGCAAGCCTGAGAATTAACAGCAGAGATACCCTAACCTGGCCCAAACAACATGTCAGATTGTCAGAAAGGACAGCTCATCTTCAGAACATTTAAGGGCATCTTTTCCTTCTTGGTCATTTAACAGAAACTCCTAATAATGTGATGAGTAAGTCCTGGATTCCATTCCAGCCTTACTTATGGACTTGTTCCTCAGCCTCTCTAAACCTAGGGCAGGAATAGTGTCCCTAGTGTTGGGCAGTGCATTAGTCCTGCAACACCTAATTGCTTCACCTATGTAAAGAGGGCACCTTCTCTAAAGGGGTGTTTGTGAAAGTAAAGAATAGATGTAAATGCTTACCGCGGTACCTGGTAGGTACGAAACACTCATGCATAGCAGGTTGCAGCATCATTTTTATTATTGACATAAGTTCTCTAATGATTCTTCTAAAATAGGATTCAAACTTCAACATTGACAAAACACTATATCCAGAGCAGGGTGGTAGGCTGGATATAGGTGTGTGTGCTGTGAACAGCATTTTATTAGAATCAACAAAGAATAAGGTGCGGTCCTCTCCATCACCCATCCTTGAACCTGCCTTTTTAAGCCTGTAATGACAAAGAGTATGCTCCCCCAGCTCTTCATCAAGTACTATTTCCACTTCAGACACTGCTGTAGGCCACAGCACTGCTTTTACTTGGGGCTCTGGGAATACTCAAAGCTATGACCAGTTGAATGGATATAGCACCTGCACAGAAATCCATTTGTTGTCCTTGGTCTAAGTTCCAAAAGTGTTTGTGTAAGTACCTGTAGGCATCAGCCAGTCTTTTCTCTATGAAGTAAGATAATACAGGGTCTCATTGCCTGCAATCCTTTGTGGTCCTACACATTGAAACCATTTCTTTCTGCACAGCATCACATTCATTGGAAGAGTAAAGGTCCAGAGGTAATATCCAAGAGTCCTAACCTTTAAGGAGTCTTTTCTAGACTTGACTGTGGACTGATAAGGCCAACCATCACCACAAGAGGGGGGAACCAGGAGTCCACAGTCACCTCTTATGGTATCTGTGTCTAAGAAATAGTGACTAGAGTGCCTTTACCATGGGGGCTCTCTGTGCATTTACACAGGACTTCTACCCTTACTTTTTCCCAGTGTTGCTACACCTTGAAAATGAGGGCTGCAGGATGTCTAGCCCAGACCTCCTTGTTCTCTTGATGGAGTTGCAGTGTTCTTTTTGTCCCATCCTTCCCTCCCACAGCCACAGTAGTCTAAAATTGCCATATGCTTACCCTTGATCTGCATTAAATTGGAAGAGTTGGAAGCTAGCAGTGCCAGCAGGAGCCCTAAAGAAAGATCTAGGTGTTAACCAGGACGGAAAGGGACAGGAAGAGAACCCCAAGTGGAATTGTTAGGAACAGTTGCTGCAGGAGGAAGAACTCTCCATTAAACCAGGAATGAAAGGTGGAGCTGGAAGCTGCTTTACTGTGTCCTGCTCTTCACAGGTTAGAGTGATGCCTTTTTCGTCTCCCTTTCTCTTCTCTTGAGGCAGTAGAGTTCCTTTTAGTGGTTACCAGAAAAGGAACTTGGCATTGGTTGTACAGCTAGAGATTGAAGGTCATGCAGCTACAACCAACAGGTTCCTCATTCCCTTCCAGAGAGCTCTACCTGCTACTTCACTTCACAGGTCTCTACAGAGCTTGCAGTGCCCGGGTGCTGTTACCTCCCCAGTTAAATAACTCTAAAACCACTGACCCAGGGATTTTATAGTAGTGCTGCAACCTTATATGAGGAAATGCAACAAATAGTCCATTACCACTGATTGGATATGGATTTTTTTGGCCTGGCCACCTGCCACTTGGTAATTTTAGAATAGGGTCACTTTTGGAATTGGAAGATTCCTTGTAGAAGGGGACTGGTATTTTCTAAATAGTTGTTTCTTATCCCTCCTCCCCCAGCCATGTGCCCCACTTCGTGAGTGAAGGGCCAGCGGCCTGCCTGGCAGAGAGAGCTAGAGCTCTCCATCAGCTTCCAGGGCTGCAGACGTGGTCGTTTCCAAATGCCCAGGGTGCACTTAAGTACTTCCTCCTTCTAATCTCAGCACTTCCACTCTCAACACATCAGCAGCTTTATAACTTACATTTTATTTTGCTCTGTGTTTTTGGCCCTTCAGGTATTTGTGGGAGGAAGGTGGCGATACTGGCGAACTGTGGTATCACTGATTCCAGAATTATACAGTTACACCCTGAGTCATGGTCTCTGGAGAATCCTCTAAGCAAGAGTGCCAGGAGCATCCTAAAGGGCTCTTGCTGTTTTCACATGCCAGTTTTTAAGGCTGGATTCTGTTTTGTATCTGATATGTGACTACTTGCCTTGGTTTCACCATCTGCAAAATGGGGATTCTTTCAAAGCCCTCTTCTGCCTTGAGAATGCTCAAAGGTGAATACTCAGATAAGGTGGGGAGGTCCTGAGGCCCCACATCATGCACTGAGGGTCTTGTGTGACCTTGAGGCACATATAGTTTTGTTTTTGTTTTTTGGGTTTTTTGTTTTGTTTTGTTTTTTTCTCTCACCAGGTTCTGAATACTTAGGCTCAATTGATGGAATCAGAGAACTATTGGTCTGGGGCCCTGAAACATGATCACTCTTTACCCCATTGGGCTCAACTTTGGCACTGTTCCCCGCCTCTTTGCCTTAATATCTGTGTACTGCCTTTTTCCTGACATGAGCAGAGTACTGGCTGAGTTCTGATAAGCATAATTTGTTCTGACTAGAAGACTGAGGTGTCCTCTCAGTCTTCCTGTAGCCAACTGGTTGGACCAAACCCTGAGTTGAAGATGATAATCAGTCATTAAACGTTGTGTCTTCCTGTTGTGGGTTATCCTAACACTGTACTATTTCCTGGTTGTCTTGCCTATATGAGACCATATTTGCATATGGTTTGTCTTCTTGTCTCACTCTAGTCAGTCTCCCTTTGGGCCTAGGATTGAGACCAGACCTCTAGTATTTTGACAAGGCCTCTGATCTTCATTCCTTTTCAGCCCGGGATCTTTCAAAAAACAGGACTGAAGCCATGAGCTTTTTTATTATCAAGTATGATGCAAGATAGTTTTGCCTTGTATTTTCTTGGCATGTGACTCAGGAGTAGGGTAAGGTGTCACTAGATATTGCCCTTGAAGCTTCTAATTCTTGGTTTTCCATCCAGAATTATAGTCAGTGATTGAGATATCACAGCCCAACAGCCCTAAAAGATGGCAACTTCAGAAACTCACAGAGCCCTGGAATTCCTAGCACATTGCAACATAGGCTCCTAGCCATGCATCAAGGACAGCCAGCCCTATGGCTTCCCATGCCCTGTAGCCCTGATGAAGTATCATGACCTGTGCAGTGCAAATGGAGGCATTGAGATGCTTTCCATGGCCTGCCCTTGCGGGTAGGGGGAAAGGCACTTCGTGACACATTCTCTCAAGGGCACCCAAGCGTGCCTGATACCCAGTGACCAGAAGGTGACCACCTCCAGGGAAATACAGCAGCCTCACACAGCCCAGACTTTCTTTCACCTGTCCTTCCTCTTTTTATTCTTTCTCCCACCCCCTTGTGTTTCTGTAATTTGTACAGTATCGTTCAGAGGTGTTGAAGAGATCAATAGCAATTCACCTTTTCCCTTATTGATTAAAGTGACGGCAAGGAAAAATGGCAGGCCATACCAATTCATTTATCATGAGCTATCCATTTCCTACCAAGCCACCAATGACCTCTCTTGCCTGTTAGGTTGCTGATCTGTAATTGGGATTGCTCCTATTTCCACACTACTTTAAAAGAAATGAGAGAACTACTGGGTTTGGCTCTTGTAATCAAAGTTGGAAGGAAAGGAGATGGTGAGTAATGAACAAAAAAATTGCTGTAGAGCCTGTTCTTTGGCTCTGTGGTTTATCTGAGGGGTTCACCAACTGTGCTGTGATGTAAAGAGGCAGAGTAGCACTAGTTCATTGACATTGCTCTGTCATCCAGCATCATCCCCTACCCCTTTATTATCTGTTTTTCCACAGTAAATTTAGTGTGGTGAATGAAAAGACCATGCATGACCCCTGTGAACTGGCTCCGTTTTTGCTGAACATGCAAAGATTTGTCATTCTTCTCTAGCTTTCCAGTAGTAACTGGTTCACCCTGGGGGAATGTGAGATGCCAGGGTTGGGCCTGGGTGGGGCTGGGGCCTGAAGAAAGTGTTCTTGTGCTGAGGGGCTCCTATCTTGGAGGAGGGGGGCATGAAGCATGGAAGACTGTTATTATCAGCTTCTCTCTCTACCCTAGAAACAAGCACAGAATAATGTGAATATGTGCATGCTATTCATCCTTACTGGGAATCCCTTCTGACTCTCACTTGGGAAAGGTGATGAGGTATACATTTTGAATATGCCATTTCAGCTGCCACATACTAAATTGCTCATTTTTAAATTCTGCATTGTGAATGGTAAATACCTGGTGAGATGACCTGGGGTCTTTGAATCCCAGACTCTTAAAGGGGGAGTTAGCACTGACTGTGAAGCCAGAGCTTGACTAACCCAGCTTTCCTTCTCTTTTATGCATCATAATCTGAATTTTGTGGCTTCTTCCACAGAAGCAACTATTGTCCACCATGCCCAGCATGGTCATTAAGCCCTCTCAGCCCTTCCATCAGTACTGAAGTTTGTTGCCTGGGTACAAAGCAAAACAATTCCCAGAGACTTTTGCCTGTGTAGAGTTGCAGCGGAGAAGTGGTATCTGAAGGCCCCTGGAAGATAACTCTTCTCAGCCACTTACCTGAGTGTGCCCGTAATGGTGATCAGTGGGAATGCTGGTTACCAGAGCTGGTTGTTGCCATCAGAGGAGCCGCAGTCTTTTGTGTCAGCCTGAGCACACAGGCCTCTCCAGAGGAGCGCTGCCATCTCTATCATGTTTTCTGAGGGCTCAGTGGGTTGAGGTCACTATTTTGGATGTCCTTCTCCCAGTAGGGAGATTTCACTAGAAACCCAGTGTTGCTTTGTCAGGTAGCTCTGCAGATGCTAGACTTGAAGAAGGCAGCCAGCTCTCTGTGAAGCTGGTTAATTACATGTGAAGCTGCCAGCAGGACAATTGTTCTTTTCCCATGGATCATTAATAAACCATTCTGTCCTGCATGGGTGAGGTGGGGGAAGTCTGACAATCCCATCATCTTCCTTAGCTTTGTTTGGGGCAGCTCTTTTTTTTTTTTTTTTTTTTTTTTAGTTCTAAAGCTTTTAAAATGGTTGAGGATGATAAGAGGAAAGGAGAAGAATCTATTCCCATTTAATGCACGTGGTTTTTTTCCCCCCCTAAGCTGGAAATTGGCCCCCTGCCTTCACATCATCTTGGCAGCCACAGTACAAAGGGTTCAAGGCTTGCCATGGGTGGGAAGTACTAGTGTGGCTCAGATCCTAATATTTGCAGCAAACTACAGACCAGGCCTGATTTGGAGACGAGGCAACTAGTGCAGCAGATGGCAAATAGTCCTGCTCCACTGGGGCTTGAGACTCGCACCATCTTCTTCTTCCTCCAGCCAAGGCAGCCTCTTTCCTGCTCTGCCTGAGTACAGAAAGCATTTCTGGTTTTTTAGAAATTCCTTTTTTAGGCAAAGATGAAAGAAGGCAAAGCAAATATAAATATAGGAAACTCAATCTAGTTATAAACATTTCCCTGTCAAACAAACTAAAACAGAGCTTTTCTTTTGTTGACTAGAAGAATTTAGAATAGGAATCTACTTTTCTCTATGGAGCATTGAGTGCAAAAATAAAAAACAGATTATAAATAGAAATAAGTATGACCCATTCAGTTTTCAAGGACTTGAACATGGGCTTTCATAATTCTGAGTTAGAGCATTTTATAGCTAGAGTGGCTCAAGAGGTTATATAGTCCAAGCCAAACATTTCCCAGTAGTTGAGATAACTGAGGCATGAAGAAGTTTATCACTTGGGCCCATTCACATAATAAATTCAAGGTAGAGCTAAAGTCTCCACATTCCCATTATGTGCCTCTTACCTCTACCCCCACAGCGCCTCCCAGACAGCAGCTGCCACCACCTAATCATCCACTCCAAGTTTAAGTAATATGTGAGAATGTGACTATGTCATCTACAGGGGTGTGGATGTATATGACTGAGGCAGATAGAGGAAGTAAACAAGTGAATGCTCTTCAAATTGGGTTATTTTAGTGAGAAAAGGACAGGAGGCTAAGTCCAAAGAAGTTACTGGGGCCTTGGCATTCTGTAGGGGACTGTCCAGACAGGGACACAAAGATAACTGCACACGGAATCAGAAGGCATGCCAGAGGGGGAGGAGTACAGGTGTCGACAGACCTGGAATTTTCCATCGCTTCTCCTGATTTGCAATTGTAGAAAGCTGCTGCCTATTCATGCCAAAACCTGAACTTCAGATGAAACGAAAGGAAACAACCAAGGAGTACTAAACTGCTATCAGTTGAGGGCTTCTTCTCCTTCTCCTTCTCCTTCTCCTTCTCCTTCTCTCTCTCTCTCTCTCTCTCTCTCTCTCTCTTTTTTCTTTTTCTGGAGGACAGGTTACATTGTTTTGTTTAGGGAACTCCCTAGCACAAGGTGGGCCCAAGGCACTATCTCTAGCTCCAGTATGCAGTGCTGAGGGGCCTGCTTCATCACAGGAGACTGGGGAGCCCTGACAACGTGGGAGACTCCCTACCTTTAGCTGAGGCAGGTTCCCCATTTTGCCAGTAGTGAGGTCATATGTCTTTTAAGGGGTTGTCAAGTGGGGGAGAAATAAATCACATTTTCCACCAATTTTATTAACTCTGATTTTTCCCCTTTTTAAAAACAGCTAAATGGAACTAAACTTACACACAAGGGCTATATTTAGTCCTGGTGGTGTGGTAGAGTAGGGAAGACACAAACAGAGGTTTATCTGCTACCTAGTAAACACAGGGAGGTGTCAGGGCTGGAGAATTCAATAGTAATAATAAGCATTTATATGGTGCAATGACAACTTTGATACAGGGCATAATTTTCTGGGGATTGCTATTAATTGTGCTTCTGCCTGTGAGCGGCCCCCTGGTGAGGGGCTTGGAACACCATGCAGAGTTAAGCTATATTAAACATCAATTAAAACTGCGTAAAATAGAAACTGAATAAAATATGCAAAGGTCAGAGTGGCTGTGAATGTGTAGACAGAGCATGGGGTACGAAGGGTTATGACCTGGTGAGCCTAGTACACTTGTAGATTCATATGTACTTGCTCTTAGCTTCTTTTGAGATTTCAGGTTTAATGGCATGCTAGAGAGTAGATTATGGTACCCTCTAGCTTTCCTGAGTTTAGTTCTTCCTCCGATGGGTTTGAGAAGCTACTTGTAGCCATCAAGAAATGAAAGAAGACAACCAAAGTCAATGAGTAGCCAACAGAACTTTCTGTATCAGTGGAAATTTATTTATCTGCACTGTCCAATACTGTGGCCACTGCCTACAGATATTGAGCATCTGAAAGGTGGTTAGTATAGCTGAGAACCCGAATCTTCATTGAAGCTCAATTTTAATTTAAATAGGCACATGTGCTTAGCAGCCACCATGTTGAACAGTGCAGGACTCTAGACTAGCAAGGGTCCATACTAAGCACTCTGGAAATATTGGATTTACATTGTACTCTTCTTGAAGAAATTTGCCTCTTTAATGCATTTTCCCATTCAACCTTTTTTTTTTTTAACCCTTGCCCCTTGTCCTTTTTTTATCCTATGAGTGTGTTTTACTAGGAATTGAACCTACCCTCATCCTTTTAACTTAAGCTTTCAAAGGATCACACACAAGAAATGAGAAAGGAGGTCGATGCCTGAATCAAATTGGCCATGGCCTTGTTCTTGCCCACTTTTCTCCTACAGGCCCTAGTCAAACTTATACCAGATGTTTCCTGCTCTACCAGACAAAAAATAGGGAATGGCTGAAGACCATTCATGTCTACTTGAAGACTACAACATGTGGAGTTATCAGTGTTCCCACAGAACCTCTGATTCAGGTGCTGAGTTCCTCAGAACCTCTGCATTAAAGAATTCCCAGGTCATCAGGCAACTCTGCTGACATTCTTTGGTCCCTTTGGCACTTGGACTGAAGCTACCTTTTCCCATAGCTTTTTCAACACTTGTTGAATGCTTAGAATGAATCCAGTTATTAGGGTAACATGACATAGTTATCACTTGTTATTAAGATTGCCATGTTTCCTGACTCTTCCATTTACCAACTCTGTGAACTTGACAAAAATCTTTTCACCTCCCTGAGTTTGCATCTTCTTCAGTACAGATGAGCATGTTGGACTAAATGGCCTATACCCCAAGACAACGTAGAAAGAGATCCAGAGAAAGCTGAGAAGCCCCATGCCTCTGCACAGTGTTCCTTCAGATGCCAGCCCTTTCCTGAGGCCCCAAGAGGCTTCACCTGGATCTAGTTACCACTACCTCACAGCTGCAAGTTGCTGTTCAGCACCACAGACGTCCTGAGTCAGGTTAGGTGGCATTGCTGACTCTCATGTGAACCTTGGGGAGGTCGAGATCATGGTATTATGACAGGCATAATTCTGGCTCATTGTAGAAGAGGGCAAGAGGTTTCTTGGCTTAAGTAGTGGGCCCATAAAGCAAGAAGGGTTTAGAAATTACCTGAAGCATGTAAGTCTCAATGCAGGCTCATTGGCTGTTTGCCAGACCCCATCCAACCAGCAGTCACAAGTCACTGCTCCAGGGACTGTCCCCAGCCACCCAGAGCCCCCGTGGAGCTGCCAACACTACACAACTCACAAAGGGCCCTGTAGCATCTCTAATTGAGGAGCTGGTGAGCGGACGCCCTCAGTGGAGGTATTTTTAGCTACAGTGATACAGCCTCATCTTTTTGCAGTATGTTTTGTTTAGGGTTTTTTTTTTTTTTTTTAAATGAGAAAAATAAAATTAAAGAATATGGTTCTTACACTCCAGTGCAACACCCAAGAAGTTTTGCGCACGCACACACACACACACACATACCCCACCACCACAGCCTATGTAATTAATCCTCTCTAAGATCCAGGTGCTAAGGCTTAAAGTTTGCCAGCATGTTCAGAAGCAAGAAGAGCTAGAAATAGGGAGGAGGAATAATGCAGGCTGGCCTAATGTAGAGGTGCCGAGGACTGCAAGCAGCGTGGGCAGCTGGGAACCACCCGCCTTCCAGGCTTCTCGAGGCTTTGATGGATCTGATGCATCAACTGAGTGGGCTTCAACTCCTGAGCAGAGGACAGCCTTGGAATATACAAGGGATTCCGTTTTGTGACTTGCCGACTTTTTATGCTTTTGTTTTCCTCCTCTTCATCTTGCCCATGACTTTCTGTATTTTCTTTAGGTTTTATTGTGTGCCACATGGTCAGGGACTAGAGGACATTGATAGAACTGGCTGAAGATCCCACAGCATGATCTTAGATTGACCAGGGCAGTGGTTCTCAACCCTGGCAACATATTGGCATCACAAAGCAGGGAAGCTTACGGAAGCTACTAATGGCTGGGCCTCCCTCCAGAGATTCTGGCCTCATCAAGCCCAGCTCTTTATTATAAGTTCTCAAGTATATTAGTTGATACCAAAGAATAACTTTTTTAAATTTGATAAGTGTGAGAATAGCATTGTTGCTACATAAGAAAATGACCATATTTTTTTCAGAAGGGTGTAAGATTGAAATGGCATCAGGCATGAGATATACTTTAAAATACCTCAACAAAGAAAAGGGGATAAGTGACATAAAGTTGACAACTTTAGTAATTATTGAATCTAGGTGATGGGTATATGGGAGTTCATTACTATTTTCAGGGATTCAAATTTTTCATGTAGAACCTTTATTTTTAATTAAAAATTTAAGGGTTTTTTTTAAGGCTCTCCAGGTGATTCTAATGTGAGCTAAGGTTAAGACTTAATCATAAGTTTAGGAGATTAAATTTGGATCCCTATACCTTAGGTGATCATCTTAAACTTTGGGCTTTATGTAACATAAGCCTCATCTATCAGGCTAGGTATCTGTGAGCAGTATTGACTCTGAGGGATAGAATGGGCACAAAGAACAGGTATCTAGAGTTGGAACTGGAGCGGCAGCTAGATAGCTCAGTCCTCCAGTGAGTGACCTTGCTATAACCAGCCTGAGAACTGCTATGCCTTGGGCTTTACCTGCTTGTCCCCTGCCAATGCTGCATGCCCCATCCTGAGGGTCTCTTAGGCCTCACAAGGAAAAGAGAAGATAGCTGCATCTGCATCATGACACATGCCACAAGACAGTCCTCATCTCCTCTGAGTACTGAGCACTTTTCCAAGTGGGATTTGGCCAAGGCTGCAACGGAAGGGCTGAAACTTCCACTTCCCCCAGCCCTAACACCGTACGCACTCTCAGCTCTGTGTGCATATATATGGGGACTCCTTTGTGTCTTCAGTGCCTGTTCCAATTCCCGAGTGCTAGTTTCCTCTGGCTGCTTAGCAGGCGAAACAAACAGCATCTTGCTGCAGCCAAACTAAATGGAGCTCAGGAGCTCAGGCAAGAAGCTTCTATACTATATTTGTATACCACAGCCTTGATGAAGACCCTGGCTTAGCAAGCTGTTGGTTCTTTGTTTAAGTGGCTTTGTGACTTACACCTAAACATTAAGCTAATTGTGTTGCTAAGGGACACTGAAGTAGAGGGAGAGCTACAACTGCCCAGGTCACTCAACCAGCTCAGAATACATACAGTATTACTAATGTGTTTACTGAGAGAGTGGCTGCCTGCTCCCAACTCTCAGGGGAACCTTGAGAGGTACAGAAGTTATACTCCATCCCCACCCATGTCCCAGCCCCTCTGCAGGAAGGCCCAGGCATCTCTGTCTTTCCCACAGCATCTGATTCAAGGTCCAAGTACTGTCCACTGCATGCATCCAGAGTCCAACTTGGTAAATGTCCTCCTTAGTCCACTTCTAGGGCAAGCAGCCCCCAGGTACTCTAAGGTAACACTGTATACTTACTATGCAGCCTGTGCTGCATTTCTTCATGGGACAGTGGAAAAGGCTTCCCCTGGCTCTGGCCTGCTTTCTACAAGGCCCTCCACTGTGCAACTGCCTGCTGTCAGCACAGCCTAACCATTTCAGTTGTTTGCCTGTGGTGTTGAGCATCTCCAGGCAAGGACCAAATCTTCATCTCCATAGTTCTCTGGCACCTAGCATGATGCTGGCCCTTGGTTCTAAATAAGCATACAAATGAATGAGCAAACCAAGGAAAGGCCTTGGCAGGGAGTGCCACCATGCCAAGAGACACAAGCCTCACATTTTAGAAATCAGCTTCTCTTTCATTTGGGCTTATGAACCACCACCACATGGTGATCTGGAGCCTGCCTAAATTTACCTGTAGTGCCGCCTTTGACTGATTGGGGAGGTTTCTGGCTATAATGGCTGGAGGGAAGGATGCCATTTGTTTCTGTTCCAACTTGCTTTGGAATAAAGGATAAACTTTCTGTGCCTCTATTTCTCCCACTTGGTATTCCTGGATCTCAGCCATCTGTTTTCTCTCCCTCTTTGCCTAGGGCTCTGAGGTGGGTGATACGTTTGAAGGAGGGTTTCCCCTTGTTTTTCCAGGGCAGACAGTCATTGAAACTTGGCAAGCTCCAGAGCCTGAAAGAAAGCTTAAGCAGGGTTGGGGTTGTGGCTCAGTGATGGGGCACTTGCCTTGCACGGATGAGGCAGTGGGTTCTATCCTCAGCACCACATAAAATAAATAAAGGTATTGTGGTTATCTACAACTAAAGGAAAAAAGTATAAAGAAAGAAAGCTTAAGCAGAACCATGTTCAAGAAATGCTTCTAGCCTCTATCCTGCCTCCCTCTTGAGTCTAGAGCAGAGGTCTCTGATCTCCTGGATGTTTTTTAAAATATCAAAGTCCCCATGGCCACCCCTAGAGATTATGATCTATTTGATCTAGACTGATATTTAACAGCTTCCTGAGTGCTAATGTACACCTGGAGCTGAGGAGCATTGCCTTTAGACTAGTCTTCACTAGAAGGAGCTTGAATAATGCTTGTCCTCCCTGCATGGCCCACTGCTGGGACCCCTTTCCCCAAGCATGGGGGAGAACAGAGAAGCCATGACCCCTCCTTAGCTAATCCTCCCATACTGTGTATTTGGTAGACACAGAGCCCACTATCTTCTTAACTTTGGGCAAATGAGCAGAAAAATGATAGTTTTATCTGTGGACAAGAGTGTAATTTTGGGGGGGAAGTATTGGTGGGGGAGAACAACCCGGAGCTGTCTCTACAATTTGTTCCCAGAATGATGAGTTTAAATTCTAGGCTCCAGCCTAACTCCCAAGCATCACACCCCACTCAGAAGTAGCAGAAGAGCCTACCATAGCAGTGAGAGGAAGGCCAGACACCAGGTGAAATCCCAGACAGCTTCCTCTCCTCTTTCCATATCTTGTCAGATATTTCAAGCCTTAAGTCCTTATTTGTGCTCTGCCTACTTGGCTGGCTGTTCTTGCACTTGAGCGGCTTGTTTGCCTGGACAGGTCCAAGCTGTCTGAGCCATCAGCAGCTGCACCTCCTCCCTCGTGCCTTCTGTCTGAGCCAACCTTGATTCACAGTAGTGCAGATGGCCCCAGCCGTACCCAGCAATGTCTGCCACTCCCATCCCTTTCTGCCCTGCTTTCCTGAGATGAAGGGGCTGGTTAGGCCAGGCCTTGCCTACAGGTCAGCCTGGGGCTAAGATGAAGACAGCTCTTTGTTCATATTCTGGCATATTAACCAAGGTGACATGATTTTTTTGAAAAACAAAATTATCTGAAATTCCTAGGACAGGGATAGAGCAAAGTTCGTGTTCGTGTGTATAGAAAACACTTCACAGCCTGCATTCAAGCTTATCTGTTTTTGCAAATGGCCTTAATCTCACCCTGTCTGCCTCTTAAGTATTATTGGGCACTGAGAGAATCAGAGGAAAGATCTGATATCAAAAATCACCTTCCTTTCTTTTCCTCCACTTTCTCCTTTTAACACAGACTTCGGCCAACCTCTCAAAGCACCACTCCTCATTTTCATAGTCTGTTTCAGTGTACCCTGTAGTACACCATCATAATAAATAGTTTCCCTTCTCCTTGTCCCTTTCTAACAGAAACAGACTGATAACAAATATGGCCAGCATAATGGGCAAACTTACAAGAGGAAGATTGGTTACAGCGGCCTTGGGGTATCCTCAGCCTTTCCCCATGTTGGCTTACTGCTGAGCAGCAAAACTATGGTCCATCCTGCAGGTTCTGCCTGAGTGAGATCGCCCACTCCGGCAACAGCCTACAGAAGGAAGGGAAGCTGGCAGCAACTGTCCACCATAGTGCCTGTTTGCCTTTGAGTGGGGCCACGCTGTATAAATACACTAGCTCTTTTGGGTTACCTATCAACCTTTTCACCGGCTCATTTGGGTCATCTCTAACCCTCAGGGACCCCAGCAGTGTTAATGCCAGTGTTACAGCAATACCAGTGTTCACATTATGCATCCTAACACTCACTTAGCTACTATACACATTATTTCAAAAGTTTTTCTCAAGAGTTCATGGGCTACTTGAATAGGGAGCAGCATAAGCCCCCAAGGCAACCATTTCCTAAAGAGGAATATCAAGATTGAGATAACTACCTACTCTGTATACAGCCTGGTATATTTACTTAAGGATAAGAATATTTTCAGTCATTAATAATGATGAAATATCTTTATTGCCACCCAAGGACCAATAACATCCTGACTAAAGAAAACAGAAGCCTGTCTATCCCTAGAATTTGAAGCCAGTGATTTGGTGAGCTCTCCTCAGAGGCAAAGTTCCATGTGTGTGATGTGGAATTAAGGGGCCTTATTTCCACTGAAATGTTACGATTACTTGCAGCCTAGGGCTGGGGTCTGCTCTCTTCTATTCACTTTGGTACAGGAAATGCCCTTTACCAGAGTAGAGTACCCAGGAACTTTCTCATTTCTCTAAAGCCACAGGATAGATCTCACCAATATCGTCAGTTTCATGTTCTTCATGACTGTTTCAGATCCCTTGTCTAAATTTTGTCACTTTCTCTTCTTGTTACCACTTAATCACAGGAAACATACTCCTTCAGATCTCCTCACTTTTGCTTGGGTCTAACCAAATTTTAGTGCCCTGAGTTTGTCCAGAAAGTCTCGTCATATGGAAATGCTAGACCAAGAGTGACCTGCAGGCACAGTCCAGGTTGCCATGGTGGGTCCCAAGGACCTGAATTAGCAATATTTGTCTTTGTCCTGAAAGCAACCATCATATTCATAGCCAGAAACTTTAGCCAGCAACAATATGTGGCAGATACAGTACCACCCACCCCAATTATGTCAGAACAGCCCTAGAGCTGTTCAGTATTGTGTCAGGGGATAGCAGAGTTCCAGGAAGGACGCCAGTTCTTACTGCCCATTCAGAGGCTTAGAGATGGAATGGGGAGCTTCCTCCGACTTCTCACATTGCATCAACTACCTAGAGAGGGACCTGTAGAAGGGTTGCCATTGCCCCAAAGTCACTTGCACTGTTCCAGTCCCCTAGGCGTCTGCTTGATACCAGGATTCCTTTCACACAAGGGGGCTGCACAAATGCAGCTACTGCTTACCCAGGGAGATTTTTCCTGTTGACACTCAGTACCCAGCTACCCACGTGTTGCATCCAGTAAAGTTTCAGACATGAGGGACAGTTCTGTATTCTCTGGGGCAAGTTGAGAAAAGATTGCCCAGTTGACTCTTTCCCAGTCTTGACTGTGAATGGAAAAGCCACCATCATGCAACCCTTGGTGTCTGCTGTTTAAGTACAAACCAATTGATTCCATCTCAGGCTGGTTCACAGCAGCAGAGAGAAGCCCTTTTCTGGCTTCAGCACCAGCACTATCCAAGAACAGCGTTTTTATGCTTTCTGCAAACTGGAGACTGAACTTCCACGAGGGCAGGGCCTTACTAGGGAAATGAAGTGACCTTGTGGGGTTGACAGGTTCAGCACTGCTAGCATTTGTTTTGGTTGCTGATTTCCACTGTCAGATGCTTCTGGTTGCTCCCAGTCTTCTTTGCCTCTGTTTGTTGCTCAAGTCCTATATCCAGGATGACATTTGTGCAGCAAAAGGGGAGAAGAAGCTTTGCTACTTTACTCTGGCATACAACAAGGGTTCTCCATCCAGCATGGTGTTGCCAACAGGGAACTGCTGAAGTAGCACTCCAGAGAATCGCCCGGGAGACCCCTCCATCTCCTGCCAAGCTCAGCCAACCCTGCCCATGCAGTCTTCTGAATTGCACCTCACTGCAGCTCCACTCCTTAACCAGTACAGCAAATGGGCAGGGCCTTACAGGAAAGTCCTAAGCGCCAGCAAGAGAGGCATTTGAGGAGAAATGAATTGGTGGACAAAGAGGGAGTGCTGCTCAATCTTCTTTTAAGTGGAAAGGAAAAGGTCATCAGAGCCATATGGGGCTTGGGTTGGATTATTGTTGCCTCTGCCTTGCTGCAGCGAAAGGGGCCAGCTAACCTGGTCCAGCCCTGGGCACTGCCAGCCCTTTCCAGCTGCTGATAGTCCAGCACAAAGAAACACATGCCCTGTGTACACAGATGGGTTTGCATGTCAGCATGAGCCCATTTTTAGCCCTTGCCCAGGAAGGTCAGTGTATGACACAGTAATTTAATTAAATTTGCCTCCCTCCATGGCCCACAACTTTGAAGAGGTTTAGGGGAAAATGAATCTAGCTGAGAAACATTACCCTGACACTCTGGCACTGCCTCAGAGCTGAGCCACAATACCATAAAGGATCTCACCATCCTGAATATGGCCCAGGGCATCTGTCTGCACTGCAGGCTCCCTGGCCAGGCTACCTGCTGGCACATCTGGCAAGGCAGCCTCTGGAAGCAGTCTGTCTCCATCACAGGGAAGTCACCAAGGCACCAGGGGCAAGATAAGGGGACTCCCTTCTCACAACCAGCTGGCAACAGCAACAGCCATAACTTGAGCCACATTATTGCTTGCACCCCAGACTTCAGTGGTTAGAATGGAGAAGACAGAATGAAATGAGTCCTCACCCTCCTCTGATTACACCAGAAATGGATATAACTTGGATTTGAGTGTTAGACCACATCCCTGTACTATACTTGGGGACCTGAAAATTGTCCTTGATTCCAATGAATTCCCATGTTTCATATCTCAAGTGCTTATCAGTTTTTGTCCATTATGTCTGCCCTTAGCCCAAACCCCAAAGACCTACACCTGCCTCCCAGCCAGCAGCATTTCTCTTGCATTGAGTTCATTAGCTCATCAGGAAGGACCTAGGCTTTTCTCTGGCCATCTCCCCCAGTCCACTGGTCTGCTCATGAAGGGGAATCCTTTCTCCTCTCGCTATCCTCTCATCTCTCTTTTCTGTCCTAAGTCAGCTCTAGCAAGCCTGCTAGAGAAGAGCATTCTCTTTGGTTATCTCTCTCCCCAAGAGCACATCCTCCTGGCTGGCTAATCTCTCTGCGTAATGATAGCAGTTCCTCGGAGAGAGAGGGAATTCTCTGGCACAGTTTGTCTCAACACCAGCATAACACAGGCTGTTGCTTAGGAGTGGGAATCATTAGAGTCAGGCCATTATTGGAGGGGACTGGTCTCTAGGGGAGCTAGCAGAAATTACCGCTCCTTAATAGATGGAAACTCATTTGCTTGAAGCCCCCGCCTTCCTCTTTATTTCTCTGTATTCCCCACCTCTCTTCTCTTCCCAGCTTTGAAGTTGAAAAGAGAGGTAACTCCACCCAATCCAAGACAGCAAATGTCTGCTAAATTAACTTGGTTAAAAGAGATGCTTTGCTGAAAGTGGCTGTTCTTTTAGAATGTTTCTATTGGGACTTCACTTGAAATCATCATGAAGGAGGCACATTCTAATTAAATCTGTGATAAAATTATAGCCAGGGTCACTCCATTTCCCAGGAGAGGATTTGTTGAAATGGGAGCAAGACAGTTTACTAGGTTCTTGGCCCCGTGTTTCAGAGTAGGTCCCTAAGTCAGTGTGGGCTGTCTGAGCTTTCCCTCTGAGGGTCCCCTTGCTTACACAACACCAGGGAAGGCAAGAAGAGATACAAGCATTACTCCGGACTTCTTTGCTTCAATGGTCTTCATGACCTTGAACAGACCTTTAACATGATGTAGCTTCTCTAAGCCTACCTTGCACAGGAGTACATGTTGTTTATCTTACTGCCCTGTGCTCTTGTAGCAAGAAGGACAAGGCCTCTTAACCAATAAAGCACCTTTAGATTTATTGGCTGTCTGGGCTGCCATCAGAACCCACATGCCCCAGAACACTTATGGCGGAAGAGAAAGGAAAAGTTGCCTGGTTTCTCCATTTCTAGCTGTTCAAATGAGATCATGAGTGGGCACCATCTGTCTCAGAGCATTAAGCACAAATAGAGTACTGGTGGGACTGGCCTCCCCCACCTCCTAGAAAGGACCTTTAGGGATTGCACAGGATTACAAGCTCCAGGGGGCACTAATCACTTTGCCATTTCTGTAAATGGCGTCCCCTGGAATTGTACACCATGGTGGCCCTGCTGGTGTTCAATGATAGTGCTAGGTTGAGAACCCAGAGACCAGAGATCTGATCTCTGCATCACCAGCTTAGGGAAACTGAATGCAAAGCACACCTCCCTGAGCTTCATTTTCTTCCTAAATAAAATAAGACAACCCAACTAGATTTTCTGAATTAACTTGGAGGTTATTCTTGGCTGTGTCGGCATGCCTGAAGTTAGAAGCTATAAACCTACACTCTGTCTCTGTTGTCATCCCAAGGTCAGCTGGCCTTGGTGACATACCTGTGAGGTAAAGGTGCCCTCAGCTGACATGACTCTGCCAGTTAGAGTGGATGTGGACTTGAACAAGAAGCAGAAAGAGATCCAAGGACCGGAAAGCTACCAGGGGATACAGTGGACTGAAAGAGGAAGTGCTCGGGTGGACCAGCTCCTTACCCTTCCTGTATTCATCCTTCTCTGTGGCTTCAGAACCTATTTCTGACCCATGTGCACACAAAACACCCACAGCTTTGAGCTCAGTTTTGCCCTGCCCTCCGAGTCCCCTCTCCTCATTTCTATTAGGAAAAATATTCTGTCTTTCCCTGGTTCCTTCAACAGTCTTTTCCTTAGGCTTTTCTTTTCCTCCCTCCTTACTCCAGACTCCCTCCTCCCCAGCCTTAAACAGATGAATTGGAAGAATATGCTGTCATGTCAGAAGGAAGCCATTGTCAATTCACACAGGCAGACGCTAATAGGATAAAGTATTATCCGACTTCCTTTAAGTCCAGAAATTAAGTCTTCTTGCAATGGTAATAGATTATAACTTGTAACCACTGTGGCTCCCAGGCTATAGGAACAGGCTGTTAGTGTCTGAGGCCTCAGCTCTATTCTGGGCTGTTGCAAGAGACGCACTAAGCATTCTCCAAACACAGCCGCAGGACCCACAGAACTGGCACTTGGTCCTGGCTAGAACTGCTTCTGTGGAGAGCTGTCTATAACTCGTTCAGTTTACCAACAGGGATGAATCTGAGTGTGAGCAGCTGTCTGAATAGCCTTAATGAACATGGCTGAGTGGGTAGGTAAAGGAAGGAAACCAGGTCTTGAAGACTGGGAAGAAGTAGCCTGAGGCCAGGAAACCAAACTTTGCCCAAAGAACAGTGAGTATGTGAAAGCTATCCTCAGTCTCCTTGCTGACTCACTGAGCAGGTAGAGTGACTTTAGAGTGACTAAATCAGCACCAGCTCAGAGACACAGGGAATCCAGAGCTGAGACCTTAAAGGAACTGTAAAAGAGACTACAGATTAAGGAGCTGCCTTGGAGTAAAAAATAGCACGTGAACTGTTAGAAGTAAGTAAGAGCCATCATTCTTGGATGGAAGGATCATGCAGGATTTCTTAGGTCCTGTCACAGCAGGTGAATGGACTCAAATGGAGACTGGGGTAGGGGCAGGACCTGATAAGTAAATGAAGGGAGTTTTTTATTAGTGGGGATCTAGAAGGTAGATGGGTACGAAAGAAACAAGTGGACCAAAAACTATTCCTTTGGCACTTTGCAGTTGATCTAAACATTAGTAATTGCTCTGATATTGTTTGTGGGTACACACAAAATTAATGAACTTCAAAGGCTGAGTACCACTTTGGTCCATCCAGACCTCACACCTGGCCTATCATCTCAGTGCTTTCCCACTGCAGGTTCCAAACTCTTGAGAAGGTAATGCCATCCTCTCAAGTGCTAACTTGCTTTGGTAAGTTAGCACTTGAGAGGATGTCTCCCAGGACATTGCCACAGGCCTAAACTTAATCTCTGACTGACTTCAGGGGTCCATGTGCACTGAACTCACAGGCATCATCATTTCTATGGGAAAACATGGTTTATATAACACCTTCCCTCTGGAATAACACTCTTTGTCAATAAAAAGTGAGCTGCACCCTCTCCTTTCCCCACATGGCTGTGCCGTAATAGAATTGAGAGGATGGTTTCAGAGCAGACCCAAGTGAGCTGTCAAGGTCAGGATTAGGGTACTAATACCATGATGGCTAGGTTTCTTCCCCAAGCAGCAGACTGCCTCCAGGAGAGGGCGCAGTACTATATTGGGTTGGTGGTTTATCCCAAGTATTGAGGCAAGGTTGGCAAATACCAGAGGATAAAACCTGGGATCATCCTAAAATCTAATTCTAGCCTCTCATTAGGAAAGCAAATTGCATTCTTTCTTCAGCCTCTCTTGGAAAGTTGATCTCCCTGCTTTTCTTCTCCTCTGTTCCATGCCATCAATTTCACACTAACAGTCCTTTGCCATCCTGGGTCCAGCCAGCCTCGTACTTGCTAAGGCAGAGGAATTGCTCTGGTTTTCCTTCTTAACTGCATTGCAGACCCTTGCCTCTGTGAATCTACCACACATATCCATTCTTCTCTCACTTGCTCAAATTATAGTGCTTATTTTCCAGTAAGCTCTCCAGTCCTGCTTGGAAGCCCCAGTAGTCCTCTCTCTGCTAAAAGCCTTCTCCCTCCTGGCTCCCCTCCTCCCTGCCTAGGCCTAGAACGGCTTTGTAGTCAGGGAGGATTTTATCATCTTCTAAGTAATAGTGCCTTCCTTCACCCTGACAGAGAACCAGGGATAGGTGGCAAAGACTCTAGGAAGTTTACCTTCTTGGTAAGAATCAAGGCTTCCCAGGTAGAGATGTTCTGTCCAAGCCCCTCAGCTTATACACCACTACCAGCAGAAGCACCTGAACTTTCTCTCTAGCTCACCACAAGAAACAGTAATCTATTCCTAGAATAAGACAGTGCCTTGGGCCAGCTGTAAGGATCAGAGCTCAAGGCAGAATTTTGCTAGGAAGGAAATTATAACCATCTTTCCCACGGCATTTGAGTTATAGATGACAATGTCCCCAACTTCTAGATAATTGTCCTTCCTCTCTGAAATAGAGTGGGCATGTTCTCTTTTTGGTTGACAAGTTTCAAGAATAGAGGAGGTAGCCAGGCGTGGTGGTGCACACCTGTAATCCCAGCAACTCAGGAGGCTGAGACAGTAGGATCGCCAAGTTCAAGGCCAGCCTCAGCAACTCAGAGGGACTCTGTCTCAAGCTTAAAAGGACTGAGGGATATAGCTCAGCGGTAAAAGAATCCCTGGGTTAAAAACCCCATACCAAGGGGAGAAAAGAAAGAATAGAGGCAGCAATGGAAGTGGTTTCTTGGTCTATATCATCAAATAACTGCCAACTGTATATGCCAGGCATTGTGCTGATTGTGAGATAGATGTAGCTAAAGTTTCAATTCTTAATACCTGTGAAGCAGTAAGGTAGATACTAATATTGTCTCCACTTTGCAGATGAATAAATTATTTGCCCAAAGTCAGCTAGTAAGTAATAGTACTGGGATCCTACCCAAGAAGACTGACTCCAGAGTCTGTGCTTGTAAGCACTGTGATACATTGCTTTGTGTGAGAATATTTTTAAAGTATATATAAACACATACACACACATACATGCATATAACTGATGTATTTCCTGAGGTCCTTAGTCCCACTCCAAAAAGTAATTTACTTCATTTCAATATAAAGCAAAGATGAAACAATATGAATCCACTGTCCAAACCATTCTTCCCCTGCAGGGGAAAGGGTGCTTTCTGAATGGATGGAGACCAATAGAGTTGCTTTAAGCCAAAAGCTGCCTTGCAGTTTAGCTGAGGCAGGATTTAGAAATGGCATGAACAGTGCCTGCATTAGCTGATGGCATGGAGTGCTGAATGCCAGCAGAGGAGATAAAAATCAGACATATGTTTAGATATAAATGTTCTCCCCCCCGCCCCTTCTTTCTTCTCTAATTTCAGGCTCTTGCTGCTTTGTTCCACTGAAATGGGGGAGCCTTAATTATGGGCTTTGGTACCCTGCTATAGAAGCGGGGAGTGAGTAGGACCCACTTAGTCCTCTCCCATTCTCTAGTCATCACCACCAAAGGAAGCCAGAGGCCATGGACTTTGGCTTTCTTCCCTGCCAACAATGGGAATTGTCTTGCAGGAACTTTTTGCACATCGCTCCACCCAGCACCCAGCAAGTTGCTGGCCTCAATACATGTTAAATAGCCACCATAAAGCTAATGTCTCTAGGCCTTAGAAACTAGCCTGTCTACCTTCATTGATAATAGGATGCAGCATTACACTGAAGGATGATAAGAAACCCTGTAGCAGATTATGGAAGTGGCGACTACAGTATGGCTTTTAAAGAGCTAAGGTTGGGTAGATACAGTGGAGGGAAGAATTAAGGACCCCTCCCCCACCCCAGGTATCCTCATTGTTAAGCCAAATAAACAGAAACCACTCCACTATGGAGAGTTTCTCTGGGAGGTGCTTTAAGACCTCTGTCAATCCTCTTCAAAACAGTCCAGCCTAAGGTTGGGAGGAGGCCAAGCCATCTTCCTCCATATAAACACACCGTCTTACCTACTTTCACTCGTTCTCCTACAGCTGTCAACCACTGTGGAATTCTGCAGTTTCTATCTGCCATCAGGCCTAAGAATCAGAAAGCTGTTATATGTGACCCTGAGAATCCAGCCATTTAAGTGAGGCCTTGCATGTTAGTAGGGCTGGTTGTGGACATCTTTTAGTGTAAGAAGAGATCATGGAAGCATTTGTAGGGGGTCCCATTGTAACTGCATATTAGCAAGGAGAGAAATACGTTATTGATAGCCAATAAGAGCAGAGTGAGAAATTCATTTGACTTGAGTCATGAGACCTGGGTTTTAGTCCCACCTCTTCACTAACTAGCAGTGTGACCTTGGCTGTGTCTTTCCGTCTCTCTGGGGCTCAGTTTCCTTGACCATAAAATGCAAAGGAATTAAGACTAAATGATTTCTCACAGCCTTAAAAAAATTCTATAATGAAAATTCTGTAACTCCATATAATAAGCTGCAGAGTCTTTACCTCTAACGTGTTGCTATAACTACCCCCATGAAGAGCTACCAACCCACGTTCCATTCCCAGGTAACCAACCTTAGAGCTTGGCCAGGCCTGAGGATGAGTCACTAACACAGCCTTAAAGACTGTACTTGCAGTGCTCGTGGGGCTCCTCTCTGAAAAGCTATCCCAAGTGCCTGCTGTAGAGGATATACCCAGCCTATGGCAGAGGAAGGTTACTGCTCCAAATGCTGAAACAATGCCAGAGCACAGGGCAGACCCATTGGGGAAAGGAACTCCCCCTGCAGCGCCAAGGATACTTATGCCTCCAAACCATATCCTCATTCTCCCCTAGTCCTGAGGTTCCTTCTGGAAATCACTTCTCCCTTTGATTCCAAGACCTGGATATGCTCACCCCTGGATATGTTCCTAGGACTATTCCCAGGACTGTTTTAGGCCCCTTTCTCTACCTCCACCTTCCAACCTTTCTGGCCACAGACCCTTTGTCATTACATTTATTTACTGCACAGCATAATTCTCTGCCCCCAAAAAAACAGGTGCTTGAAATTGGCTCCCCATCCTCTATTTTTGTAGCAGCAACTACCTCCACAGTTGCCTTGGAATGTATACCCAGGAAACTGTTCTAAACAATCTAAGTTGTGTCATGTGCCAGTAAGAAAGGAAGTAATTTGCTTTATCATCTGGTCCTAGCTGAGTCCCACCCTTCAATCTGCTGCAGTTCTCTCTTTCTCTCTTTATTGGGGGTAGAGTGGTAAAGGAAAGTCTAAGGGAATCAATCTTTGGTGCCTAAGAACATGTGTGCCCATGGACATAAGCTGCCACAAACACTGAAACACATTTCCCAGAAATGATATGTGTACCCAGGAGGATTAAGAATTGACCCTTTCTTAGCCAATTGCTGCAAAGTACTGCCTGCCTCTTTCCCTCCTCTGTGCCAGAGAGATCACACCCACTCAGTCCCCATTCCCTGCAGTAGTATAAATACTAGCGCTAAAGAAATGAAGGGTCCCAGTTCACCCAGCCTCCTTGGATGCCATTACTCTATGAGCCTCAAGAGAATCCTCCACTGAGACATTTGACTGTTTAGCATCCAAGAGAACAGAAGCAACATTGCTTGGGGAAATTGTAGCCAAACTACATTACCGCAACCCTCTTAAATCCAGGCGCCCTGGGTCCTTGGGTAGGAGCTGGTGCTGTCTGACCAGCAGCTTCTGCTGAGGTGGCACTTAACTTCTGGCCAGGTCCCAGGAACTGAGGCTGACCCATTTCCCCTCCTTTTCCAGGGCATGAGGAATTTGGTTGTACCCCCAACAAAGCCAGGGACTAACACACTTAGCTCATGGAAGATGCACTAGAATCGGGGTGCGTTTATTTAAACTAAGGAAAGGTAGTTGACAGCTGTAGCATTTTCCCATACTTTATAAAAATTAACATTTGTCTTCCCCTGCACCCATAGTACCTCTTTCCCTCCCTCCTCCACCCCCCATTTTTTTTTTTTGTTTTGTTTTGTTTTTTGTTTTTCTTTAAATAGAAATGACTTGGTGGATGCTCTTAAGAATCTCTAGGTTCAGGATCTTACTCAATTTAACCCTTTGGGGACATTGAATTAAAAATTGAACAATATTTATTAAAATACAAAAATACACTTTTCTCACATTACAATCAGTGTTCTTTTGTTGGCATTCCCCCCAGCCCATACCACCCCTTTTCAAATCTGAACCCTTTATTCCCTCTTAAAGCTAAAATAATAATTGAAAGAAGTTACATCATTTAATGGACCAGAATAACAGAGATCTTTGCCTTCCTCCCAACCCATTGTCTTACACTTCTTATGGAGGTAGGTCTGGGAGAGGGAAGCTTCCCCCCATGGTGCCCCATTCAACAGGACTCCATGCAGAACTCACTCAGATGCATGTGTGTCATTTGAACTCTGGATTTCACTTTTTTTTTTTTTTTTTTTTTTTTTTTGGTGAAGCATCCTGTTTGGGAAAGGCTCCTTTACTTTAAATTAGCCTGTGCCCTTTTTGTCTCTTTTATTCTTCCCTACTCATGTTCTCCCCCCACCCCCATCACCACAACCAGTTGGCATTAGCTGTAATAATCCCTAATGAATCAGCATTTAGAATAATCACCAAATCTCAAGCATGAGAAAAGCTTCCACTCCCCCAAGCTCCCCACTCCCAGCCTCTCCTCCCTTTCCACCTTAAAACAAACAAGACCTTTTTGGAAAATCATAAAATGCCATCATTGTCTACAATCATTTGTCAGATACCCGGAACAACAGGTGGACATGCTACAGTGCTAATTTATGGCCTCCTGTGAATCATTCTCTGGGCTGCTGCTCTCCTTCCTACCCTTCCCTGGTGCCGCACCCCCCTGGGGGGCCTCCTCCTTCTCCTGGGAAACCCTGAATAGACAAATGCCTTGCAGAGTGGGTTAAGCCCAACTGCAGGAATCTGGTGCAATGTGAAAGCATTTGACTGAGAGCTACGCCAGCTCCCTTCCTGCTCAGCTCCATCCTGAAGCACTCTGTCAGGCTAGGCACATGCGAGTCCCAGTGCACAAAACCAAAGGACTTGTGCACATGGACAAAGACTCAGCCACTTTAAGGTTTCATTTTTCGTGGTTTTCCTGTTTTAAATACATTTACAGATCTATCTTCCCATTGTCCTCTGAAGAAAATTATTGCCTCTCAACATTTTGGCACAAATGTATGAGTTTTGGTACAAATGTATGAGCTTTTTGGGCGGGGGGTGTTATTTGGGTTTTTGTTGTTGTTTTTAATAAGATAAATCTGCAGAGACAGCTTTCAGCTTAAGAAAGATGTCTGTAGAAATGGGTATTCCTGTATTCTATGAAGCATCTTCTTAAAAAGTGACAGATGCAGTCTATCCCTCCTACTCCTCAGCAGCCCTCACCCTCTTTAGGGGCATTTTTTGTTGTTGTTTCAGTTTTTTATCTTAGCAGTTTCCACCTCATACCAGAAATCCCTCCTGGTGGCATAGCAAGTTGACTTGTGGCTTATACCCCACAACATTCCCAAGATTTCCCTCCCTCCCCCTTTAAATAGAACTTACAAGTTAGAAAATAGTTTTGTTTTGATTTTTTTGTTTTTAAATTTTAATATAATCTGTTTTTTTAACCAGCCCATAGATTTAATATATAAGCATATACAAGAAAAAGTCTCTCCCCGCTCTGTACAAAAGTTGCTGTCTTTTTTGTGTGTGTGTGTATGTGTGTGCATTCTATTGCATTTTATAAGTTTTTGGGGGAGGGGGAGTCATATTTGAGTTTCCTGTACCTTGTCCTTGGTATGGGTCTGAATTATATAAGGTTCAGAAATAGTGGTCACTGTGGGGTGCAGAGAGTTCCCCAGGCTGTTTTCTGTCCAGTGGGCCCCATGTGCTGGTTTGTAGGTGTTGTAGTTAATATGGTCATGAATTGTGGGCAGCACTACTGCCCCCTCACCTGATACACCGGATGGAGCTGTTGTTGCTGCCGAAGATGCTGCTGCTGGGATGTCTTCATCCACCTGGATAATCTCAACTGTCCGGGCGGCCGTGACTGTACTTCGCTGCTGGTGCCGCTTACGAAGTTTATAGAAGACAATCAACATGGCAGCAGCTAGCAGAGTCACTGCCACAAAGCAGCCAATGATGATCTTGGTGGTCTTCATGACTTCATCCAGGCTGGTCTGCATCTTGTCAGTGGTGTCTGTTGCGGGTACTGGCACCTGCTTGGGCACACGGGTGGTCTGAATGAGCACCGTGGTAGAGGTGGTATATGCCGGCTGGTAACCAGTGGACGTGGTAGGAACAGGCTTGTACTTTCGCGTTGTGTCCTCAGGTGAGATCTCTGTGGTCTCCACTGTTACTGTGGTGAAGAAACTATAGTTGGAGGTGTTGAGCTCGGCCGCACTCACATTGAGGTAGGCCGAGGCATTGGAGTTGCCTGCCACATTGGTCACCATGCATGTATATACCCCAGTGTCTGAGAGCAGCACATAGGAAAAGTTCAAGGTGCCATCATTGAGGACAGAGATCCGTGGGTGGCGGGAGGCATGGCTGAGCACTGTCCCATTGGGCAACAACCACTTCACAGAGGACATAGGGGGAGTCCGACACTTAAGTTCTGCCATTCGACTCTCAGAGATATTGAGGTCCCTTGGTGCATCCATGATAAAGGGGGCAGAGCACTGAAAGGAAGCCTGGTCCACCTCCACCAGGTAGCGGCCTCGCATGTGCATGGGAGCATGACAGCGGCCACAGCAGGTGGAATTGGTGGGTATATACTCCCGAAGCCACCAGGCAAGCCACAAAATGTCACAATCACAGTTCCAAGGATTGTGGTGTAGGTGCAACTCCACCAGGTACCTCAGTGGGGTGAAGAGGTCATGGGGCAAAGAAGAGAGGTTATTGTGGGCCAGGTTGAGTTCCACAAGTGAGGCCAGCCCATCAAAAGCATTCCGCTCAATCAAGCTGACCTGTGAGTTCATGACCCATAGCTTCTTGAGAGAACTTAGGCCATGGAAGGAGCCAGGCCTGATTTCGGGGAAGTGGTTCCCTGACATTTCCAGCTCCTCCAGCCCCACTAGGGGTGTGAGATTGGGCATATCTTTAATGTTGCACATGCCCAAGTTCAGATACTTGAGGTTGAACAGCCCCTCAAAAGCCCCCTCAGAGATATACTCCAACTTCTTGAGCTCCCCTAAGTCCAGGCGCATGAGGGAGGGCACTCTGTTGAAGGCGTAAGAGGGGATGCTCTCTATGGGGTTGTTGCGAAGCCAGAGCTCCCGAAGCTTGGACAGGTACTCAAAGGCTCCACTGGGGATGACCGTCAGCCAGTTGTCAAACAGCTCCAGGGTGTTCAGGCTGGCCAGGCCGTTGAAAGCGCCCACCTCGATCTGCCTGATGGAGTTCCTGCCCAGCTGCAGGACCTCAAGGTGGTGGAGGTGTCTGAAGGTGTCGGCCTGGATCATCTGGATGTTGTTTTCCATAAGGTTGAGGTACCGGGTGTTGGAGGGAATACCCTGGGGGACCTCCGAGAGGCCGCGGCGGGTGCACACCACCTTGCTGAACTGGTTACTGCACGAGCAGACAGAGGGGCAGTTCTGGGGCCCGGCTGAGGCGGCAGCAGCGATGGCTGCACACAGAATCCACACTTGCGCCGCGAGGTAGACGGGAAGCAGGACGGCATTCCAGGTGTGGTGCACAGTTACCTGCCACAAGAGCTTCATGGTGTGGCACGTTCATAATTCACCATCGCCTGGGATTTTGGCTCGGAAAGGAGAACCAGCCCTACCCCGGCTTAAGTGAGCTAGGAGCTCCTCTTTCCATCTGGAGAAGGAGGTGGGGAGGGGGCGATTAGAGAGACGGAGCAGATCGGCCGAAAAAAATTCTGCCAAACTACAGAGCGGCCCCTTATCCAAGCCCACCCTCAAGGCTAGCCCTCCGAAAGCTAAGACTTTCTCTCCCACATTGCAACCATCCCCACCCAAATCGCTCTCACCTACCTCGGAAGGAAGGCAGGAAAGAACTGTCGTGGTGTCCTCAAGATTTCTCCATGGGAGCCGGGCACCTCGTTCCCATTCTGACTTCTTAGTTTTTAATTAACAAAAGGGGGAAGTGGTGGGGGTGGGGAGGGCACAGGGGAGGGGAGGGAAGGGTGGGGGAGACAAAATGGCTTCTAGTAAATCCGGAGCCGGAGCTGGAGCCGGCGAAGCCGCGGAGTTGAGGCGCGCCAGGGAGAGTAGAGGCCCGGCGGGCTATGCAGGTGCATGCCCCCCCCTCAGCCCGAGGAGCGGCGCCACCAGCGCTTCCTTGCTTTGTCCTTGGACCCCGGCACCGGCTAGCTCCAGCCACGGGGGAAGGCGCTTCATCGCCAAAGTGTGCCTCCCGCGCCCCCGGCCCACTCCCTGGGCCGCCGCTGGCGGAGGTGCGGGGGCGCCCCGAGCCACCCAGGCCGCGCTCGCTTTCTCTGCTGCGCTCCGCTCTCCCGCGTTGGCCGCGCCGGGCCGGCGGCAGCTGATTGCAGTCGTGAGCTCGCGGGGCTGCGAGAGTTAAGAGGAGGTGTTCGCGGAGCCTTCGCCCTCCCCAGACACACACCCCCTTTCTCCTCGCCTCTCTTCGGAAGGGTTAAAAAGACAAAAACTGGGCTTAGTTCTCCAGTCCACTGTTTGCTGGCTCGAGGAACGGTAATCCGTCCAGCTCCTGAGGTGCAGCGGCGTGGACACTGCGCCGGGACCGAGTCCGCGGGCCGAGGAGCGCGCGGCTGTCGCGCCCGCACCGCAGGCCCCTTCAGAGAGTCCGGGGGCGGGCGCGGGTCCGGCGGCGGCGGCCGCAGCCCCCGGTGGCGCGCAACCACCCGCCGCCGCCCTCCGCTGCCGGGCCCCCGGCGCGCCCCCGGCCCAGGTTTGGTGCGGAGAGGGCGAGTTCTCGGCTGGGGCTCCCGGCGCCTTCAGTGGCTACGCTGCCCGCGGACTGCTGCAGCGACCCGAGCGCTGTCGGCGGCGGCGTGAGCAGCGGGGGTCGCGGCTGCGGGAACCGCTCCGGAACCTGGGAACATGGTCCCTGCTGGCTAGCGGCGGCGGCGGCGGCGGCAGCAGCGGGGCTCCTGCGCTCGGCGCCCACGGTCTCCTCCTCGCGCCGGGCTCGCGGTGTTGCAGGCAGCAGCCACGCAGACTGCTCTCTCATCCTTTTGTCCTTCAGTCAGAACGTGAATGTACTGCTGACGCATACTGTTCTGGGGAGAAGATTAGCGTGATGCAGTGCTCTTCTGTATTAACACAGCTCCCCCTTCGCCGCCTGCCCTCGAGGGGTTAACGCCGGCGCCTTCCAGCGCCGCGCCGGCCCGCGCCGCGCAGCCCCGAAGCCCCGAATCCGCGCCTCTGATCGTCCGGCCGCCTGCCTTCCTCTCTTCCTTCCTTCCTTCCTTTCCTTCCCCCCCCCCCTCTCTCTCTCTCCCCCCCCCTGGAGCCCCCTCCCAGGCCGCTTCCTCCCCGCCCCCTCCGGACGAGGGGAGCGGGCCCGGCAAGCGAGCCGGAGTGAGCGTCAAGTAAGGGGCAGCGCGCAAGTCGCAGGCGTTCGCTGCTATTTTGGTCCGGTCGGGGCGAGCCGCTGGGTGGCCGCTGATAGGCTGGAACCGCCTGGGGCTGCAGCAGGAGACCGCACGGCCCCCGCACCCGGTCGCTCGGCACCCTCTGGCCCTAGGCTGGTGGGCTCAGGGGCCAGCGAGCCTAGGACGCGGCGGTCCGAGGCTGGGCTGCTGCAGTTGGCCGGCCTCCCGCCCGGCCCGCGTCATCCTCACCCCCGCGGAATGCTGACGGGGCGCCTCGCCGCGGGGCCCAGGCAGGCAGGCGACTCGGAGTTTGGAGCTGCATAGTGGTGGGGACTTGGGGGCGGGCGACCCGGGTTGGAGCCAGAAGACCGAAAGCCTGGGATTTGCCGCTGCACTGATGCCTGTCCTTCCTGCCCCCTCCCTCGCACACTCCCTCACCCGTCCTGGGCTCTAACTAGGGCTTTAAATGATAGTTTTCTTAATGAGGGCTGCGGGGGCGGGAATCAGTGGAAGGAAAGACCAAGAGCAAGGAGCTGGGGGAAAGACAACCTGGGAAGGATTAAGGTGAACTCTCAGCACCCACGGCGCAACCCACGGTTCATTCATGGAGCTGCGGCTTTGACTCTGTCGCCCCTTTTCTCCCCTGCGCGCAAAGAATGGGGGAGGCGTCTTACGCCTTCTGCCCGGTGAGCTTCTCAAGCCCCTCTTGTCTTCCTGGGACTCCCTGAGAAGAACTGCGTAGCAACCTGCGGTAGCCGTTTACTAAAAAGGGAATTCTGGTCACTGTATCTGCTGGGAGGAGAGCCTGGGGCATTCTACAGCCCGCCTCAGGAGAGAGACTAGGCCAGCCTTTTCTTAATTCACCAAACAGACCCCCTTTCTCGACTAAGTGGGGGTGGGGTCATCTAGCTAAGACCTAGGACCCAGGTCTAGTAGAATTTGGCATCAGTTTGGTTTCCCTTCCCTTCCAGCACTGCCTGCAGACACCTGGTTCGGCCCGGCCCCGCCCCCGGCCCCGCCCCCGCCCCCTCACTCTCACTGTGTGGTTATGTGGCAAGCTTGCTTTTTAAACCCTTACTGCCTCATGGGCTCTGGTTTAAGAACCAGGAGGTCCAGAATTTCTTAGCTTTCTGGATTCTGCCACACCTGTAGTCTCAGTGTTATCAGTTACCCAGTAACCTGAACTGCCTTAAATATGCCACAACATTCTTGAAGTCCTGGGAAGTTCCATTGTAGCAAATTGACGACCCCATTCTTTACTAAGACTTTTTTGTTTGCATTTGCAGTTAAATTAGCATTAACACTTAATATTTATTGAACCCTTCCTCTGTGTGTACCACTGTTGATCTTTGTATCAACTTTATTGTCCATTTTATGAATGGGTCAAATATATTGCCTAGGGTCACATAGTAAGCCAGGATTTCTGGCAGCCCTCAGATAGATGTCAAGGAACTTGGGTATGGGAGTGATTCTCAAGTATTTGCCCAGTGGTCTGAGAACTTGGGTTTCATCCATGTACTTCAGCAGTCATTTATTGGGATGTTTATCTACTATGTACTATCCTCCACACTAAAAACTTACATATCTGTTCTGATTTAGCCTTCATTTGCTCCAGTGAAGTAATTGGCACCATTGTCTTCATTTTACAGATAAGATTCTTAGTTTAGGCAAGCAGAAAACTTGCTCACAGTCCTGTTTCCTCAAAGTAAACAGAACCAGCCTTTCAAACTAGTGTTCAAATCTTGAGACCAGTGCTTTAATCACTAGCAAATATGTCCACTGCGTCCATTCTTCAGACTAAATGGTGGAGGCAAGGTCAGGAAACAACTATGAAAGTTCAGTGAAAGATGTATGAAAGAAATAAGTTGAAGGGTGTAAAAGGAGGGACTTTAACAACAAACCTTTAAACATGCTTCACTCATGATGACCAATTTAAAAAAAAATAAATGAGAGAAATGGAGGTTAGTCACACTGTGGTAACTAGGGTTTAGTTCCAACTGGGCACCTTAGTAGCACTTATGCATTCTTGACTAAAGCCCCATCTGCATATTCTCAGCTTCAAGCCAGACACTACCATCTTGTAGACCCAGGAAATGTGAACCTGGCCTGTCAAGGATCTGTGGAGGAGGTTCCTCTCCTTGCCAGAGCTGGCACAGAGCTAGTAGAGTGTTCTGGTACCAGAAGAGACCCTGGCCAGGGTCTGGATGGCACACTGGAGTTTGGCTGTCCCTCCTTCCTCAGGCAAAAGAGGGGCTCTGCCTGGGCTGTTTCCTGCCTGTGTAGGCAAACTCAGGCCCCATCTGTTCAGCTCCAGTCCCAGCAGATGAAAGCTGCTGCCCCCGCACTGTGAAGGTAGATGGAAGGGTGGGCTGATTTGGATCCAACCAGTGCTTAGTAATGAGCTTGTCTCACAGTAAATATTTGTGACTGCTGTTGATGAAAGTGAATATTCCCAAGTTCCATGGAACTCTACTTGGGGCCGCTTTGCCCTCTATAGGCCAGCTGGTCTTGCAAAAGCAGCTGAACTTATGAACCAGCACCTGAACCAGGCTAAAGAGGAACCAGTGGGGTCTTCGTAGCACACATCCCTTCTGACCTGAACATGGCCTGTAGCTTCTTATCTTGGTAAGTGAGTACCTTCTAACTGGCGCATGGCCCCTCATTGTTCCTTACTGCTTCCTTAATTTGACATGATACCACCAAGGAATAAGAAAGGACGAAGAAGGCTCAAGCCCAAAGAGGAAGAGAAGGAAGAATTGCTATGCTGAGAATGTTTTCACTTGCAGTTTCACACAGAGAGACTGCTGTGAGGAGACTGGAGGGAAAGGAAGAAGGAGGCCAGTGGAGGAAATTGGGCATGGCCTGTGCCAGCAGCTCAGTGCTGTGGAGTGGGCCCTGCACTAAGACTGGGATACCTGAGTTCTAGTCGATTATCTGCCACTGATTAGACCTGTGAGGTATCTCAAAATAGCTTTTATAAAATCAAGGAAATGGAATAGAAAGTGCCTTGCAGCTCTCATAGTCTATGATTTCCACCCCTTCTCAGACATGTAGCTCTGTGAAGGAGTTTGATCCTTTGGGACTGTAGCCAACTCTTGGAAATGGGCCACACAGTTGAGGAGAGAATGCTTCCTTCATAATCCAGAGATCCACAGGGCCAGAGCTGAGCACAGCAGACTATGTTTTCACAGCTACTAAAAAGGCTCATAGATCACAAAATGTTAACGCTAAAAGAGACCTTGGAGATTATCTGGTCTTAGCCTCTCATTTTACAGATGTCGTTAAGAAAGTTCAGAGAGGCACAGTGACTTACCTAAAGCCATGTGACTAATTAATATCAGAGTCTGTTCCTTCTGAGCTCAGTCTTCTGTCAAGATTTTGATATATGGCTAATTGGTAGTTTAAACCCATGACTTGAAGATATTTCCAGATGCCTGGCTTCTGTGATCTTGTATGCAAGTGCCATTATATTTTGCTGGATTGGGATAAAGATGGGTCTTCAATAGAGCTGATGCGCCATTCCATGTGACTTTGGACCCATAATAGGAAGCAGAAGAAATGGTCATCTAAAGGATTGACTGAAATTGGTCCTCTAAAGAGGACCCAGGATTGCCCAGGCTAGACCACTCCCCACCCTGATATGCATTACATCCCTGAAGCATTATTCTGAGCAGCCACTAGATGTCCATAATGCCTCATAGGGTTTGCCTGGAGTGGCAAGGTACCATCTTGCCTCCAGTAGGCTTTGGGGCCCTTAAAGGAGGTTTATCAGTGGCAACACAACAGAACAGAGCAACCACTAAAGGGATTTGAGAAACAGAAGGAAAGAAAATTCAGTATGGAAATTGCCCTTCAAAGAAGGAAGGGAAGATCCTGATTGGCGAATTAGTAATGACAAAACAGTAAGAAATGTCTGTGCAGAAGTAGTCACCTCCTTTTACTCAAAGCAGTGAACATATCCTGTCTGTGTTTCTCTTATTCATTTCCACCCATGTGTGCAAATACCCCTCTAGGGTCAACCGGTGATGAAGTTTCTGTTCATTGTAAAAGGAAGGTTGTTTTTCTTGCTTGTGATCCCATAGTGAGACTAGGATATGCCATTATTGCCCACAGAGAATGGCTTTTCTTCCTTGAGCCAGTGATTCAGACCAGCACAGCTGTTGAGTTACCCACTCTTCTGATTATCCTGAGATTCCACTATTATTTACTTCAACGACTGCTCTTTAAGAAAGTCAGAAAGGAGTAGGCAGAAAAGCATTGTCCCATCCAGAGCAATTTTCAGAATTCGGCTAAGAAGGGACAGGTGATTAATGAACGTAATGAAGAGTTATTGAATGCACGGGCCTTTCATTCTGGGACAAGTTTCCCAGGGCTTATAGTTTGTGAGTTGCCAGGCTTAAGTGGAGAGAGAAGCCTCCCAGTTACCCTGCTGCTTCCTCTCTTGGAAGAGTGGTTTGCCACACATTCTAGATGTGGTCACCTATATGGTCAAGCAGACCAAAAATGTCTGGCCAGGAGCCTTGAAAATGGCCCTGTGCAGGTGCACTGGCCCATCTCAGGTCCTGGTGATTTATCCTTTTTATTTGCCAATGTACAGCAATATGATAATTTTAGTAACAACATTTTGTAGGGCATTGATAGATATTTTCCACTGTCTTGTTACACATTTAATCCTCCCAACAGCTCTATAAGACAGGAACCATTAGATTTCTCAGGATTCTAAGCTAATGAGTGATTGATTTCTTGAGGCTTCCATAACAAATAACCACATGATAAGCATTTGTTGAAATACTTAAAACAACAACTTTTATTCTCTTGCAGTTCTGGATGCTCAAAGTTCACAATCTGGCAGTGCTGCAGTCCCTCCAAATGCCCTTAATTCTGGTGGCACTCCTTGCCTTGTGGCTGCATCACTTCAGTCTGCCTCCATGGTCATACTGCCTCCTTTTCTTCTGTCTCTCCTATTTGCAACTTCTAAGGACTCTTGTCATTAAGTTTAGGGCCCACCTAGATAATCCACATGATCTCCTCATCTGAGTATCCTTAATTGCTAACTGTATCTGCAAATAACCTTCTTTCCATTGGAGTAACAGTCAGGTTCTAGGACTAAGGCATGGACCCATCTTTGGGGGCTGACTTTCAACCTACTACAGCGACAGAATCAGGTTTCAATCCCCCAAATCTGTCCATGGTCCAAACCAGAAACCACTGTAATATATCACAAAAGAGGAGGGAGAAAGGGAAGGTACATAGGATAGCTAGTGACTTTTCCTTCTACTGTGCTTCAGAGAAATGGAAAAACCAAGCATGAGCTGTATAACCATTGAGTCTTCCTTCCCCCAGGGAAGGGAGAGGGCCCTCCGTCAAAGAAGTGCACTTTGACGAGACAAACTCAAGAAATCTGCTTCCCTTGCTTTCTTCCTTTCTCTTGATTCCTTAATAATTTTCTCACTCTTTCTTGAAGTGGTCTATAGATTCTCTCCCAAAGATCTTGAAACATACTGATAATACTAGCAGTACCTTTTGGTATTGCTACAAAATTTAGCTTAACTGTAACTAAATCACAGAAATGTAAAGAGGATTATATTGAAGATTAAGGTATACTTCCAGATCAGAGCCAGCCTGTATAAGTGTGAAACTGAAGGTTCTGACTCAAATGGTGTTTCAAGTACATCATGTATAAGTTTGATCATTTATCAGGGGGTCGTCCAGGCCCTCAAGTGTAATTTGCTTTTTCACAGATAAGTGATGTAAGTATAAAGTCAAGTCATTCATATTTTGGTTGGGAAAATACAAGTATTTTTCCCAAAACCAATTTCTACAAAATACATTACATCAAAGTACACAAGTACACTTACGTGTATGTTAGTGGACATTAATAGCAGAGTGGTGGTATGAAGTATTTCTGGAGTCAGACAAACCTGGGTTCAAGTCTCAGATCTAATTTTTGCATACTAATTTGTATACCTTAATTCTTTAAGCCTCAAATCATTCACATGTAAATGGAGTTAACTTCCTTCATGGTATTGTTGGACGACAAACAAGTTGTATATCACAGTCAATCTCAGCAAATAGTAATAGTGGTACACCTATTATTTCTTTTTTTTTTTTTTTTTTTTGGCAGAGTGGGGAATACCAGGGATTGGATTCAGGGACACTCAACCACTGAGCCACATCCCCAGCCCTGTTTTTTTTATTTTATTTAGAATCAAGATCTCATTGAGTTGCTTAGCGCCTTGCCATTGCTGAGGCTGGCTTTGAACTTGTGATCTTCTTGTCTCAGCCTCCGAGCTGCTGGGATTACAGGTGAATACCACCATTCCCAACCTATTATTTTCTAATATAGAAACTAATGTAGAAAAGACACTATTTTGTCCAGAGTCCATTATTGAGCTTTTTTTCCCCTAAACTATTATTGTTCTTGGTATTGTACCTAATTTAGAACTTGTAATTCTTAATTCAAAATTTGAAGTGTTGGGGTTGGGATTTAGCTCAGTGGCAGAGTGCTTACCTACCATGCATAAAGTCCTGAGCTCAGTCCTTGGCCCAAGAGAGAAAAAAAAAAAAAAATTGTGTTTTGTGCTGTCTGTTGCTTACAATTTTTTTTTTTTTTTTTTTTTTTTGAGGTAATTTTAGACTTGCAGTTGGGTACAAAATAGTACTGACTTTCCATGTACCCTTCACTCAATCTCCCTTTACATTAAATCTCACAAACCACAGAACATTTATTTAAAGCTGAGAAAATAATCTTTCAAGGCATAAGTTTTACTATTGCCATCCACAATCTGTTCTCTGTGTGAACCAAAATGATCTTTGTGACATTCTATCAGATTTTGTGTGGATTACTTAGAATGCTCATTCCCTCATAGATCGAATAACAACCAGACTGTTTACATGGTCCACAGGCCCTTAGCCTTCATCCCCTGCCACATCTCTGCCCTTAACCATTTGGGAGGTGGGGAATTCAATCAGTGGGCCCTCTACCACTGAGCTTCACTAGTCCTTTTTATTTTGTTTTGAGATAGAGTCTCGCTAAGTTGCCAAAGCTGGCCTTGAACTTGTGATCCTCTTGCCTCAGTCTCCTAAATAGCTGGGATTACAGGCCTGATTTGTCCTTAATCTTTTTCTGTCTTCCCCCTTACTCCTTGTGGTACACTGGTTCTCATCTCCTGGAGTACTATTAACTTGGTTCCCCCTTGTGGGGACTTTGCTCTGTCTTCTACCTAGAATGTTCTTCCCCCCACATCTTAGGATGACTGGCTACTTCTTGAGCAGATCTCTTAACACTTACTGTGACTCCCCTGTGTAAAGTAGCCTCACCAATTGGTCATATTACCTAGTTTGGTTTTTGTTGTCATTGACCTTTTTATTTTTCTAAGCAGGAAAAAATTAAGGAAGATCCCAGTGACCTTAAGGTTTCTCCAGTTCTCAATTTTTAGTTTCCCAGCCCCTTACTGATTGATTTATGAAGGAAAGTTTTATGGAGGTACCATAAATACAGGTTCTTGGTAGATGAATATGTGAGGAGCCAGCTGAAGAATGTGCATAGGTACACAAATATACCTATCTGTACTTGTGTATGCATATACCTACTATTTCAAATTTGCTAAAGTGCATTTTCTCCAAAGGGAGTGGGGGCTGTTGAGCCTGAAATAGGGAACACCAGGACAGTGAGATCAAATGCTTTGAAAGTGGCTGTGCCAACGCTTTTTGCTAATTAAAGAATGTTAGGACAATCACCACTAGCAGCAGTAAAGGGCGCCCCATTACCTCGCTTTATGGTGAGCTGGGTAAATTTAAAGGCAGCTATAAATATCCCATTGAGCGCCTGAGCCCGAGCACAGTGGGCAGACACTAGTCTGAGTGAGGAAAAGAGTCCAGGAGCTTCTGTCCCCCTCTGTCCAGAGTCAGCTCTCTATTAGCTGTCAGTCCCCAAAATTTGGGTGACTAAAGAACAAACAATTCCATCAACAGACTCTTAATTTAAAACACTAAGGGGGAGACAACAAACAGCTCTGTGCTGAGTGACAGAGAGCCCAGGTCCTCTGGTCCTGCTTTTTCACTGACTTTATTTTGCCCCAAGGGAAGATGTTTCTTGTTGTGACTTCATTTTCCTCAACTGTGAGTGTGTCACAGAAATTTTAAAAGAAAAGAAAAAAGTCACATGGCTTAGGGCCATTCCTCTAGGAATATTCTAGGGACCCTTATTGAGCAGTTCAGTACGCCAAAGAAAAACTTAGCATTTAGAGAGTGTGAACAAAATGGAAACATGCTTTTTACACTTACCCTATGGAATTCCTGGCTGAATTTAAGACCTATACACAACTTGGAACTTTCTCTGTGTATTTCATATATTCTGATTGGCTTGAAGCCTTTTGTATCCTCTTGTGTGATAATTTTTTGTTTTTGTTTTTGTTTATTTGTTCCTGGTACTATGGATTAATCTCAGGGATGCTTTATAAACCACTCAGCTACATCTCTAGCCTCTTCTTTCTTTCTTTCTTTTTTTTTTTTTTTAATACAGAGTCTTGCTAAGTTGCCAAGGCTGGCCTCAAACTTGCAATCCTCCCGTCTCAGCCTCCTGAGTTTCTAGGATTACAGGCATGGGCCACCGCACCCGGCTCTTGTGTGGTTTCTTTTTGCATCTCTTCCCTGTTCTTGAGGCATTCTTAGCCCCTTAGTTCATAGGGAAGTACATGTTGGCATCACCTTCTGTCTGCCAGCCTCTTTGATTTGTTTCTTTTTGGATCCTCATCTGTGGCCACCAAGCCTCCTTGCATAATTTGTTAGTTACTTGCAATCTCCCTCCGCCCCTCCATGCTAGGAATCCATCCCAGGATTTTACACGTTAGGCAGATACTCTACCACTGAACTACATCCCCAGCCCTCTTCTTAATCTTGCCAGCTTTTTTGGTTTTGCTTTTGTTTCTGTCAACTTTAGGTATGACTAGAGTATTTTTATTTCCAATTGTTTACCATAATTTTGCCATACTACAGTGGCCTAGCACCTTCAGCTCCTAAGTGTATTCATTTGCCCATCAAAGGAGATTGAGAGGGAGATCAAAGCCACCATAGTACAAATGTGGGCTGGGCTGGAATTGTGTCTCTCGGTCACTGGTCTGGCCATCTTCACACAAAAGGATGGCCAGCATTTCACCCTTAAAGGTAGAGAGCAGAGCAGCATTGGTACATCCAGGAGAACCAGCCCAGAGCTTACACTGCTGGCTTCCCCTGTGAGTCATCAAACAGGGGATGGATGGGTTGGCTGACACCCAGGCTCCTGGATGCTGCGTTCCTTTTTCATTATGAGTTTCTTCCAGGATTACATCTACCCAGCTTCCAGCCTGCTCTTGGTACATGTTTTTAGATGCAAATGCTTCTAGTGGTGATCACTTTTTCATCTTTTAGAGGATCTGGGGTGATTGGGATGTCCCTAATTGGTTGGTTAGCTAAGCAGGTGCTCTTAGGAACTTTTTGTCTTAGGCTACTTTAAACTATTTCTCTGAAATAGACTGAAGCAAACTGAAATGGATCGGCTTCATTCCTGACAAGGATACTGAAGTCCCTGCTGTGGTGGGGATACCAGCTGAGGATCAGGGCCCTCCTCCAGGATGCCTGGATACTGGCAACCTAGTGAGAGTAGTCCTCATTCTCTATCTCTTTCTTGGTGACTGAGGCCAGTTTGTGTGGCAGCCCAGTGAGACTGCTTGATTTGTATTCAGTCAGTGCACAAGTACTTTTTTTTTTTTTTTTTTAAAGGCCCAAGAGGAACCCTGCCAGCCAATAACTCTGAAAGGGCTCTTTGTGCAAATGAGCAGTGTCTGAACTGGGCAGGATCCCCTCCCTCCCCCGCAAATATCCTCTCTGGCCCAACAACTTGGTGGTGTTTTGAAGCTGGCACAGAGCCCTTTGGGGATCCCTCCCCAGAGAAGACCATCTTGGGATCCCAGACACATGGAGCAACTTGAGCTCTGTCCTTTCTACTCTGGCAGTCTGCCTCTAAGTGCCAGTCAGTCAGATCTGTTCAGGGCTGTATGTGTCTGTGCATAAGAAATGAGAAGGGGAAAAGGACCTGAATATGGACAGACTTACTGACACATTGAGTACATTCTCATTCATCTCTCTAGTTGGAACCCACAGCCTGAGGAGTCTGTGACCTGTGCTCAGCACATTGCCACTGCTCATCTTCCTTCACATGGAACCTCTCTCTTCCCTAAGCCATTTTGATTTCCTAATGAAAGCCACCCGTTTGCTACCTGTACATCTGACAGCTGCAGGGTACGATTCTTCATCAGACTGAGACTAAGAGGAGTTCCCATTCTCATAGGAGGCCAGGCGTGGCTGTGGCCATCAGTCCCAACACCAGCTGTTGCCCATTTTTAATCCCACTGTGAGTTGGCTTCCACCACTGCTGTCCCTATCTGACTATTTCTTTCCAAATGTTATTTGGCTTTTGTATATGTGTGTATTTGCTTCTTTTTTGTTTTTTGATTTTTAGGGGGGTTGGAAGGTACAAGGAGTGAACCCAAGGGCACTTTACCACTTTTACCACTGAGCTACATCCCCAGTCCTTCCTTCCTTCCTTCCTTCCTTCCTTCCTTCTTTCCTTCCTTTCTTTCTTTCTTTTTTTTTTTTTTTTTTTGAGATGGGGTCTCACTAAGTTTCTGAGTCAGGCCTCAAACTTGCAATCCTTCTGTCTCAGTTTCCTGAGTCTCTGGAATCATAGGTTTGCACTACTGCACCCAGTTGTCAGGTTAAATGCTTTATGTTTCGTTTGCCCTAATTATTTTAATTATATTGACCAAGGGCCTGGTTCTCTTAGGACAAAAAAAAATCGATTAATATGATTAAAAATTTGGTGGCTCCTACTTATCCCATCACGAATAATGTGTACATAATAAACATCCAGCACTGACCACAGACTGTCCATTAAGTAGGACAATGCAACCCAACTTTTTTTTTTTCTTTTGTTTTTGGCTGTGCTGGGGATTACACTAGCATTCTACTGCTGAACAATGCCACCCCTCCACCACCACCACCGCTTTGTTTTATTTTCGGAACCCTCTAGGAGAGGGGTATGTTAGAGCAGAAGGAAGGACTGTGGGCTTGCCAACAGCGGTGTCTAGGAGCAGAAGCTAGTAGAGCAAGTGGTCCTCTACTGGACTCAGCAACCTCTCACTTGCCAGCGCTTCTGAGGAGCATTTGCTCCTAGAAAGGAACAAAAATGTTGACTCAAGTCAAGAATTCCCCTGGACTCATTGTTTTCAAATCTGGGAACTTAGAGAAAAAGGAACCCCAAAGAAATGTTCCTACTGGCTAAAGGAAATAGTTTTTTCTCCAATCTAGTCCCCATCTTGAGTGACCCATGGCCACAATAGGGCCTGTGACAGTTGGGATCTGTGTGTTATTATGTGTCCACTCCGAGCAGTCGGGGAGCTTTGCAGCTCTGACATGCACAAGTTACAAGTGCAGAAAGATGTATTCAGGTTCAGCCACACAGGGACAGGCAGACTCCTAAAGAAACAGGCTCTGCAGACAAATGCATCCCTGCCTGCTTTCCAAAGACCTTTGTCCCCTGGAATAGGTCAGCTGCGCAGCAAATCTGATACCAGTGACTGGAAAGTTGGTTACCACTGAATCTTCTGTTTGTGGGCCCTATGCATGTACAACACATGATTAAAAATTCATCCTTCCTTGTTGTTAACTTTGCTTATAACCATTCGTTTCTTTTACAACAAAGAATGTAAAAAGGGTTTGGAACTTTTAAAAAGAACTGTCATCTGCTTCTCCCCTTACCCACCTTTTATTCCTCCTTACTCCAACTCACAAACAATTTCAGAGAACTCTGAAGAAGGCCCTTTGGAGGAGACAGTGATAGAGGAAGGTTGGTCAATAGGTTTATATGTGTGTTCTGGTGTTCTAATACACAGTAAGGGTGACTATAATTAATAACGTATTGTATATTTCATAAAAGATACAAGAAATGATAAATGAAGTGATAGATGATTTGATCATTATACAGTGACCCTGATTTGATCATTATACAGTGTATTCATGTACCAAAATGTCACATTATACCCCATAAATATGCACAATCAATATGTGTCAATTTAAAAAGAAAAAAAAACCTGAAACTTAAAAAAAATAAAATGCTGGGTGTGGTAGCGCATGCCTGTAATCCCAGAGGTTCAGGAGGCTGAGGCAAGAGGATCAAGAGTTCAAAGCCAGCCTCGGCAATTTAGCAAGGCCCTAAGCAGCTCAGACCTTGTCTCTAAGCAAAGTATGAAAGGGCTCGGGATGTAGCTCAGTGGTTGAGTGCTCCTGGGTTCAGTCCCCGGTACCAATAATAATAATAACCTCCCTAGAAGAAGAACCTTGTTGAGATGGCTTTGCCCTCATCCTTTGAGGTCTATCTGCCCCTCCCATCCTGTCTTCTATTCTTGTAGATAATTTGTTGGAGTAGAAGGCATGGCGATGCATCTGTGTGTATTGATGGATCTCACTCAGTTGTTGTGTACATTTGTCTCTGAGACCTGTTAATGCCATTTGAGTTTCTGAAATCCTTATTTTGAAAATCCGTTTGTGTCCTGGGTTTAGCTTCCGATTACAGGATTAGCAGAGATTACAGGGTCTGTCTGATGTCTTCTCCAAGCTTTCTATTAGATTTACAGCTACAAATTGAGAAATTTGCACACTCCTATAAAATGGAAACTGGAGGCAGATATGGGTTGCTGGGGGTTGGGGGGAATAAAAAGGAGTTCCTATAAGGAACTGGAGTAGTATCTGCCCTAATATTTGGATCAGAATCTGATAGACCCTAGACTTTCTATCTCTTGACTTCACAACTATGCCAGTCTGCTGTCCCCTCTTCTAAACGACTTTCCATGGACTTGCCTCTTCTTCCTCCCCCCATCCCCAGTGGCTGCCCAGGGAATGGAGGTCTGAGCCTTGCTCCAGCCCTCTGGGTGGCATCCTTTGCTAAGAGCTCTCTGTCCTGTCAGCAGTCCTGTGGCCTCCACCTTGTCAGTTCTCATTAGACAGCTCTTCTGTTCTACACCGAGGAGCCTGAGAGGCTAGAAAGAAGGACAGAGATGGGCTTGGGGCACAGAGCAACCCCCACTGCTCCTATTAGAGGATCTAGCCACCTACTTTTATTTTGGAGGTTGAAAAGATATATGTAACTATGGTAAAGACTCATGGGTCAGTTTAGTTTGTAGATGTTTTATGCTGCAAGTAATAGAACTTCCAAGCAGTTTAAATAATGACATTTATCATGTCACACACAAAGTCATTTTCAAAGTAGGTGTGCATTCCATGATGGGCTGGTTTAACTGAGATGTGGCCCCAAAATTAGGTACCCTAGTTCTTTCCACCTTTCTCTTCTACCATGATCACATGTGTCTTTTTTGGCTGCAGAATGGTCGCCATAGCTCCAGGCATTGCCTGCTTACACACCAATCTCTAAAGGCAGAAGTAGAGTATCTTATTTTATACCTTTTAAAAGAAAAAAAAAATTTTCCCCAAAAGCTTGTCAACTGACTTCCTTTTACATCTTATTACCCAGATCTGAATGACATAACCACTCCCAAACCAATATGTGACAAAACGAAAGGGAACTGTTCTCCTCACTCTATGATTGAGTGAGACTATAGATTCGTAGGGTCCATGAATTTGGATAGGAAAAAAAATTACATCTTTATTTTTATTAACCACTAACCAAAGTTTAAGACTGCTGCTGATTCTTGTTATTTGTTTAGTGTATTGACTGTATCTTGATTTTGGTGGGTGTTTTAGTTAGTGTTTTGTTGTTGTTTTGTTTTGTCACTGTGACCAAAAGACCTGACAAGAACAACATAGAGGAAGAAGAGCTTATTTGAATCTCACAGTTTTCAGAGATTTCGGTCCACAGAGGCATCTCCATGAGCCCATGCTGCTGCAGAACCTCAAGATGGAAGGGTGTGGAGGAGGAAAGCAGCTCAGGACAATGTATTCAAGTTGATTAGTGCACTGATTACGATAAGGCTCTTATCACCTGATCATTTCAGTTCTAAATTTCCTTGCATTGTCTCACACATAAGCTTTTAGGGGACATCCAAACCATAACAATGTTGGTGTTTTTTTGTTTGTTTTTTTTTAATATTTTAGTAACTGTGAGTAAAATTGCATCAGCATTTTCCTGAGGTGCCACAGAGGAAAATCATGGAGTCCAACCTGCAGGGAGAAAAGGCGGAAATGGCTGTTGATTGGGCAGCCAGTGGACCTTTCCATGGGGAATGTCATAGAATGAGGCAATCTAAATGCCATCAGGTAGTCCCTTCCCCGCTATTGCCTAGCTACACTTCATTTATAGCAGTATCTCCCAATTTTTACATATTATTAAACCATCAATCTATGTGCTTTAGCCAAATCCAGGTACCAACTGCTATTTCCTTAATGTTTTCCTTTAAATCACTGTTCTTTCTGAAATCACTTTTTAAATTTCCTTAAATGGAAAAGTATCACTTATCATAAAAGGTAACTATCAGTGACCATTAAAGGAAACCTTAAAAATAAATACAGTTCATAGAATACAGAAGAGTGTTACTGAATTCTGGCTAAATCCTATTTGCCCACAAGGTTCTGCCCCTCTTAAAAAAGATGCTAAAGACAGATTAGCAGCACACTGGGACTTTCTCCTTAGGATAATCAGAGTTGAGAGATAATTGAAAAAGGAATAATTCTGTTTGTGGTTCTTGCATTGTGCCCTTTCATTGACCCACTGAAAATAATTCAGTCCCTGGGGAAAAGCAGTTTTAAGATGGACTCCTACTGTTTCTGGAATTTGGTTTGGGACAGACTTCAAGTTTTTTTACCTTTGGTTCAAGGAATTCACTTCTTCTTGCTTTGCTTCTAACCACTCCAGTCCCACCCCTTTTAAAGATCAGTTTAGAGCTAGGGTTGTGGCTCAGTGGTAGAGTGTTCTCCTAGCATGCATGAGGCACTGGGTTCAATCCTCAGCACCACATAAAAACAAAATAATGTGTCCACCTAAAACTAAAGATACGTAAATAAATAAATATTTTTTTTAAAAAAAGATCAGTTTAGCATTTGCCTGTCTTCATTCTAATAACATCTCTCCTGGTCTGTGAGAAAGGTACTGACTACAGTCCAGCAACTATTGGTTAATTGATTAGGCTTGGTGTTACTCAGTGGGACTCCAAGGGGGAGCTAAAGGTCAGCTGAGGGAGGGTGCTCCAGGGCAGCACAGGCCCTGCTCTCAGCAGGAGAGGACCACATGGGATGGCCTGGAATTGAGTGTGCAGCTTCAAGATGGGGAGGCACAATGAGATCAGGGCCTTTGAGAGCTGGAGGGAAGCAGCACATCTAATCCCATCCCCCATCTGGAGACTGGAAACAAACCCTGAGAACTTAAATGGCTTTCTTTAAAGTCTCACTGGCATAAAGGAGCGGCAGAGCCAAGAGCTCCCCAGAGCTCTTTCCACTCATTATATGAAGTCACTCTCAGGAAAAGCACATTCCCATCTTTCTGCCAAAAGTGTTAAAATTGGTCTGGGATCACTTCCTCATCTTCCCTGCCTTCACCCCTCTTCCTCATCTTTCCTCAGTGTTTTGCCCCTTCTTCATTGTGGCTGTTCTTCCTCACAGGAGCGAACATCTCGGGTCTCTTGTCCTTGCCTTAGTTCTGCTTCCCTGAGCCCTCTGCTCTTCCTCCTGAGGGCTTTTGGGACCTTTGCTGAGTCTCTAAGAAAGGGTATTCTTTATAGTGGTATGAGCTCAGTGTCCTATGGACCTTTCCTTTGTGGAATTCCATTACTTACAGGAGCCCTTAGGATAAGGTGGATAAGAAAACAGTGCCCTGTGTCCCAGGGTGGGGGTGGGGGCTGTTTCCTACTTCCTCCCCTGAAGATTCTTGTCACCAAGTGTGGTAGAGTCTGAAGTCTCCTCTTCATTTCTCTTATACATTCTTATTTGGACTTCAGAGGATGCAAGCAGCAGAATCTCTGGGGGGCTGTGAGACCACAGCTGCAATTACTAGGCCCCAAATTAGAACTGGCAGCAATTTTTTAATTCAGAAAACCCTGTTGAGAAGACAGGCTGACACTTGCTGGCTATGCTTTTGCAAAATTTCTCCTTGACTTGATGGTCTAGCGCATGTTCACCGGTTAAGCATGACCTGAGAGCCTTTGTGGGCACGTTTGTATGTGAGTCTATACTGCTATCCTAGAGCAGACCTCCTGCATAATGCCTCAGCTGAGACACATTTCTTAATGGCTTGAAAGGACAAATGTTATTGTCTTTGAGCTAAGTGGTTCAATTAGCTCTGATTGGAAAGAGTGGGATGAACTGGGGAAACACAGCCTGTTTGGTAACAGCCTTGGGAACAAGGAAGGGAGGGAAGGTGTTGCCCCTGAGGAATGAGTCTCTGTGGTTGCCTGGCCAGCTGCATGACTAGGGGAGAGCACTGCTCGGACTCATTTTCGTTTGGAATTCAGGGGAGCAGAAAGCTATTATGAAAGGGGCAATATCACTGCCTTAAGTGGTCATGCAGGGTGTATGTGGATCATCCCTGCTGCTGTAAGAGAGTGTCAGTTCTCCAAATAAATATTCATCACTCCCTTGTGTGTCTTCTATGCCACACTGGATCAATGAAGTACACTTTCAGTTAGTGTGAAAAAATGTATTCAGTTTGCAACTCCTTCTAGCTGTTCACATGGATGTTTGTCCATCTTTCTGTCTGCAAAGAGTCTTCAGAAAATGCAGCATTGAAGAACCTCTTGGAGCTCCTTATAAACAGCCTCGGATATTGTGACCCTACAGTCAGGAGTGAACATGGGACCAGGACCTTCCCCTTTGAAGTCTACTCCTGGTTACCCCTTTTCCTCTGCTACCCTCACAGGCCGAATCACCTGGACAATTTTCTCTTTTTATCAGGGCCTAGTTTTGCAATGCTATGGATGCTCCATGACTGATATGTCACTCTGTCAAGTCCCCCTGCTGGTCCATTCTTTCTGGCACCTTCTCTCTTAACTGTTCTTTCCCCATGGTACCTCCCACCCTGACCCCCACAGCCTCCCAGCAAAGATATGGTTGGAAGACTAAAGAAGCTTTGAGCTCAGTGATGTGTCAGCGCATCAAGATGTCATGCTGGCCAGCAGTGTGGGCTTGAGAAATAAAAGATTTACCTTGCACCCTGGCCCTGGCCTTTACTAGCTGCGGGGCCTTAGACCTAAGACAACTAACTCTACATGTCAGGCTCCTCATCCATAAAATGGGGATGATAATAGTGAATTGTGTTTCCAGAATAGCTTCGCCAGAGAGCCCCAGTGTGCTGGGAGAAATGGAATGGCAAGGTTCAGGAAACAGTGAGTCTCTAGAGCGATGCGAATGTGAAACAGGTTCTGAGTTGTGTCTTAGGGTCATCAAATGAAAGGTTGGCTGAAACAGGAGGTGGGGTGCACACACAAAAGGAAGGTTCCCCAGACAGCACTGTATTCTCAGCCAAGCAAAGTGGACCTCAGTGGCTGAGGCAGGTACCTCAGGGAACTGCAGGATTCTCCTTCCAGCTTCTTTCTCACCTCCCCCGCCACTTTTTTTTTTTGGCACATGGAAGGTTCTTCTGTTTGAATGCCCCTTCTGGAGATCAAGAGTTTTTGCAAAAACCATTGTTTTCTGGCACTCTTAACTCCATTTTTATCTTATTTGAAAACAAATTGGGTCAGTGTGATCCAGCAGGTCCTAAAGAATAAATTACAGGTAGAATTCGAGACCTCATAGTTCCTCCTCTTTCCCCTTATTTCTACTTGACCCACCCTTACAGCATTGCCCCTCCTAGCTGAGAAAAGAAAGTCCTGCAAGGTTCACCTTCACTGATTTCATCAATTCAGCTATCCTCACCATAGCTGGATGACTATAGCATAGTTCACTGCTGTGAAACCATCCAGAAAGATGATCATATTGCTATGTAAAATCTGGGGAACTGGACCCCAAATGAGTCCATGAGTCACTCCTGTCCCCAGCAGTTTTGCCACCCAGAGTAATCAATGCAAAAAGATTGCTTTAGCCTCAAGTTCCTAGATGAATTTTTGGTCATTCCACACACACTTTTCTCTTAGTCTTTGGACCCAAATCTCTCTTCCATTTATCATGTCACCTGCAAATCTACTTTCTGTGTTTTTGCCAAGATCCTTTTCTGCATTCCCACAGACATTTACCTGTGACCCAGCTGGTCTTCTCCAGAGAATTTGTATAGTTCTTTGAAAGAACCATTGTTCCAAGAAGATGGGCAGAATTGCTAAGATGCGGGGTCTGACCAATGCATCCCTTCCCGCGCTGAATTGGAGAATGGGAGAGTACTATTTTATAGTCATGCCTAGAGCTCCTCCCTGCCCCGCCAAAATCCATCTCACTGAATCCATCTCTGGGTCCACATGGATAGCAGCAGCTTCACTTAGGTGAAAACCTCACTTCCAGCTAATCTGAAGGAGGATCTCCAGAGAGTAGTACAGCCTGGCCTTTCTCAGTTTCTGCCCCATGTTCTCTGCCTCCAAGGCTCCCCACAGGCTCCCAGCATAGGAATTTTTCTTGTTGACAGTGTCCGCCAAATCCTTACATGTGGGGCATAATGGCCCACCTTTTCAAAGACTTAGGCATGAGACCCAGAAAAGGCATTTTAGATGCACAAGACTGTTTTCTGTTAGAACAGAAAACTAAGGTTCTAAATTTCTTACAAGTATGGAGAGATGGACTGCAACTTGCAAAGTGAAATGTAGTTTACCATTTGTAACAAATGCCAAGTCCTGTGTTTAAATTCCAAAATCAGTTACACAATTACGAGATGAAGGTGACCTCACTTGACAGCAATTCATTTGAAAATTACCCCAGGGGGGTTTGTTTACTACCAACTGTATGTTAACAACAGTGTGAAGTGACTGATAAAAATTGCATTCATAGAGAAATAGTATAGATCGAAGGAAGTAATTATTCTACACTGCTTAAACAACATCTAGGATATTGTGCTCTGTTTCTAGCATTGCATTTTTAGAGGATTCTTGATACAATGGAGGGGCATTCCTAGGAAGAAACCTGTGTTATGTAAAATATGGGGTCTAGTTCCACTGAGTAATGGAAATCACTAGGGAGGGAAAGAAAGGGCCAAGCAAACCTTCACAACACCATTGGCTATTAGGTGGAGGGAGGCAGGGAATGAGCACTTTTTGTGTTCTTGCCTCTTGCTAAGCACCATACTAGTCATTTGACAAGTCTTTCACATTTAGTCCTCAGAACAGTCCTCTGAGCTGTGATATTTGAGCTCAGAGAACTTTCCAACTGAAAGAAGAAAAAAGAAACAGATTTGTTCCAGATTGGTCCAGAATATAAAACTTAGACCAATGGAAAGAAGTTTAGTTAGTGAGTTTTCACTTGAAAGAGAATGTTTCCTAACAGGAAGCTAAGCTCTTCCTGAAGAACTCTCAGTTATTGAAATACTTGATAGAAACTGATCTTTCACAGATACAAGGAGGACCTCTACATCAGAGAGGGAAATAAATATGACCCTTGGACCCATGGGATGTTCTGGAATTCCCTAGGGCTTTAAGACAGCATCAGGCACAGTTGCTAGGTAAAGAGAAAGTCCAGAGCTACCAGTGGTTCGTTTCTTCTGCTCTGACTTGCAGATTACAGTTCATTTATGCCTGGTGTTAGCCCTAATGCCCCTGTTTGTTCATCCCAGCTGTCTGAATGAGCTCCCATCCTGGCAGCTTGTCTGTCAAGGTTGAATCTGTCTCTCCTTCTCTTCTGGACTCCACTTCATTGCAGTTTGTTTTCTCACCCAGGAATGGGTATTTTGAGGAAACTCCTTCCTGCTTCTTTTCTACATTGGTGCAATCTCCCGCTCGGCAGCATCCATGGGGTTAGAGAGGGGGAGCCTTTGTGGCCCCAGATAGAACTGTCTTCCAAGCTGGGGATGTTGATGAGGCCTGTGTATGTCTGCATGCTCACACTGCAGCCTGATCGATGCCTGTCAGACCTCAGCATCAGAGTGACAGCTGCATGCCAGGCTGTTTGCTGAACACAACTCGTCCGTCAAGGGAAATCAGACGAAATCCATCTCCTTGTCCAAAGCCTGGCCCTATGGGCTGTGCCTAGAATGCCAGTCTTGTGCCCCACCCTACTTTTGTGCCTGAAAATCATTCCCCCTGGGACTTCAGTGTTACCTTGGTTAGTCCCCTGGTGCAGGAGAATTATAATCAATAAAATTGTGTGAAGAGACCAATACCTAGCACCTACCCTTTAGGAACTTCTAGTTTATTGCTAGTGCCTACTGTGTGAAAGTGCAGGTATATAACATGCAGAACTATACATAATTACCTTAAACTGTATAAAATAAAATGAATTTTATAAAAGCATTTGTATATTTATTGAGTGGGTCACAGCTAGCTTAAGCAAGTGGTGTAGATAGTTGGTGGGAGAGGGGCTCTTTAGAGAGTCTCATTAGAGAGGCAATTGTGGGGGTTTTAAGGCTTGCAGGAAGCTCTATCACCCCATGTCTTGGCATTGAGCCAGCTAGTTGCCTCTCTCCTCCCTAAAGCCTCTTTTATCCCATATAAGTCTGCACCTGAACCTTCAGGAGACCCTCTCCAGCTGTAGTCACTCCAGCCCAGCACTTCCATTTCCCAAAGCTACTGGCTCTTAAATGAAGAGCTCTGCCCTGTCCCCACCTCTAGTAGAGGCCCTGCAGGTAATACTCTCCCTTTGCCTGCCCTCCCATCAGGGGTCTGTATGGCTCTCAGGGTTCAAGGAAAAATGCTGCAGGAGGCCAGTTGCTTAGGAAGGTAATATTTTTCCCTCACTGCCTGGAAGACTGGAACACAGAATTGTTCAAAGGGCAGAAGTGGACCATCTGGGCAGTTGGGGAAAGGGGTCAGCCCAGGAACACCAGGTGGAACATAGCAGTTAAAAGGGTGAAGTTTTTCATTGAGGGGGAGTGGGAGCCTTGCAGACCCACAAGCAGAGGATGGGGATCCTGGATGAATAGCAGGCCAGGAGAAGCTATAGTTCCAGGGCAGCTCCTTTTACTTCCAGTTCTCAAAGAGCTTTTCAAACTAGGGAAGGATTCTCTGGCATTTTTTACCCTGGGATGCTCTTGCTGAAATCGGCCCCCTGCTTGGGCCCCCTCTCTCTGCACTGCCCTACTTTGGCAAGCTGAGCTCTCCCCCACCCCAGGCCTGTGGAGTGCAGCAGTCAAAACTTTATTACCCACATGCTGGAGCCACTCTGCAATAAAAGAAAATAAAACAAGGTTATGGGAATGGCTGGTGCAGGGGCCAGCCCTCCAGAGAACTGGGCCCACTGCTGCCTATCTTCCTAACACCACCGATCACCACTAAGATTGCCATCAGGAAGTCATCTGTGGCCCTCCAGGCTTTTCAGGACAAGTAAGTGACCCATGCAGTGGTCAGATGGAGTGGCCACAGCAGCGCGTACAGACTGAGCTGGTGCAGAGCATCATGGATCCCAGCCTCCAGGCCTCTTCCTGGGCTCAGCCCTCCAGTGGCTGGAAGGCAAGGAATAGAGAAGCGATTTTTCCTCCCAGGGTAAACCAGAGTGGGAAGGAAGGGAGTCCTTCCCCGAGGGGCCCCAGAGGTGACAGAGGGACAGAGGTCAGTGTCAGCCTCAGCTATACTATATCTAAGGCAAGTGCTGGTAAAACAAATCCCACTCAAAGAGGTAGTCTGGGAATGTCCAGAGGGAAGCGGAGGGGGCACAAGCACCTGGCTGAGTGTCCTGCTGAGGTCCCCACCTCACACATATATTGTTCTGCGCAGCAGAATGTATATTTATGCCTTGCACGGAGGTTGGCATTAGCAGTGGTTCAAAGTCTCCAATAATTTTCATTTTGTCATGCAGCATGTCTGCCCTTTGACCAGAGAGCTTTTAAATTCCTCCTCCCTAGACCTCTTTTTGCTCTCCCTCTCCCTGGCTTCTCCATCCCCAGGCTTGATCCAGACTTGTTGATGAGCCTCGGCTTTTCCCCCACACATGAGGCACTAAATCTTGCTTGCCTGCCTCTCGACCCGCCATCATTTCCCCGAGCTCACCTACGCCCATGAATGCTTAATTTAAAACTTCTGCTGCCTCTCAGCAGTTTGTAATTCTGAGGCCGATCTCAACGGAGGAAACAAAATGGGCTGATGAATGTACTCTGGAAGGTGAGCAGAAAACCATCTGCAGCATTTCTATGATACAGGGCGAGGCTTTCTTAACCATTTAGTGTAATAAGATGGATATCTACAGAGTCTAGTTATTCTAATAGAATGGATATCTGCCTGATCTATTGGCCTGCAAGATGGTTATGAGTTTTAAATTTCCTCATCTCCACGGCAATAAATTCTCTGGGCTTTTCAATTATAAACTCAGTTTCTCTCGGTTGGGAAAACCAGAAGGATTTTGTTTTGGTCAAAGGGTAAGAGAGCCAGATGCAGTGAGGGTTGGGAGGTAGGAACACATCCCAAATTGTACCCATCCTTCACCTTTTCCTCCTCCACAGCCTGTGCCACCCCCTAAGCAGCACTGTGGGTCACAGATCCCTTGTTCTTGTCATCTCAGCACGATCAGTGTCCCCCCTGCAGGGATCTAAAGGAACCCCTATAGCTTCAGAGGTTTGAACTTCCAAGGCTAAGCCCCTCTCTGGGTGTCTGCTTTCCTGGGCAGAGGGAGGAAAGAAGAGAGGTCAGGAGAGAAATGAAATGGGAGCAAGTGGAGCCTATTGGCCTCCAAGGGAATGCCCTGGCTGGCCACCTCCCAATGCAGACCCAAGAAAAAGAGGTTGCAGTGGTGGCTCCCAGGCAGTCAAGGAGGTGAAGATGAGTTCCTGGGGCTGGGCTCATGCTGAGCAACCAACAGAGAATAGATGCAGTGAGCCCCAGAGGGTAATGAACCCAGAGCGCTCGGACCTAGGATGGGCTCAGCATGGGGCATTGAAGGAGCCCAGGCAGATCTTGCTGAGGGCTCTCGCCTTTCTTAATGGCTTTTTTCTTCACACTCACACATCACCCCACTGCCTAAGAGCAAGCAACCAGGGCAGGCAGGAAGACAAATGCCTCCCCCCAGGGCCACGTCCTGGCCTCTCTCAGTGTGCCTTCATCCCCCACGCCCTAGCCCTGGCTGGATCCTCCAACTCAGGTGGTTTCAGGAAATTTAGACAGCTGGGAGTGTGATTCTCCCAGATGCAGCAGAATCAGTGCCCATACGTCAGTGACAAGAGACAGGCTCTGGACTCAGGTGGAATTGAGTTAAAATTCTGGCCTCTCCCCTTACCAAATGACCTTGGGCAAGTTTATTGCTGTTATTTATTTCTTTTTGTGTTTTGTTTTTGCAGTGCTTGGGATAGAACCCAAGTGTCTCACATGCTAGGCAGCACTCTACGATTGAGCTGTACCCCAACACTGAATGTATTTCTAAATGAGCATATAAAAACATAAAAGGTGCACCTATTAATGGAGAATCAGGTAATGTTTAGTGCATGCATGCATTGTGAAGAACCCTCTTACCTAGAGCATTTATGATATACCCCTTGCTGAGCCCAGCTGTTGGACAGAACCTGTGTTCAGAGGCCTCACTGGAAGGGTACAGTTATAATGAGCAGGCCATTGCCCCAGATACTGTATGGCCAAGACTGCGTTTGGATCAGTAATAAAACAAAAAAGGCCTGTGCCACTGAGATTATACCCTTTTATGTTCTTCAATTCACACATTTTTTTTTTTTTAATTAGTGACAAGCCACTTTATTTATTTGCTTATTTTTTGTGTGTGTTGCTGGGGATTGGAACCCAGGGTCTTATGCATGCAAGGCAAGCATTCTACCAACTGAGCTATATCCCCGGCCCTCAAATCACATGTTCTTAAAAGCCAAGACAAATAATAAGTGCCAGTGATTGGCATCTGTTTGTATGTTGGTTTGTTTTAACTGAATTCATTTGACACACATTTTTTATCTTTTGTGTGTCAGGTACCATGTAGGAGTTGGGACCACACAAAGTCAAGTAAGCTATGCTTTACACCATCAAGGAATTGAGAGGCCCCAAAACTCCTCAATAATTGGAGGAAGAGTTATGCCTGCCCCATATGCTCAGGATTCCCTAAGAGCAAAACTGGAGACTCAGAATAGATTTCCTGCAGGAGGTGCAGCTTAGGTCAAGTCAGTGGAGGAAGGACATGCACTCCAGAGAGAGATACCAGTGCAGCATAAGAATGCATCCAGGTGCTGAAGAGAGAGACCAAAAACAGTATTTGTTTACACAAGATGGGTGGGGTGGGGGGGGGGTGTTTGTTTCATAAAAGAAGTTCAAAATAGGCAGTCCAGCACTGGCATAGGAAATCCCAGTATCAACAGGAATCCAAGTCCTTCATCTTGCTCAGCTTTCTTAGCACCTGCCTTCAATTCTAAAGGAGCAGGGCTGCAACCATTCACACTTTCCTTCAGTCAGGAAGCCAAAATACAAGGAGAAAGCTCAAAGGGAGCAAACCCTTTCCTAGAAGTCCCACCCCAGAATTCCTGCTAAATCTCACTAGTGTGACCAATGAGAAGGAAGCCTGGGAAGTGCTGTCATGAAACTGGCCATCCTGATGCCTGGAATAACAAGAACAGAAAAAGGAGAGAATGGATATTGGGTGATCTGTACCACAAACAGCAAGGCACAGAAATGTGAAATGTCAATAACTGTTTAGGGCCAAATTAGACAGTTCACCTGGAATGGGGGTAGGAGGTGGTGGAACTGAGACTAGAGAAACAAAAGTCCCCTGTCTCACTAAGTGTAGAAAGCTGCTCTCCCTCCCCCACAGCTGAGTGGTGGGTACAGTGTCTGGCACTCCGGCTCCCAGGATAGGACTCACCACTTCTAGTTCACACCCTTCCCTTGGTCAGAAGATCCTATGAGGGCTGGGGATGTGGCTCAAGCGGTAGCGCGCTCGCCTGGCATGCGTGCGGCCCGGGTTCGATCCTCAGCACCACATACAAACAGAGATGTTGTGTCTGCCGAAAACTGAAAAATAAATGTTAAAATTAAAAAAAAAAAAAATATATATATATATATATATATAAAAGAAAAAAAAAAAGAAGATCCTATGAAATGCTGGAAGTACAGAGGTCTGACCCCTGTCAAGGCTAGGAGCCAGCAAGTTAGGTTGTACATTGGCCAAAGACCTAGAATTTTTTCCTTAGAAATCCACAGAACTTGGTCACTCTGAGATCTAGGTAGACCCACGTATTCTTATTACATGTGCTTAATGTAATAATAGGAGCCAGGATTTGTTGAGTGCTGTTATGTAGTAGACATTGTTCTAAGAGCTTTTGTGTATCAACTTACTTAAACCTTATATGAAAGAAATTCGCTTTTATTACTCCCATGTCACAGCTCGAAGAAACTAAAGCACAGAGATTTAAAATGACTCTCGGAGGGTAAATAGCAGAAGCTAAATTTGAACCCAGGTGGTCTGGCTCCAGGGCACTTGCTGGTAACCACTGTGCAGTTCTGCCAATGGATATGGTCCCCAAGATCAGAGACAATGTTGGAATGGAGGCAGGTAGGGGACGGTAGGAGGAGGCACAAAGTGTTGTCCTTTGTCATTTATGCGGGAAGGGAAGGAGAATTCATGCTGACTGACCAAGCCTGGTAAGAGTGACTGGGCCTTCAGCTTTTTTCTTTTCTTTTGATCTCTCCCCTGCATTCTGATGAGGTCAACATGCTCCATGGTCCATTAACAGGCTACCACTATGTGTTTTCATTCTTTCCCATTCCTTTTTCCCAACCATTGTGATTGTGACAGGATTTTTGTGCCTCTTGTTGAGGTTCCTATTCTTCCTTCTGTCCTTTCTACCTTCCTCTAAATGTGCAGAATCCAGCTCCTAATTCCTTGGACCAAGATCTGTATCAGAAAGAGGTTGGGTTCTGACTGCCCATCACCCCCATCTCTTAAGAGCTGCACGAGTTTTCCATCTGAGCAAATTATACCTCCTCCTGGCCCGCTTCCTCTTCCATTCCCTTTTCCCCTCTCTGATATGTTTGTACCTCCACTGACCTCAGCTTCACTTTCTGTCCCGAAACTCCCCCTTCATTCCTCCTCCCACTGTACAGTTATGTGTTATTTCCAGAGTGTTTCTTTGTGCTAGAACAGGTCTGCCTTTCTCCCACTGTGAAGTCTGGCCCTTGCTTTAAGGCCCAGCCCCTTTCTAAAGAGTTTCCTGACTGACTCTCCAGCCCTCAGAGCTGGCGCTCTCCTGTGAACCCTTCTAGTACTTGCTGTCTGAACCACTCAGTTGTCATGTGCTTTACATGGCATTTTGTCACTAATTGACGTGATGTGGCTTCATCATGTCTTCTCAACTGAATCTGAGGTTCTTTGCAGTTTTTTCTCCTTTATGTCTACTCTAGTGCCTAATGCAGTGATTTAGTAGGTACCAAATAACTTATTCTTGCTTGATTGATTACAATGAGTCCTAGATCTCTTTATATACCCTGAATGATTTTTATGCATTTCCATCTTCTCAGCATTTATCTCCCATTTTGAAGAGTCCTGATCATTGTTGGACATTCTCATCCTTTCATCAGCTCCACTGGGCATCCCTGGTCCTCCTCCAGCCCTGCTGTAACTTTCTGAGCCACACTGATCTTCCCTTGCAGCGTGCACTCTATTCCTTTATAACTTTAACCTTCATTTTCTACTCCCTGCCTAGTCTTGGAAGCTGTCTTTGTTAGGAAAGCTCTGGACAGCAACTGGGAATATAGCCACATAAAAGGTGCTGCCCAGAAACAAGAGAGCCCTGCCAAGCATAGTCTCCCCCAGGAATCCAGGATCCACCTCCTTCAAGCCCCTTCTAGCAGTGGCTAGAATTCTGCTGCAGTGTAAGGCTCTAGGGACTGGGCTTGTGTTCAGAGGACACAGGAAACAACCTCATTCAGAGGGCATAACATGCAAAGGGTAATAGATTGGCAAGAGCAAGTTGATATAGGACAGAATCTGAGCACTAAGATGCAGTTATGCACTGGGAAGAGTGAATCGAGGAGGCATCCGGAAGACAGGCAATGTAGGGTTCCCTTTGCAAACTGCTGCCCATATTTTCATTCCAGACTCCTGGGCAACACCTTCCAGAGGGGATTGCCTTGGCACTCCTTTGCCAGCAAATGGACAGATCTCTGTCTCAGTGGGCTCTGCCTCCTTCCTATACTGCTGCTTGTCTGACTGTTGCAGCCCTGATGTGGCTCTTGGCCTCCCGTACAGGCAGCGGTATAGGAGATGGGTTGGGCAGTTTACATCACAAGCAGATTAGCTGGGCGAGAGCCTAGAGTCCTTGAAGGAGTCAGAGGAAATGAGACTGGTGGGATGGGTGTATCAGAACTGTCTAATGTACTTCCTCTTTGAGCAGATAAAAGATGTTGAGAATCTCCTTAGTCCTTTTGTTCTGTCTTCTCTGCAGCAGCTCAGTGAGCACCTGCTTAGGGTCTAGGGCACAGCTAGCCTTTCCCTCCCTTCTTGCTTCCCTGGCTTCCCACTCTTGTTTTCCTGCCCACTTGCTCTGGGAGTAGCAGACAACTGAGAATACCCCTGGACAGCATTAAAAGAAATCAGATTGCTTAAATAGCATTTACTCTGAGTGACAGGGTGGTGGCAGGAATCTCAAAGCTTTGTCCAAAGGCATGGGTGGCAGAAAGGCCACAGTGGGAGAAGCTGTGTTGACAGCAGTAGCTGATCCAAGTGTCCTCTGTCAGAAGAAGCAACCAGGCTTATGCCAGGGTCAGGTTACTATTTCTCCTCCAGAGTCAAATGGATTCTTTAGGTGCTTCATTGTGACTTTGGGGCAATCTTTGCTGGAGATGCTAAGCATCTTCATCTCATCATTTCAGAATACTCCTAGAGAAGTGTTCTCCATGTGAAGTGCAAAGCAGGTGTCAGTAGGATTCTGCCTAGCACAACAAAACCAAGAGACAGAGGAGGGCAGATGAGGCCACCCTGGCCCTGTCTAAGGAGACATGGCGGAGAATAGGGCAAAATCAGCTGGTTGGATAATAGGGCCAAGGGGCCACCCACTGCCTAGCAGGGCCTTATTATGCTGAATTGTATTTGGGAAATTTGGTTGAAATTGGAGAAGAAATAATTGAGATTAATGGGACCCTGGCTCCTGTCAAGAAGATGGGCAGAGCATCCCATCAACAACTAAGCTGCTGACCCATCCTATGTGTTTTTCTTCCCTGTCACTAATAGTGTTCTCTCTTACCTCTGTTCTGAACTGCTGTGACTTTGAGAATTTTCACAAACTAATCACAAGTCTCAAAAGAACATGAAGAGGTTTGGGGTTGTGGCTCAGTGGTAGAGCGCTTGCCTAGCATGTGAGGCACTGGGTTCAATCCTCAGCACCACATAAAAAATGAATAAAATAAAGGCATTGTGTTCATCTACAAAAGAACATGAAGAGCCTGCACCATAGACAGTGGGCAAAGTGGAAGGAGAAGGAACGTCCCAGTGTGGAGAAGTACCAGTGTCCACATGTCCAGGTGGGCCCAGGTGTGCTGCTCCTTGCTTTCTCTGGGCAAGAGCTGCTTGGGACTGCCAGCAGTAACCCAGAAGTGTCTCTGTGCAAACTCCAACCCAGCACTAGGATTTTGGGAGGGTTTATGGCCTGTTAGAGCTCCACTCTGAGAGGGTAAGCGGTGCCATATTTTAATTGTCATTAGCAATAAAAAGTCAGCGGCAAGGAAGCCCAACCTCTCCACAGAGAGGAGAGCAAGGCCTGGTCATTAACCAGGCCGATCTGGCCTGTGGCAGGCTGCATTTATCCTTATTCCCCGTGTACGTGCTCAAACCTTATAATGGGTGGCTTTTACCCATGGGCTTTTCTGTGCATTACTGAGAGGCCAAAGAGATCACAGGCCCTTCAGGTCATAGCAAGCAAGAATCCAGTTGTCCTGTGTGCAGGAGGGTGAATGCAGAACAGCCCTCTAGCATTGGCACTGCTCAGGCTCAAAGACCAGTCTCCAGGGCTCAGCATCATCTCAAAGGATGTTTCCTTTTCCCTGCTGTGCTACAAGAGGTTGGGGAACTTGTATCTCACATGGGCAGAGATCCCCAAATGCTCGGGTCTCCTCTCTACTGGGCCTAAAAGCAGCTCCTTAGTGGGGTCAGAGGAAAGGCTGGGACTTCTATTTTTTTTTTGGTCCTGGCCAGGGATGTAGGTTAACAGGGCTGCTACCACCCCACAACAACCTGAATGCAGAAATCAGGACAGGGTTCCCTCCCAGGGCATCATCGCAGATACATAGTGCATGGGCCTGCTGAAGGGAGGCCTGTGGCAGGCCTCCTGCTTAGCACACAGAGGCAGGATAAATTTATCGGAAGGGGTTTGTGCAGGGCCAGGGGGCTTCCTCAGAGAAGCCACAGAGGAGCCAGTCAGTTCCTTCTCAGCTGGCCTGAGGACAGGGAGGTAGTCAGTTGCCTGATCATGGCTAGAAATATAGGATTTTTCTCCATTCAGGTTTTTCACTCTGCTGCCTTTTTCTGGCTTGCAAGAGGGATTAGTGTCTTTGCTCTTCTTGCTGAAGAGATCAAGTGATGGTAATAAAGAAGAGCTTCATGTCCCTTTCCCCTGCATTGGATGCTCTGGCCCTATCCAGATAGCACCCAGTTTAGAGATCTCTGCAGTGACTGAGCCAGGGCTTCTCGTCAAGCCCTAAATCCTTCAAACATAACAGTCTTGCTTTTCTCACAGCTTTCCGTGTTGTCCAAAAGGGCCAGAGACCTTCTGGAACCCGCAGTGTGCCTAACTGCTTGCTTGGAGGATTTAGCACTGGGTGGTGGTGGCCTGGAATCCAGGGCTCTGGGCTTCCTGGCATTTCCGTTTCCCCATTCTCTGTTCTGTCCTGGTAGCTCTTCCTCAACCTTTTGTTGCTGTAGGGTCCATGGTAAGAGACAAAGGGGGCGCCCACAGCTGCTGGCTGCACTCATGTCTAGATAAATAGAGGAATCCATCCTCGCTCCAGTTAATGTTTGTGCAAGCAAAGCCAAGTGCAGAACAGCCCCTTCTGCTCTTGATGTTGGCTGCCTGAGTCATCAGTGCCGGCTGCCCTGGCTGAGGCCAGGTCTGGCCCCTCTGGGCTCCTGTGGGCAGGCTGCTGAAGCAGGGACAGCTGTGGGCCAGCCCTCCCTCCGCAGAGGGCTTCTCAAGCCTTCTCTCCTCAGCTCTGTGCTACTGTGTTTGCCCAGTGACAGGAACTTTCTTTCTCCCAGTTCACTGCCTGTGGTCTGGGGAAACCTTGGACCTTTCAGACCTTTCATCATCTGTTTATTGAATTCCTACCAAGTGCCATAATAAATGCCCATTCAGGGATGGAGATGCAGCCCAGGGGCATATAGCACTTGCTAAACCTGCACAAGGCCCAGTCAATCCCAAGCATTGCAAATATATATATGTATATATTTTAAAGCCCCTTATAGTACTAAAATTGTGAAATGAACAAAATGCTGTGGGGAAAAGCCCTGAGTAAATACTGGTATGGTTCAAGTGAAATCACATCTGTGCAGAATCTTAATGGGTAGGTTGGGTAGAAGTTTGCCGGTGAAGTAGTAGAAGTTTCCTAGCCAAAGGGAATAGCATGTATAGGCCTGGAACGGCACAGCCAGTTTGAAGCAGGAAATGCTTTCATGACAAGAGCAAATAAAGAGAGCTGGAACAGTAGAAGCTATAAGCAGCAAGAGCCCAGTTATAAAGAGCTCAGGCTCTGCTGAGGAACTTGAACTTAAGCAGAGAGCAAGGAAAGAATTTCAGCAAAAGCATGAAATGATCACATAAGGCTTTCTTTAATTGACATTTATTGCGCACTTAACTATATGCCAGGCTTTCCTTAGGTGTTTCACCTACTCTTCCTCAAAACCCTTTGAGGTGTCATTCATTTCTGTACCCATTTGACAAATAGGATAACCTAAACCCAGAGAGGTTAGTAACCTATTTGAGGTCACATAGCTAGTTAGTAGTAGAGCAAGACTTAAAGCAGATGGTCTGGTTCCAGAGCTTGCATCTAACCAGAGTACCACACTGCCTATAATAAACCACACTCTACAGGATTGTGGAGGGGCTATTAGAGGCAAGATTGGCAAAGACACCAGCTAGAACCTGAATTTCAAGAATAACAGTAAGAGTAAAGAAGAAGAATTGTATTGTCATGTATAACTAATTAAAACAAATTAAAAAAAAAAAAAAGTAAAGAAGAAGGAAGAGTAGAATTGATATGAGCCTGAGACCAGCCGTGAGTGTATGAGAAGCCCAGGGTGATTGCCATGCTGCTCCCTGAGGTTAGAAGTACAGGATTCAGGGTTAGGCTCATTACAGTTGAGATTTACCTGGTGTTGATTTCTAATGGAAGATCTGGACTAGAAGTAGTTGTGTGGCATCCTGTCACCCAATGGTGGAAGGCAAGATTAAGATGGCCCCTGGGGATATACATATTCACAAGCCATGTTGTTGGGGAAGAATTCACAGTTAAGACTAAGAAAGGCAGGGAGACAGAGCCAAGATTGGGAATAACAGAATAACAAAGCCCTCAACTTTTTTCAAAAAGGATAAGGAGGTGCTCAGCTTTGTCAGATCATTTGAAAGGTCAAAAATGATGAAATCTGTGAAGAAATTATTAAAATGGCAATTAAGAGGTCCTGAGTGACCTTTGAAGTAATAGTGACAGTGGAGCACTGACCATGGGAACTGTCTCCACCAGACTGAAAGGGGGCTGGGCAAGTACAGAACAGTCTTTGGGTGAAGAGGCAGACATGGAGGTATGTGAGGCCAAAGCAAGGTTTTCTGAGATGGGCAGGATGTTCGTAGGCAAAAAGGTGGATGATGGTGGGAAGAATGATTAGAAAGATGATGTCAGATGATAACTGATGGACAGAGGTGCCCAAGGAAGCAGAAGAAAGTGAGACCTAGAGCCCAGTTAATTTCTTTTTTCTCCAAAAGAGCTAGAAGGGAAAGAAGGAACTGAGGGTGCCTACCTAAGTGCTTCTGAACAGCAAAGTGTGGATTCCCATAGTGACATTGCCCACAGTGGTTCAGGTGAAGGAGGCTGAGAGTTAGGGTCAGCCAAGCAGAATGCATAGGACAGCACAGTCAGCACTGGGACCCATGAAAGGCTTTGGGGTCAGTTATGCAGGAGCAGGTACCTCAAAGGGAATTGCCATTTGAAGTTGACCTGAATGGACAATTGGGTCAACTTTCAATTACTTTCAGACCAGATGAGAGATTTGATAACCTCAGGGAGTTACAACAATCAGTATGATTGCTCTCCACAAAACAACCAACCCCTAGCTCCATCCCTTTAGGGCAGGTATAGCCCTGAAGCTGGGAAGGTGCTCCAGCTGGGCTTGGAAGAGCACCCTCTTTGGCTGACCTCCTGGCCTAAGCCAAGGGCTGGGGTGGAGGATGCTGTCTGGAAGCACCAGGTGGAAAGCAGTCTTTAACTCTTTTTGGCTAGACCTGCTCTTTTCATATTATCCAGGGGGCACAAGAGGAGCTGGGCCACTCAGGCGTGCCCCACACTCAGATCACAAAGCCTGCTTCCCAATCATGAACCTCTTAAGAAAGGACTCTGACCCCCATTCAGCTATATTCCTGCATGAACCTCAGAGAACAGAGAGTTAACTCTCCTTCAGCCCCCAGCCTGGGCTTTTCCTGGGAAGATGAACAGTCCTCCTTCCTTATTGTCTGCACCAAAGGAACAGATTGCGTCAGTTTGTAAACTCTGTTACGTTCGTTCGCAAAGGCCTGGAGTCAGCAAGCTTGTATTTCCCAGCGGACTCAGCAATGCTGATCGCCTGGGCTGCCTGTCTGCCTCAGGCAGGACCAGAGGCTGCCCCCACCCTGTCATCCTACCCCTCATCCCTGAAGTAAGGAAAGGGGCTTCAAGGAGAGAGGGAAAAAAGCCTTGAACCTTTAGTTGGCCCATCTCACTCATCATCCAGACGTGCTCTCTATCCGTAGGAACCTCCTCTTGCTTATGTGCCAACCTGGGCTGGACTTTCAGGCATTCCTAGGGTTTTGGCATGAGCAAGTGCTTAGATGTCAGAAAAGAGGTTTTCTGGGAAAGCAATCTACTCCATGAGTTGGATGTGGAAAAGTCATCTGGTCTAGAGGTGAAGGGGAACAGAGCAGAGGCACTGGGTGGATGGAGCCATGCTGCTCCAGTAGCACATGGAAGATCGGGCAGCTGCCTGCTCCCCACTGGCACTGACAATAATGAGGCCCAAGAGGCATTTGATAGGCTCTGCCTCCCGGCTCGGGGGCATTGCATTATTAATTGCGTTGTGTTAATGTTCATCATCTCTGAAAGCAATCTGTGTGTGCGTGTGGCCTGGAGTGCAGGGGATGAGTTGGCTGTGTTAAACTGCTACTATATTAAGGTGAAGTGTCTCTTCAAGTTCACAGCTCTGGCTGTGGCAGCAGCTTCAGCCTCTGTGTAACATCAGTAATGGTGGAAAACCCAGCACTGTGGCATGGGTCCCTTTATGGCAGGAAAGGACTTCAGTTATGCTCTGGGTGCTCTGGATCGCTACTCATGCTTTCTCACAAAAGGCCGTGGATAGGATGAGTGGGTTGGTAACTCCTCCATTTTCTGTTGCTATCATAGAACACCTGACCCTGGATACTTTTTTTTTTTTTTTTTTTTTTTTTTTTAATGGATTTATTCTCTTTTGCAGTTTGGGAGGTCCCAGAGCATGGTGCAGGTACCAGCACTGGCTTCTGGTGTGGGCCTCGTGGTGATGAGCATCACGTGGCCAGAACACTTGCAAGAGAGATAAGATAGGAAGCCAGAGAGTGGGGGAGGGGCTAACTCAGCCTTCTATAACAGCCTATTTCTATGAGATTCTATATATCAGTCCCTTCCAAAGGTGGTGTCCCCATGCCCTAATTACCTTCCACAAGACCTCACTTATTAAAGATTTGCCCTCTTTTAATACTGCTTCCAACATGTGAACCTGTAGGAACAACCCATATCCAAGCCGTTACACTCTGAGAGAGCCTGGAGTGCCTCAGACCACAAATCATTACTCAGTTCTTCTCTACTCCCTGTCTCTCCCTCTGCCTGTTCCCCTCCTGAGCTTGATGATTAGCCAGCAGGGCTTCCCCACTTGCCTTTCTCCCTCATATAACCTATTACTTTTCTTCTCTGGTGGACTCCTAGTCACAGCTTCCTGTGCATACTGTTACAACACCAACTCCCCCCATCCCAGACTTGGAAAATTCAGAGTGGAGAGAACCTCAGAAATGGTTTGCCTTTCATTTTACAGATTAAGAAACTGAACTCAACACAGGTGTGAGGTACCCAGCCTGTGGGAGCTAGAGCTGGTACCCGGATTACAGTGGAACCCAAGGGGTTTTCCTGTTCCTTGGCCTATTCAGCCTTTTGCTGTTCTTGTTGCAGATGGCTGGGGAGTTTTGAAAGCAGGAATATGACCTAGCAGCATGAAACTCTGCCTCTAAAGCCTGACATCCCTCCTCCCCCAACCCTGTGTCACCTCCTCAAAGCCAGCCCTGACCACTCATATTCTACCCTCTGGAAGAACTTGTCCCCAGCCACCCCACTTTGCACTATAATTCTTACTAGATACCCCAGGGTAAGGTGGGGGTCTTGTGCTGCTAGGGATCCTGCCCTGCCTGAGGCTGCCCACTTCCTTGTGGCAGGGAGCACCCCCACAGCTCTTTTCCCTGGGGCTGAAGCTGGCTAGAAGCTCAGTCATTTTTTGTGCTGCCCCAGGCCTCCTGCGTAGATGGCAGGCTGGTACATGGGAGGAAGTGGCACTGCTCATTGCCAGTAAATCCCCCATAAATCCCTTTTCTGGATTTATTGGCAAGTCATTATCTGGAGAATGAATCCCCCACTCTCTTCCCCTATTCTGCATTTATTAAATTCTCTTGCCCTCCGTGCCCCGGCTGTCTTTTCAAGCTGTCTCTTCAGTGGAGGCAGCCCCTTGGCATGCTCTCTTCTCTGTATCCTTACTGCACTGTGATACCAAGAAAACTTCAGGAGGGGGATGTGGGTCTGCAGCTAAGTGAACCCCAGCATGGGCAGAATTTCCTCTGTGGTTTGATAGCCAAGCTCTTCGATAGACTCCTCACTCCCACCCCCCCCACACACACTCTTTAGGAAAGATTTCAGAATCTGAAGGCTAATTGGCTAGGGAGGGCCAGGAGAAGTGGAGAGTGTTTGCATTTATAAAACCATCAGCCCTGCCTGGTTTTTACTTCTCTTCCTTCCTCCGCACCCCTTGGCAAACCCCGAGAGGCCCCCCGTCCGCATTGCACCGCGGCAGGGAATGTGCCTTGAGCTTAGAGTGGGAGAGTGACTCAGCCCCCACTGCTGTCTGATTGAAGTAGCTCTTGTTTTAAGGAGCTGGACAGGATCCAGACATGGGGGAAAAGGGAAACAAGTTGGGGTTGGAGAGGGGCTAAGCATATATTTCTGGAAGCCAGGGCACAAAGTCATCAAAAAGGGGGCTGTAGGAAATAACACAAGTTCTTGGCCACTACCATCCTCCTCTTGCTCCAGCTGTGGTGCTGGGGGATGCTCCATTTCTCCTCTGTCCTCTCCCCCCCTCCCCTTCTTAGCCCAGCCTCAACTGGGGAGGCTGAGCCCACAGCCCGGCTAGGTGGGTGCGGAGGTGTGCGAGTTGCCTGGCCACGAGGAGCTCTTCCTCAGTAATTAGGAGACATGCAAATTAACAGCCTGTGCCATTTGTATTAATTTGGTAAATAAGCCAGAACAATTTCATTAGTGGCACATTAATGTGCCTGGGAGCAGGAGGATGTGTCCCACCATGAGGCAGCAGGGCCCTCTGGCTGTTCCAGCCCACAGACAGACCAGGTCCAGCATGTCCAGCGGCTGCCCCTTGCCTACCCGGGTGTGGCAGAAAGGCATGTGATTGGTTCACGTGAGTGTGGGGACAGTCACACAACCACAGCTTTTCCTATCTACCCTCATTTGCCTTATCTCCACTCCTGTATTTTGTATGAGAACCCCAGGGTGTAAGACACCAAAGCTATTCAAGATGAAAGGAGAATGAAGTGACTCTTGAAGCAAGGATTGGTCACTTCTGTTTAGAAGACCCCAGTGCACTGCTTGGCAGCTGCTGGAGGTCACCACCCTGGAAATGCAAATCTAGCCATTAGCTGCTGGCATTGCTTGATGGGAAGAGGAAGCAGTTTCATGCGCACGCTTGTGTGTGTGTGTGTGTGTGTGTGTGTGTGTGTGTGTTAACGAGGCCTGAACTTAGGGTCTCCTGCATGTTAGGCAGTTGCTCTTCCATTAGGATATATCCTCCAGCCTATTATTATTATTATTATTATTATAATTATTATTATTATTATTATTACTTTATTTAACTTATAAATGGGATCTCTCTAAGTTACCCAGGCTGGCCTCAAACTTATGATCTTCCTGCCTCGTCTCCTAAGTAGCTGGGATTATAGGCATGTGCCACCTCTCCTTAATACACAAGACCCTCTCTTCATTTTGTAGTTAAGGAAGCAGTCTAAGGGAATCATGTGATCTGCCCCAGAATTCACAACTAAAGCTAAAAGTTACACTGCAGTCCACCTAACTCAAATCCATTTACCTTCTACCCCCTCGTGACCCAGGCAGTGCATACACCAGCTTTGGAAAAGATTCCATGTGTAAAAAAACAAGCTTCCTGTCCCATGGAGCTGATAATCGAATGAAGATTTTTGGACATAAGTGCCCCTACCAGGAAATAAGAAATTAATCATCATGATGAAGCATTTATATGCCAAACTCTCTTCTCGTGCTTAACCTATTTTTATTAGCTCATTTAATCATCATAACAAATTCTCTGAGGTAGGCCTGTTGCATTCCCAAGTTTACAGCAGAGTAAACAGATACAGAGAAGTTAGTTATTGGCCAGAGCTCAGGCAGGTGGGAATCGGTTACTGCCACACCACTTCCTCAGGGTGGTACCACCTGCCCCTTCTCATGGTCTCTCAGGAGGTTCTTGTCTCCCCTAGAACTATGTGTCTAGTCTCAGATTCAGCATGTGTGCTAATCATTATTGACACTCCTTGTGTACACACATATACACATACTCTGTGGCACCACATGACCATGTCCACCCACATGTGTACACACCAAATGCCCACACACACACACACGATGCCCACTGCCAGACTTCTGGCAGCCCATGGTCATCACCTAAGTCCTCAGTTTCTTGATTGTCACCTGCCATCATAGCAGACCTTCCTCTGTTGAGTCTAGAGCTCTTCTGAAGTGCTTCAAGGTGCTGATTATGCAAGTGACTATATGGATTGCACTTTGCAGTTTACACAACACTCCATGGGTAGTATCTCAACTAATGTTCATAGTGGCCAGATAAGAAGAGGCTTTGTGTGTATTTGATAAGAATAAGCCTCCCATAACTCTTGTCTTTAGTTTAAGGTGACTTGTAAGAAATCACTCTCTATATATTCCTACATGTACTTGATCTTCGATATTTATAGATTAAATATTTGGAAATTCACACACTCGGTAAAATTTATTTACAACCCAAGATCAGTTCTTGTGGTGTTTTTGTAATCACTTGTGGATATTCACAGAGTGGCATAAAACTAGTCACTTGGCAAGCACATTGCATCTCAGGCTGAACAGGGCAGCTCTCTACCTTCTTGTCACAGCTATCAGAATATAAATGTGTCCTTTTTGTGGTCTATTTAGTGCCGTGCTTTTTGCATTTTTGTGCTTTTTGTTGGTTATATTGTAGTTTAAAATGGTACCTAGCAAACAGTGCTACAACATTCCTCCAAGGCTGGGGTGTGCACTAAGGAGAAAATGTGTGCATTAGGCAAGCTTCATTCAAGCTTGACCTGAGTTATCAAGCTACTGGCTTTGAGCTCAGTGTAGGTGAATCAACTGTATATTAAATAAGGGCTTTTAAACAGAAGCACATCTAAAACAAGGTTATATACTAATCACCTAACAAAATTAGTGTGACCAGAGGCTCCCAGGAACCCCAGCTTTGTATTTCCCCTTGATGGTTCAGTATTCTTTAATTCAGTGTTCATGGTCACTATATAGAGCACAACTACCATAGATAAAAATGGACTGTGTCTATGTATATGTAGATCTCACTGAGGCAGGGTGTTTTGTTTTGTTTGAAACTGGGTCCCTAGGTTGCCCAGGATGGCCTCAGACTCTTGACTCAAGTGATCCTTCTGCCTTGGCCTCCTGAGTAGCTGGGCAGGTACCTCTGTGCCTGGCTCATAGTGTTTTTAGTTAAAGGAAAGTTTTAGCATTAAACAGAAATAGAGCTCCTACAGACACAGATCCACATAATGTTACAGTGAAGCCACAAGTTACCATCAGTCAATATAAAGAAGAGACACCGTGAAGGATGCTCATGAGTTTCAACCTGGGAGTTTTCTCTGCTTACAACTCCCATAATTCTCTTGGAGTCAGAGAAAAGTCACTGAATTCCCGCGTCCATCCAGGCCAAGGTGTGTCCATGAGAGTGGACAAAACCTAGTAGTTGGCTAGAGAAGCTGGGAGCCCAGTGACACAGGAGCCAGCAGAAACAATAGCCCAGTTACCTTCCCCTGAGAGCCCTCATTTGATTGAGAAATTACTGTAGCAATGGCAGCTGTAATGAAAGGGGAAGCAGAGCCCCACAGGCAACAGCTTTATCTCCCTGGGCAACCTGAGATGGATCCAGTGGCAGCACAGTGCCCAAGGCCAGAGGTTTCTTTTCTCTGCTACTGGCTGGGCCACGGGACTTGTCAAGCCCAAGTTAGTGCATGGATTGCAGGCGGGGAGGGCTGGGGCAGTGTAAAGTCGGGGCTCACTTGCCAAGGAGAACCCGCAGCTCCCTGGCAGGACTGGCCCCACGTGGGTTCTTTCTAGTGTGAGCCCTGGAGAAAGGCGAGTCTCTGGCCTCAGAGAACACGGTGTCAATTTTGGATTTGCCATGTGGAGTGAGGCCCTAGCGTGGCATCTTACAGGATGAGAGAGACTGTGCCTGTCTGGTTGCCTCAGCAACCCATCTCTGAGGTTCTTGCATCAATCCCAGCAACCCACTGCAGAGAGCCACTCTGGCCCACCTCACAGCACAAGCTGCCCAAGGGCCTGCCAGCCCTGGAGTGATGCCATGTGGCCATGCAGGGCAGCCATCCTCAGTTTTAGAGAAAGGACACTTGGCTACTAAAAACAGTGGAAAAGGAGAGGTCGGAGAATGGGGAAACTGGTGTGGGCCTGAGCTCAGTGTTGGCTTAGAACCAACCTCATTTGCTTTTGGCCAGGCATGTGTCTCCTGAGCTTTAAAACACAAGACAAGCAGCCTCTCTGTTCTTTCTACTGTTGCCCCCAAATTCTTCTGGGACCTACTGCTTCTGGCCTTAGCATATGTGGCAAAGCTTAGCAAATTAAGACAAAGAGACCATCTTCCTAAGTAACATCGTGCCTGTTGCAGTTTTTGCCCCACCACTACAGGCCTAAGCGCCTACTTCCCCACCCTTCCACTGCAGGCAGTTTAGTCTTGCCATGCCCTGGACCTTTGCAAGGTAGATTGTCCTTCACCACATAATCAGGATCCCATTTGTGCCTTTACAAGCACTAGATGATAGTTCTTCCTGCTTTTTCCCCCAGTGGTGTGGTGCAGGCCTTGTGTCCACCCAGCCCAATCAGGGATAGGGAGAGCCCTCTAAGCCAGCATTTTCACCCAGGCTCTGCTAGTCACCTGCAAGACCCCATGGGTCTGGATGGTGGAAGGAGCCATCATTACCCCTTGGAAAGCAGGAAAGGGGCCCCAGAATATGGCTAGGGGAAGGAAGTCTGTGGAAGCTGAGTACTTGTCTGCTCAGAAGCAGTCTGTATCCTATGGTGGACCAGGCCCCTTATAAGCTCCACTTGCTTCTCTTTGCCTTGGTTTCCCCCTACAAAATCAACAAATCAGACTTAATCTGTATAGAATTCTTTTATCTGACCCCAGTATATTTTGCAAACCCCTGCTGTTCCACACCCCAACTTCAGGGGGTATTGGGCTCCCATTTCCTTAGCTGTGGGCCTCAAGCAGGAAGAGGGTATGGAAGAGGGAGGAACTTTCTGCTCCACACTACCTTCTCTTTACCCCGCATCTACCTCTGTCTACTTCTGGGGAGCCATGTCACTGACATGTCCTGGCCCCTCCCCTCATCACTTCTAGCCTTCTGCCACTGGCTGCAGCTCAGACTTTGAGAATTCCCAGGTATTTAGACATTCATTTTATTGCTTAATCGAGCTTGAAACCGTTTAAATTAATACAAGTTTTTACATTTAGCAGCAAAGGCTTTTATAGGCCCCTTTGGTAGGAAAAGAAAGAGGTCAGGAGAAAATCAAGGAAGGAATTTATCCTGGACAATTGGCTTCCCATAGTGGGGACAGATCAGCCACCACAAAGAATGTGACCCCGAACAGAACCAGAACCAGGTCTGGGGGCCTAGGGGTAGGTCTCTCAGTGACAGGAGCCAGGAACCCTTAAACCCTGTGGGAATTCCTGAGGATTCTGGGGTTCAGCCACAGTCCATGGCCCAGGATCCAGGCTTGGCAGTGACCATACCCTTCTAGTTGCTCCTTCTCAAAGGTGACCCTCTGCTGGGGTTGCCCCCTTACAGTTCCTATGTCCTAATGTAGTTTTTGCCCACATCTTCCTGCCTCACCTATCCTCTTCTCTCCTGGTTTTCTCGAAGCTACTTTAATTACCTTCATTAAACATTAATCCTTTCAGTTCTTGCAGGAAGAACAGTCTCCTCCCTCAGGATTTTCTTGTTCCCTGAGGCCTGTCTTCCTAGCGCAGTGCTGAGGTAGATGCCGAAGAAGAGTGGGGTGTAGCCATGCCCCATCTGCTGCTTACCTCACTCTTGATCCTTACACACACACAAGACACACACACTTAATTACATACCAAGGAGAGTCAGTGAAGTGATGAGGTATCAGAGAAGTTCAAGCACATGGAAACCACAGGCCCCTCCTGCTCTTCTTCCCCGGGGCAGCTGCCCAAGACCTGGGAGCCCTCTGCCTCAGCACACTGTGCTCCCCTGCAGACTCAACCCCTGAACAGGCAGGACTCTCCCCACAAGTTGACAACCTATCTTTCTGCCCCCAGGTGGAGGTGGAGGTAGAAAGCATGGACAAAGCTGGCAACTTCATCGGCTGGCTGCACATGGATGGCGCTAACCTGTCCGTCTTGCTGGTGGAGCACGCACTCTCCAAGGTCCACTTCACTGCCGAGCGCAGTGCCTACTACAAGTCCCTGCTGTCTGCTGAGGAGGCCGCCAAGCAGAAGAAAGAGAAGGTATGAGTATGGTGGCCTGTCCTGGCATGTAATCCCTCTCACCCTGTCCTCCCCCTCCATACCTCCATAGGTATGCCTCCAGAGAACAGTCCAAGTGGCCCAGGATGGTGATGATTTCAGAACTCAACACCAAGGCGCCACACACATTCAAGGGAAAGACTGCCAGTTTAGGTGGCCATAAGCCTGTTGCAGACCTGAGGTGGGCCTGGGCTGCCAGCCTGAGAGTGATCCCCAGTGATCTCCAGGCCTGCTCAGGTAGCCCTGCAGCAGAACACTGAAGGATGACTTTGGGGCAGTGGGAGAAATAACTCGGGCGCCCCTTGTGAAGAGGAACCTGTGGCCACCCTTTTTCCCCAGCCCTGACCCTTCTCCATCAGTGCCCTCTGGGGAAAGGTGAGGCCCACTGCCATCCCCTTTTGAATTGCCTTAACATCGCCCTGCAGGGAAGCAGCCCCAAGAGATGCATAAAGCTGTTAGAATAGCAGATTTACAGCCCATCAGTCTCTGCAGACACTGCATTGAAGAGACAAGGGGGGTGGGTCACAAAGCAGCTTTAGGAAACAAATTGATGATTAAGAAACTCAGTGGTTTGGGGATGGGAGCCAGGCTTAACACCCCCATTCTAGCCTGTCTCCAATGACTTACAGCCCAGCCCCCATAATGGGGATAAATCAGCTGGCCACCAATTTCTCAGTGCTTCTCAGAGCTTGAGGAGGATTTCGTAGGACAGCGGTGCTGAGCCATAAATTTGTTCTAGGAATAAATGTTTCCTTCCCCATGGGGCAGCCATCTGGCTCAAAACTCACTTTCCAGAGCCAAAGCCCAGACACCTGCCAAAAGGAGTTGGGGGCTTTGGGCGCCTGAAGGCACTATGTTCTTCCCCAGCCCAGAGTAGCTCCTCCTTATTCAGGACCTCTCTTTTCCTTCTGGGCTAAGAGATCTCCCTTCTGGGTCTGCCTTGTTCTGTCCCCTAGGAATTTGGGCATGCAACCCAGGAGACACAGGTAAGACAGACTCCAGAGAAAGTTGGCTTAGAAAGTCAGGACAGGTAGAAGAAGCTGTCCATCCATGCCTTAGAGAAGCTAGCTGCTGAGAGTTCAGGCTCAGAGGAGGATTTCCTCTGTCCTTGTTTCATCTCCTGCTCATATTAAACCCTGTCTTCCCAGAAAGAATGAAGGGGAAGCAGGCTGCCTTGGCTCCTACAGAAAGGGAGTCACACGCTTCCTCTTGGATTTCCTGCTTGTGACAGCTGAACTTAAGACTGCCACCCCCATGTCCTCTGCTGCAGGGAGATGGGGGCGAGGCAGTGCCATGACCGCCTGTTATAAGGCTGAACCTTCACAGAAGAGAAGCCACTAGGGCCAGTATTGTAGCACCAGAGTCTAAGACCCTGAACTAAAGACACCTTTGCCCTGAGCCTGCTTTCTTGCTACTCAGCAAATGACAACTCATTTGACCCTGAAAGCCACCTCTTCAGATATGGGCCATCCTTTGTCCTCTAAGAGAAGAGATTTGAGAGGGATGCACAAAGGACAGGAAGGGGGGTCTGGCCTAAGAGGGAAGTGTGTATTCCTTGTCAGGTGCTAAACTGGGCATCATTATTTACTACACAGTAAATTCGTCTGGAAGAGCCCAAGCTGTCATTTCACTGGTGCCACTTGATGATGCTGAGGAATAATTACCAGTGATTAATTACTTACATGGGTTGCATGTTTTTATTCCAGCCCAATTAAAATGCAGCACAAAGCTCTCAGTGCTAGGCCAGCCTGCCTCCTGGGTCCCTCTTCTGCAAATCCCCGCCCTCTTGAAGGATTCCAAGGTACCCAGGCTGGCTCCTGGTGGAGCTGGTGCCCCAGGATGGCATTGGTAGAACCTTGTAACAGCCCACATTGGCTGTACTCAGATGAGAGAATTTGGTGTCCATCTAGGGGACATAACCTGGGTATCTCGGGTGTATACAACCTTGCCCCACTTGTGACCCCATGAGGGCCACCTTTCCAAGGGGGATAGGGGAAGAATCATCTAAGCATCTGTGCCTGCAGGCTAACCAAGGAAGGGTAATGAGATTTGGTGAGACCAGGCACTAGCAGAATTCTCTGGGCCATGTGATTATGTGTGCATGCATTAGTGAGTATGTCTGTCTAGGGGAACCTGACAGTGCAGGTGTCCCAGCAACTGAATTTAGCTGCCTCCCTGCTGGGTTTAATTCCTCCCTAAGGGTGACTCCTCAGCCACCAGGCTAGGTAGGGCCCTCCCCTTTCTCTGCAGGAGACTGATGAGACTTCCTTCCCCCTCTCTCTTAAGGTTTCTGGGCAGATCCCAGGGACCACAAATGGCAGACTAAGACTCTCCCGCCCACACACATTCATGCCCAGCAGGGCCCTTGACAGGGCTGGATTGGCCATTGATTGGCTTTTATTGAGCTTGGCTTCCCTGCTGTGGGTTTGAAGGCCTCCACCACAGTGGCCCCAAGCCAATCCCACCCCTGGAGCCTTGTGAGTAGCATTATTAAATAGGATTTAGAAAGACTCCCACCAATAGATCCCCACATTCCCCATCTCTTGCCAGAAGAAGGACCCAGGGCTCCCAGGGGAAGAAGAAAAGGAAGGCGGTGGCCAAAGGCCAGGGGAGACAGGTGGCTCCTGTCCTGATCCAATTTTGCCTGTGCCCAACATAGTAGACTCCTTCCCTAGGGACAGGGATTCTAAGGAGCCCTAAAATATAGAGGGGACCTGAGCAAGACAGGAACTTACCTGGCAGAGCTTCCAGGAGCAGATGGGACATGCCCTGCCTCAAAACAGAGTTTCATCTTGGCCCAGCCTTGAAGCAGAAGAGATGCCATTCTCCAACCTAATCACAAACCCTGCCATCAATCAGAGCTGGCATGGCCTCTCCACATATGTGGCCCAGAGTGACCTAACAGCAGTGGCATGCTTGGTCTCCCAGAATCCCTGGGCCCTGCTGCTTAGTGCAGACCCAGGCCATAGGGGTTCTTTCTAGCTGCTCCTTCCAGGAGTCTAGGGTAAAGCCCTAAGGCACCAGCTCTGTGTGTGCATAATTGCTGTTCCTTCTGGAAAAGGTCTTTGGGTTTTCCTCACTGTCCAGGAAGAGGACATTTCACCTTTTAAAATAAGGGGATTCTTAAAACAAGTGTCTTGTCGGGCATCTCTCAAGAAGCCACTGGCCAAGTTACATTTAACAGCTTGCTTAGGGCCACTGTCCACCACATCCAGTTGAGCTGTCACCTCTTCCCCCAAGAAGAAACTCTCAAGGCTTCGTGGTCAGAAGGGCCAAGTTACACCATCTTCCCTTCCTCATGAATAGCTCTTCATCTTTGCCCTTTGGCTGCCTCTGACCACCTCAGGCCCAGCCACTTTGTATGGCTGGCGCCACTTTGCTCTCCTTGTTCTTACTACACAGGTACAGTATGCACTCCCCCACCCCCATCACCACGGGGGGCTGAGGGCCATTCCTGAGGCTATATTTATTTCATCCGTAACCTCAGATTGCTGCCCACCAGAGCCCATCCAGGAACCAGGCTCCACCTTCTCCCCAGAGAGGAGACCCCACTGTTTCCTGTCGCCCCAGGCACTTTCACTTGAGGAGTCATTAGCAGTTTCTGCTTTCACCCTGTCAGTCTGTTCCCAAATCAACACAGCTGAAGAGCACTTCCCCCACAGCCAAAGGGAAGCAGGGTGGGGTTGGGAAGGAGGCCCTGAAGGCTGCCCAGGCCCAGGGCCCACTTTGGGAGCCACTGCAGTGCCCTGATTCTTTACCAAGCTGAGGGCCTGCTGTGGTGGTCTGGAGCCCTGGAGAGCTGAGATGGAGGGGTGGGTGAGCTGAGGGCTGCGGAAGGGTGGCTGTGGAATGAATGGTGCAGGGCTCAGCTCCAGCCCATTTAAGGTAATGCTGACAGTCTTGTCCCAGGGACAGTTTGAGTCCCATCAATCCTCAGAGCTGCAAGGGTTCCAGAGGACTTGGGAGCCCAGAATGACTCACTGGAACTTCCAACCAGGGGGTCTGGGAGGAAAGCCCCAGCCCTATCAGGACAGAGGCTTTGGAAGCCTCTATGACTATCCCCCACAAAACCCTCTCATAGAGAAGCCCCCAACTAGAGGCCCCTCTACATATGGGCAGGTGAGCCCTTGAAGGATTAAGCCAAATGTGCAGGATCTGAATGGAAGTGAGACTGGCTTCAAGTCCTGCCATTTATCTCCTCCACTGTGGCTGAACAGGGGTGAGTGTGTTAGAAGCAGGAGAATGCAGAAGTCTCTGGGAGGTGGTGGTAAGAAAGGCGGTAGTGGTGATGGGGACAGGCATTGGGGTGCCTGGAGCCTGGGAAGTGCGAGCAAGAAGGTAAGGGGCTTTTTGCATTAGAGCCCAGCCACAGAGCAGAGGCCACAGCATGCCACCCAGGAAGGCACTGCTGTGTGACACCTCTGTGTCTCGGCTGTTTCCAGCATCCTCCCTTGGATGCACAAAGTCTTCTCTTTTTCATTCTGGTCTCAGGCCCTTGCTTCTTCCCCTTCTAGTGGAAGAATACACTCATGCCACACTAAGGGCAGAAGTGTGAGCTCTGGGGTGTGACCCAAGGAGGTTTCTGAATCACAGCATCTGTGCCTTTCAGCTGCTTCCTGAGTCACCCAGGAGTCTTCATGTTCCCTGAGAGGCACCATCTCACTGATGGCATGATAATCTTACAAGGGAACAAAGGAAACCCTGAAAGCATACCTCGCTTGACCAAAGTCAAACACAAGTTCAACAGCAGTCGGGCAAGAGGCTTCTTGCCTAAGCTTTTCCCACTGCCCAGCATTGCCTTTTCCCTCCAGGATGCTCAGTCAGTGCCAAAGTGCCCCTGGAAGAGCTCTAGGTCCAGGCTGCCTATGTTTCAACCCTGGTTCCACTGCTTCTAGTCAAGTTCATACCTCAGTTTTCTCATTTATAAAATGGATAATATACTTCTTCAAAGGGTTGTTGTGAGGATTAATTGACTTGATGTTTGGAGAATGTTTAGAATGACGTCTGGCACTAGGAAGCATGTAAGTTCTCAGCTGACACTTGGATCATCCCCTGGTTCTGTGTATGTGTCTGTGGGACCCCATGTGTGGTCTGGTCCCCCTCATTCCCCACCCCCTTGCTGCTGCTCAGCTGGAAAGCCACCTCCCTCCCCTGCTCTGACAGGCCTCACTACTTGGATAATCTCCTGGCCGCAGGATTGGACTTGACGCGCTGTCACGTCGAATCAGCTTCTGAGCCACTGCAGCCCTGACAGCGCAGGGCTTGGGGAGGGAAAGGAGGGGGTGGCCCAGCTTCTGAGCTGAGATCAGAGCAACCTGCTGGAGGTGAGGAGGGTGGAGCAAAGGAAAGCTGCTCTGGAAAGGCCTTCTTGCACAGTGAGGAGCCCAAGGTGGTAGCTTACAATGCCTCAGGAGTGCCCATGGCCTTGGGCAGGTGGGAGAGCCTGGAGAGTTGAACAACCCTGCAGAGCACTATGGGAAGGGAGATGGAGATCTGGGACACTAGAGGTGGCCTAGTGGGGAGCCCAGAGCCAAGGCAGTTCATTAGAGGGGGTCTTCACACCCTGGTACACATAAGGACCGCCTGGGAGCCTGGTTTTGTTCTTGTTTGACTCTCTAGGATCCTTCTAACAGATTCTAATCTGGTAAGCCTGGGATAGGACCCAGGATCTTGCTGAGCTCCCCAGTTGCTTCTGATGTCTGCCAAGAGCCCACCCCCTTCCCCCTCAGAGGCGGGGGCTCCAGAGTGATTTGAGTGCCCCACAGTGACCCTTACACTCACCCAGGATTACCCACTTTGCCCAAAACCCCATTCCTGTGCCCTCTGACATCCCTTTTCCCTCCTCTCATTTGCCGCCTACACATGCAGGTCTGGGCCCACTATGAGGAGCAGCCGGTGGAGGAGGTGATGCCTGTGCTGGAGGAAAAGGAGCGATCCGCCAGCTACAAGCCTGTATTTGTGACTGAGATCACTGATGACCTGCACTTCTATGTGCAGGATGTAGAGACAGGTGAGTGACCCAGCACCTCTGTCTTACAGCTCCTGCATGGTACATCCATCTCAGGAAGGGAACCCCTTTTCAGCAGGAGGGAAGAGCATAGCCCAAGGTTCCAGGAGACTCCCCTGCAGAGCCTATGCCTCTGCTACCCCACCCCCAGCCTCCTGGGCCCAAGATTCATCTCAGGAACGTACAAGCGAGCCCTGGAGTAGACAGGGCAGGAGGCAGGGGGTGGCAAGGCTAACAGGTCCTCTGAGGATGGGTGAGATAACAGATTTGTCTGGGTGGTGCTCTGAGACTCTTAGGTAATGGTTTTGCTTCCAGACACCCCTGGCTGGGCTGAGCATGAGGATTTGTAGCCCTCAAAGTCTGTCAGGAAGCAAGGAGAAAATCTTCTGTACATAGTCAGGAAGCACCAGCCAGTATGGCTCAGTCCCCCACCCCCAACTTCCCAGGGAAGGTGACAGCCTGGCTTCTCCTTCTCCAGAGGTTAGCATAGCTGGAGTGGTGGCTAGTTTCCATGGCAACAGGCAGGCTCTAGGGGAAGTCATCCCCTGGCAGTCTTTCTGAAGGACCCTCTCCTCCCTCCTGTGCTTGAGGACTATGTACTGTGGCCAGTCCCCTAGTCAGAGACCTCAGGCCTCTGGAGGACAGAGGGCAGTGGAGATGGCTCTGTCAGCAGCTGGCCCCACTTTTCATCTCTACCCCTTTTCTCTCCCACTTCTTCTTTCCTCCCCATCCCCTTTACTCTTCTGCTTCTTCTCATACCTCCCCCAACCCCTCCCACCCCCACCCCTGGTGCTGGGAATCAAGTTAGTTAGGAGCAGAGGAAAAGGCTCTTAGAACTGCCTCTGGGTCCAAGGAACCAGATCCTTGGCAGAGGAGGCTACAGATGTCTCTGGCACCTTTAGTGGGCAGCCCCATAGATAGCGGGATGTGGCTCTGCCCCCACACCAAGGCCCTCTCCAGATTGCTAAGAGTCTCGTCTCAGCTACTTCCCCTCTAATGACATTTTCTAGGCAGCTGCTTTTGTGGCAATGTCATTTCACCAATTCTGGCCTTGGGCTGGCTCTGCTTAGAAAGGAAAGACACGGGGGAGGGTAGAGATGTGGCTAAGTCCTCGGGATTAGGTTCTCTTGAGGTTGACCACAATCCTGTGAAAGCTGGCCCAGCAATCGCCTTGGAAATGAACCCAGGAAGCAGCCAGCCTCCAGGTCTGGGCTGTATGGCAAGGAAGACCCAGTTTTGTGGTGTGTTTCCAGGGAAGAATCAGAGTTGTTCATTAGCCAAGGAGCTAGGCCCTCAGAGACCCTGGGGAAGGGAGCTCAGAGTAGACCCTGCCTAGGATACTTGAACTCCCCAGCCTGCCCCAGGTTGGGAAGACCTACTGTGAATAACAACTGGCTCTGAAGTCTCCAGGGGCAACACTGGAGGGAACAAGTCTTCCTGTGGCTGCCCAGACACAGTAAACCCCACCTCCTGTCTCCAGCAGTTCTAGGAAACCAGAATACTAAAGGGAATGTGATCTGAGGCAGAAAATAAGGGAAAAGAGAAAAACACATGTTCAAAGCATAGGGGGAGACCCGGGAGTGAGGTGCTTCTTGGAATGCCATGTGGATTGTGGTGGGCTTCAGAGGAGACCCTGCTGCCCTCAGGTGGCTCCATGTAACTCATGAAAATAGATTCATAGGCTCCCTCTTAGGAACTGTCCATCTCCTTGGGGACATCCTCTTGTTATTCCCCCTTCTCTCAATTAAAGCCCACTTTCAGATAAGATCTGATGAAAGCATCGACACAGGTTGCAAATGATCAACTAGCTCTGTGTAAGGACCTCCCAGAGGGTTTTGCCTGTTCACAGAGGGCAAAAGCCTACTTCTCTTGTCCTGAAACAAAAAATATAAGAAAATAAAAGTAGAGCAAGTAAGGGAGAACCTGTGGATGTAGAGGCTTCCTCTTAGTCCCTGGCGTGTGACTCTAGAGAGGTCTGGCCTCTGGGGTGGGAGGGATCTGCGCTACTTAAGAGTCCCTGTGCTCACACTGAGTCGTGTGAATGCTAGGGCTGAAGCTGTGCAGCAGCCTGAGAGTGGACATGTGTCTTTGTGTGCATATGCAGAGATCATTTTCAGTGCAGTTGAATTATTAAGCACCCTGCATGCATTGGGGATTCTCCTAGGCCTTACGCAAGTAAACAGAAACGAGTGAGCTAGGCTCTGTGCCCTGAAGGAGCGCACAGTGTAGTGGCAGAAACAAACACAGACAAGGAATGTATAGGGCCGATGGTATCGAGTGTAACAACAATATACATGTGTTCTGCACCTGTTACAGCTTGGCCTTCGGCCCTGGAGAGAGAAAGGTCCCACACTTAGACCACACGTCCACAGCCCAGTCTTCAACTCTGAGAGAAGAGGGGCAGTAAAGGTCTAAGCAGAGCTAGAATCAAAGCCAGAAGGGACACAAAAGTAGAAACCACAGGGGACGGATACCTAGCACGGTGGGGGCAGGGAGGGTACAGCAGGAACAAGTTAGAGAGGGAAACTAAGGAGGCCTCAGGTGGTGAAACTGTCACAGAAAACCTGTAGACAAGCAGTAGGGGACAGGGACTCGCTGCCCTCTGTTGAAAGGAGTCACAAGGGTGGGAGGCAGCATGCAGGAGCCCATCCTGGCAACACTGGAAGTTCTGTTCAGCACGGATATCACAAAGTGACAAGGGTCAGAGCAGCCCAGTTTGAATAGTTGGGGCTCTGGACCCTTCTTCAAGAATTCTTACCCTCGTCTTTTAGGGTTTCAATTCTGAGTCCTCTTCCTGTCCGAGGCTTCATGGGACCCATCCTTCTTCACCTCTGTTGTCCCCAGGAGACGCTAGACAGAGTGGCTTCTGTCAGTCACACTTCTGTGGCCTAGGCCAGGATCTGGCCCTTGAAGGAAGGGGCCAGGCTGGTCAGCTCTCGCTGTGGAGAAGGCTGCTTGGCTCGGCATTGCTCCTGTCCACTCCCTTTCCCACCTCCTCACTCAAAGCCCAAGCACATTCCCAAGGGCTTCACAGTCCCAGCCAATAGCCTGGAAGACAGTGTTCCTATGAGGCCCCAAGTGTCCCATGTTTGAAGATGGACAGCTTGAAGTATCTTGAATGGGGACTACAGAGGCCCTGCTTGGGCTGGGGGCAACGCAGGCTATGGTATACTCCAGAGTTTCACACCCTACTTAGTCCCAAGATGAGGCTCCAGCAAAACATGACAGCTGGGACTCTCTACCCTCTTCCTTCTGTAGGCACCCAGCTGGAGAAGCTGATGGAGAACATGCGCAATGATATCTCCAGCCATCCCCCTGTAGAGGGCTCCTATGCTCCCCGCCGGGGAGAGTTCTGCATTGCCAAATTTGTAGATGGAGAATGGTAAGCCACCCAGACCAGCAAGGCACCGAGCCTTAATGAGGAGGAAAATGAGTTTGTCCTGGAGTGCAGACCTGTACAGCTACAGCTGGATATCAGGTGTTGGCCTTAGTGTCTGCTTTCCGCTGGGTTTTTAGTGATGGTGTCCAGCAGCTCTTCGGGGTGTCCCTGTGAGTCCCTATAGTCCAGCCAGCCTTTGAAAGATGAAGTGGCGTCCCTCCCACTCTCCTGGGGAATGCCGTGGTGGGTGCTGCCTGGCTGGCTGGAACTCTCCAACATAGCCCTCATCCTCAGGGAAGAATGATGTCACAAGAGTGAGGCGGAGGCGGGTTCACATTGAGCCCAGACCAGCCGCCTGACCCTCCACCTCTGCTGTCTGGGACATGAGCTACAGCACTCACAGGCCAGAAGAAGGTCATGATGTGTGATCCACCAAGGGTAGGGCCCATGGCCTTCCTAGGGTGACGAAGTGACTTGGATGTGTTCCCTGCTACGGCCTCCCAGACAGATCTGCCGGCTAATTACAGCTGCTGTTTAGTGTGCTGGGTTTAAACAGCAGACATCAATCTAGTCATTAGTCTTGTTGCTTTATGCCCCAAGGACACATTAATCTGCTCCACATGCTCCCTTCTCCCTCCTGCGCTCCAGCTCTGCTCTGACTCCATTAGATGGTGTCCACCGCACCCTAAGGCTGGGCTTCCATAGAGGCCAGGAGTTGCCCTCTGTGACAACACCAGGAGATCCTAGGCAGGGAAATGCTATGTCCCCAAGCTCCCAGGGGACCGAATTCCTCAAGGCTGTCCCTTGAGCTCTGCCTTTGATGCCATTGCAGGTACCGCGCCCGAGTAGAGAAAGTTGAGTCTCCTGCCAAAGTACATGTCTTCTACATCGACTACGGCAATGTGAGTGTTGGGGGCCCATGGAGGAGGAGCCAAGGAGGGACCATCACACACAGAAGCCCATCTGATCTCTTGAGGTCCCTCTGAGCTTAGTGACAGAGCTCTGCACATTTGGACACCTCTGCTGTCCATATATCAGGCCTGGCCTGAGTGACCGGGAAGAATGGATGTCTGTGGCCAGAGGCTTGGAAGCACTAAGTGTCCCACACCGACCACCCCCATCAAGGATGAGGGCCCAGCTGCTTCCATTCTTTCCCTTCTGAAGAAGCGCCCAGGGCCTCTATAGCACAGGAAGGCCTTTTACATCCTGTAGCTCCTGGTGCTCCTGCTGAGCCAGGCTTTTCCTTCTATAGATCCCCAACACATACCCAAGCCAGTTGCCTGGGAAGGGACAGTCACAGGACTGAGCACCTGGATACCCATGGGAGAAAAAGCTTCTAGGCTGGTCCTGGGAGTTTGTGAACAGTCTCTGGGGGATTCCCTATAGGCTTAGCAGCAGGCAGGAGAAAGGGTACAGTCAAGGAACTTGGTGCTTCTGGGGTGTGACTGCGGTCTTCTGCTTTTCTCCCGAACCCTCCTCAAGGATGAGCATGGGGAATCTGCTAACAGAGAGCCCAGAGCTGGGCCATGCTCCCCACTTATCACCTGGGCACACACAAGGAAAAGGTCTTGCCAGACTGGGGTGACCCCACCCATCTGGGCCAGAACCAGGGGCAGGCCCATGTTCTACAGGGACCCTGTCTCAGTGTGCTCCCCAGCACACCTCCAGAATCCCCCTACTTCGTGGAGTAATAGTTAGGGAGCCCCACAGAGGGAAGAGCATTGGAAGGAAACAGTGGAGTCCAGCTGTCACCATGATTATATTAATGGGAACCACCAAGTGTGCCAGAACCAAGCCCAGAGTGAGAGGGCAGGAGTCACAGCTTCCCCGCTGGCTGCCTGCACAGTAGGACCTGTGCTTCCAGGGCTCACCAGCTGTGCATGGCTAAGTAGAACCAAGTTGTGGGGCCAGCAGGGAAGACCCAGAGTTGGAATTCCCAGAGGCCTGTCACAGAGGGTTGTCCTTGAGAGCAAGGGGGCATTGAATATGTTATATTGTTGGCCTGGTGCTTCCTCTGTAGAGAGAGATCCTGCCATCCACCCGCCTGGGGACCCTGCCTCCTGCCTTCAGCACTCGTGTACTGCCAGCTCAAGCCACGGAGTATGCCTTTGCCTTCATCCAGGTGCCCCAGGATGTGAGTCTTCCTCCTTCCAAACAGACTGTCCCCTCAATAACTGCCACAGTCTCCCCAGGCTGTCAGGAAATGATGAAAACAGTAAAGAATTGTTAGTGATAGGACTCAGGAGATGGGAGTGATTGACTATGAAAATTGTGGGAAGGAACCACAAAAGAGGTGACATGAGAGTGTTTCAGCTGGGTCTAGAGAAATGGGGAAGCCTAGTGAGCCAGAATGCATGGGGGCAAAGAAGAGGCCACCACCATGGATCCTAGGAGCCTTGTGGGTAGCGGCAGGACATGAGAAGGGAAAGATTAGTGAGGGCCTGGTTACCATGGTCTCCTCCGCCCTGACAGTTTATTCTTTGTACTGTGGGTGAGAGGGGGAATGGCAGCATTTTCAGCCAGAGTGAGACATGATCAAATCTGTTTCTGAAAGTTAGTTCTGGTGGCATTGTGGATGGGAGAGACTGGGCGGAGTGATAGGGAATAATTGTAGCTGCCCAGGTTAGAGACAGTAACAGCCACACCAAGGCTATCAAGTGGGGATATGAAGGAAGACTGGACAGGTCTTAGATACATAACTGCATCAAAGGGGTGGGGGTATAAGGGAAGGAGGAATCTAGGACGAACTGGATTTCCAACACATGGACAAGTTGCTGTTGGCCAAGGGGGAAGGGAAAGAAGCTGCCCTCCAGGCAGATATGTGGTTTTCTATATGGAAAAGAGAGAAGATCTAGAGTTATGGGTTTGAGTATTAAGACCATGGGAGTGAGTATGTGGAGGGTGTGTTGGAAAGTAGAGAGAAGCTTCGGAGTATTGGCATTCCCATCACCTGAGCGCAAGGAGCCCAGAGGAAGAATATGCCGTGAGAGGGGAAGACATGTGCTCAGGGTCATAGATGGCCCTCGGTTTCCAGAATGGGAAAGCCAGTGTACGGCATCCCACTCCCCGTGGTGGGGGGTGGGGGTCCAACAGGCTGAGACTTCATCTCTGAGGAGAGCAAGAGTGTGAGAAGCATGGCTGATGCTGCCAACCATGGCAGGGTGCCAGAAGCAAAGGGGAAGCTGGGAATTAGCATTGGTGACTTTTTCCTATCTTTTTGTAAAATGTGCTAAGGGAAAAAGAGAAACCACAGAAGATGCTGAGGGTGAGAATAACAAAATGAATGAAGGGAAGTCAAAAGGGTAGGGAGACAGAGGGTGACAAGTGCCCAAGATGCCAGCAAAGACAAAACCAGGGATATGATGCAGTCACTGCTGGAGTAAGACACTGCAGAAGGTAGGAAATGAGAGGGGCCAGAGCAACAAGTAGAGGTTACTTTGGGGCAGGAAAAGACACTTTCTTCGGAGACACAGGATAGGTAGGTGGGGGCCTTAGGTACGAGATAGAATGGTTTGTGTGCAGATTCCTGGAGTGAAGGGAAGGGGGTTCTGCCTGTCCAGTACCTGTTCCCCTTGATGGGACCCAAAAGGAAGGGCACCAGGCCCCTGCAAACCTTGTTTTTTTGGAGGTCCATGGAGGACCCAGGGCCCAAGTGGCTGCTTAGTTTTCCTTCACTCTCACTAATTTGCTGGGGCCCTTCCAGGAGGATGCTCGCACAGACGCCGTGGACAGTGTGGTCCGGGATATCCAGAACACTCAGTGCCTGCTCAACGTGGAACACCTGAGTGCCGGCTGCCCCCACGTCACCCTGCAGTTTGCTGACTCTAAGGGTGATGTGGGGCTGGGCCTGGTGAAGGAGGGGCTGGTCATGGTGGAGGTGCGCAAAGAGAAACAGTTCCAAAAAGTGGTAAGTGATACAGAAAGTGTCCCCCCACATTCCACCACCATCATCACAGATGAGGGGACTGGGGGCTGCACCCAGAGCCATTGGGGAAGTAGGGAATCTACCACCCTGCTGGTCCTGCTGGGGAAACATAATGGATTTGGGTTTGTTGGGGTTTTTTTTTTTTTTTTTTTTAAATCTAATTACATCCCAAATTAATTGGCTGCGGGCTTGGCTGAGAATGCAAACTGGAGCGGAAAGTTTCCCTTTGTATGTACCCCCAGGTGACAGGCTGGAAAGCCTTGCCAGGGGTAAGAGGGGGTCAAAGCCTTATCTCACTGTCTCTGCCAATCTCTTACTTTTTCGTAATATACAACACCCAAGTCCTAGCACCCAAGGCCACCCAGAGTCAGAGTTGCCCAGGAGGCAGGACCACAAAGACTATCACAACACTTCTTAAAGGCCTCAGTGTCCCTGGAAAGGTCCTAAGACTGGGAGACTGCGGAGGACCTGGCACTCACCATTTACATGGGCTTCTCTCTGGTGGTGTTGGATGAGGGGCACTGATTGTGCACATCAGTGGTCTCTGGAAGAAGAAACCTGTATGAATTGCTACTGTCTCTCCAAAAAATCAGACCCCTCTCACCTTCCCCTCAGAGACTTCCCAGTTTCCTCAGATGGCTTCTAAGACTTAGCTAAAGTCTCCCTATAGAATTGGAGATCTTAATGTCCCTGTATGTAGCTACCCGTAAAGTCTCTGGCATCTAGGAATTTCTTTTGCCCCAGTCCCTAAGGCAGACACCCACCACATGTTCATTCATTGATTCATTTTCTCATCAAATGTTTATTGAGGACCTCCCATGTATCTGTGAGAAGAGACAACATCGGCCCTGTGGAGCTTACATTCAAGCATGAAGAGACAAAAAATAAAAACGAATATGAGTAAATTAAACAATGTTAAAAGATAAATACAGGGAAAAAGAAAAAAAATGAAAATAAATACAGGGAAAAAGAAAAAATAAAAGGATCAGGAGCATAATTATGTATAATTTTAAATGGAGTCATCTGAAGCCATATTAAGAAGATGTATTTTATCAAAAAACTTGGGACAGGATAGATAGCCAGATGGACCTCAGGGGAAGAGCGCTCCAGGCATATGGAACAGCCAGTGCCAAGAGTTAAGGAACCAGAGACCTCTGTGACTGTTTGTGCTTACTCTGGGAACTGGGACTCCTGGAGGGCTTTGAGGCCCTGAATGGCATGGAGCTGACCTAGCATCTATCTGCAGGGTCATTCTGGCTGCTCAGCTGAGAACGCCCCTGTCTTAACTGCTCCCTTCTTTTCTTTCCATCAGATCACGGAGTACCTGAACGCCCAGGAATCGGCCAAGAGCGCCAGGGTGAGTTCTTGCCTCGGTACCCCCTGGGCATCCTGGGTTGAGAGGCTTGGCCCAGTGAGTCCCAGCAGGTCTCACATCCTGAATAGACATGTTCTCTTCCCTCTCGCAGCTGAACCTGTGGCGCTATGGAGACTTCCGAGCTGATGATGCCGATGAGTTTGGCTACAGTCGTTGAGGAGAACTGTGCCTGGCCCCAGCACCGCTCACGCCATTACTCTTCCTCTGCCAGGAGGGTGTTCCAACTCCAGACCTGCGGGGAGGGGTGTAGATTGGTCCAGCTTTGCTTCTGTATATGGAAATGTCTCATAGGGTGACATCAGGGCTGGGGGAGGAGGGTATCCTGAGTCTTGCTGGGGACAGGCCATCCTCCTCTGGGATGACAGCACTGCTGTCCAGAGTCTGTCCCAGTCGATTTTATATTTTTATTTGGGGGTTTGTGGTTTTTTAAAAAATTGTCCTCAAATCAGGAAGAAATATGAATGACTTTGTCCTAGTGAAGGGGGTAATCCTGATGCCCAAGACCAGCTGCCAGCTGGCACCCACCTCTACCCCAGACTGCCCTTCCCCAGCTCTGTCCAACTGTTGATTATGTGATTTCTCTGATACATCCACTCTCAAATGCCAGCGTGTCCACATCTGCCACCTCACCAGCCCATTCTGTATTTAAAGCTTTCAAGGCCCAATAAAATAGTACCTGCTGTCTGCAGCCCTCACTGTCGTGCCAAGAGCCTGGGATCTTAGCAGCCCCAGCCAGGAGGAGACTGGGACACCCAAATGACCCCCAACTAGTCATTCAAATGCCTGGCTACAACTCCTGAAAGCATAGCCCACTGGGGAAGCAAGGCATTTCATAGGGTCCCCAGCAACTCCTGGGACCTGGTGGCCACCCCTGGCAGCATGATTTTCATACAGAAGACTAGATGTCTTTTTTGATTCATTGTGTGTGTCTGCCCTCAGGGACCTTAGAGATTCAGAAAATCTTGGATAGCAGGCCCAGGCAGGGAGGTGCTGACTGTACTACAGCAGGTCCTGCTTGGTCCCCAGCAAGGATCCCAAAGGGAATTAGGTAACCAGTGAGATGAATTCCCCAGTTCCTGCTGAGGCGGGTACACAGTGCTTTAAGAACAAGGCCCCCTTGTCCTTCACTGGAGAACAGAACTGGAAGCACAGGCTGCTCTGAGAAAGGTCCAGGACCCTAGCAAGGAGATCTGTGTGCTCCACACTAGCTCCTGTTCTTACCCATGAGGGAGAAGACCCATTATGGCAGCCATGTGGTGTGTAGCGAGGACCCTGTCACATGCAGGGAATGCCAGGGAGAAAGGTAAAGCTGTATGTGTATGTGAGAAAGAAGAAAGGTGAGGTCACCACTAAGGACATCCAGTGTCCATGCCTGCCCGTCTTGGACATGAACTTTGATGAAACCTGGTGTCAGGTCTTCCCTGCTGCCCCATAGGAGTAGTCCTCCAACCTTGCGGGTCGGGAGCATCAGTGCAGGTGTGAGTACTGACTGACCAGCTCTCCTCCCAAGCTAGGGGTCCTGCCCAAACACTTGTTCTGAACACAGTTTACATAGGCTTCTGCCTTTAATCTAAAGAGGTGTGTGTCTCCCAGACTCCGGGTGCCGGTGTACGGAGAGAGGCAAGAGTGAGAAGACCCAGGAAGGGGCAGAGGAAGAAGCGTGGAGTTGGTTCAGCTTCAGTAACCACCGCGTTTGCCTTTCTGTCTTGGGCCTTGTGTTTCTGCCTGCAGCCCCACAGGGCTGGTCAGAGCAAGTGTCGCACTCCTTGAGTCAGGTCCTTTACGGTTCAGTGAACTGCATTTCTCATGACTTTGTGCCCCTGGGGGTCCACCAAATCAGGAGTGTGATGGTGACATGTGTGAATCTCTTCATCATACCCACTCCTGGAGAAGCTGTCCTGCCCCCAGCAGGCAGGCCGGCACTCTCACCATGACCTCTCTTTTTATTTTTGTCCATGGAAAAGAAAGTGCCCATCTCACTTCTCTACCTCCAAGGTGCTTAGCAGTAAGGCCAAGAGGTAGGATGTGTATTCACGATGATCACCCTCAGCAGAGGGGCAAGATGCCAGCCCACTCTTTTGTAAAGGGTCTGAAATCCTCTCCCTGTCTTAACAGTTGCCTTGGTTACCTCTGTGCCCAAGGATAAACCCTCCTTAGTTTTCCAATTGAAATTATGCCTGGGCCTTCCCACTCTTTATTTCCTTTCCCTTCCAAGGCTGGTTTAGACAAAGGTCAAATCAGTCACCAGGTAGGATGGCACTGCCGCTGCTTGCCTGGTATGAGCCCCAGTGAGGTATTCTTATCTCTCCAGACTGTTGAGTTCCTGAGGTTTGTCCTGGGGAGGACTAGGACCAGGATGCAAAATTGAGGGAGACCCTCAAATGGTGTGTGTGTGTGCGTGTGTGTGTGTGCGTGTGTACATGTGTGCACGGCATTTTCTGCCTTTGTCTCAGCTTGTACACTTAGTGTCAGCACTTGCAAGTAGCATCAAAAGAGCCTCCACAGGTTCTTCCCCAACCCTCGTAGAACTTGCTTCTTGACCTCAGCATCATGGGTTCTGCTTCCTGCCCTCCTTTCTTATTGAACAGCAAAATCATCCACACATCCATGCCTCCACCCAACAGGGCTGAAGACCCAGAGAACACCCAGCACAGCCCTGGGTCCATCTCCCAGCAGGCTTTGGGAGTCCCTGGGTCTCAGAGGCTGATGCAGCAGAGCCTAGGGTTTGGGGTGGCCATCAGAGAGGTACTGATGCTGGAGACTCATCTTCCCTCTCCCTGTTCCATGCAGGACAGGGGAAGGCAGGCAGTGGAGGACGGGCTCCTGTAGCTGCCTTGCTTTATTTATTAGTTTGATTATTTCTGCATCCTGGGGAGAGAGTCAATGGACCCCTTTCCTTGCATCAGGCCATGTTGGGAAGCACGAGGGAGGGGCTGGAGAGCTGGTGTCTCAAGAGTGGTTATTGATGTCCTAATTACAAGAGGATGCTAATTTAATTTGAACCTAATTACAGTGCACTACCCTGGGTGGCATGTGTTTTAATAATTAACGTCCTTCAGATGCGTAGGAGTGTAATAATATTTACACTAGGTTGGCCAGCAGCCTGGGGAGGCGGGCTGGGGGCCCATACACCACCCTCCCCCCGGACAGCTTGGCTGCTAGCAGGTGGGGAAGATGGCACATGAGTTTTGGTCGCCTAGTATCTTATCATCCTTCCCAGGAAACATGCTTGGGCCTCATTTCCATGACCCAGCAGGCCACTTTGCTCCACAGGGTGCCACACTAGAACTCTGAAATCCATCAGACAGGCAAGATCTGTGAGCTCAGCTCCCCTCCACCCTCACCCCACACTCTGAGCCACAAGCAAAGGCTGTTTCTGGCTCCTACCTGTCTGGACCATCCCAGGAAAGGGCTTGTTTGCAGGGTGCTTAAGAGGGAAGGAAAGCTGCTTGGTCTTGCTCAATTCCTTTTTTCAGAGGTAACATTTGTAAGGAATCAATACCCAGAAAAGTACATAGATGATAAGGTTACAGCTCAAGTTTTCCCCAAGTGAACATTACCACACAACACCCCACCAATTACAAGAGCACCACCAGCCCCGCCCTCCCCAGTCACCGTCACTCCACAGGTTTTACCCAGGTGGCAAGTTTACGTAAGTGAACTCAGTCTGAATTCCAATGTGGGGACTTTTTCCCTGGCATGTCTATGAGATTCATCCAGTGGCCACAGTAGGTTCAGAGTGGGCATTTTTCTCTCTGATTCACTGTATGAATACACCACAATTGATATAAAGAAGTCAAAACTCAACAGACTGCTAAAGCCAGAGCTATGCCAGTCCCTAAAGGAGAAATTAACCCATCTTAATTAGCAACTAGGGGACAGGAGGTGACATTCCCCTAAGGGATGAGAGGATGATGGCAGGGCCAGTTTCATTCCCCAAAAGCCCACAGTACCATGGTTGCCCAGTCTTCCAGAGCTTTCAGATGTGGGCAAAGGGGCCTACCAGCAAATCCAGAAGCAAAGCAGAAGAACCAGGGGCTTAAGTGGGCTGAGGGGCTTGTTGTGGCTCAGTGGCACAGCACTTGCCTAGCATGTATGAGGCACGGGGTTTGGTTCTCGGCACCACATATAAACAAACAAATAAATGTCTACTGACAACTAAAAAATATTAAAAAAAAAAAAAAAGGTGGGCCAAGGAATGTCAGTGTCTCTACCAGACATCTCCCTAGGGAAGAGCTTCTCTAAGTGTGGCAGGCAGACCCGCTACATCAGAACCACCTGGAGTGCTTGTTAAAATACAGCTGCCCCAATAGTGCCAGAACTATATAGAGAGTGAGTGTGGAGTAAGGGAACCAAGTCCTCATCTATTATAGTGGGAAGACAATGGGTACTGTTTGAAGTCGATGAAACAAAACCAGCATATTATTTAGCAATAAGATGGTTAACCCCCAGAAGATCAAAAACATGATTAAAGGGCTCAGTTGGTAGAGTGCTTGCCTTGCATGCACAAGGACCTGGGTTCAATCCCCAGCCCCGCAAAAAAAAAAAAAAAAAAGAAAACATGATTAAAAGTGGTTGCCTATGGATAGCACTGTTGGAACTGGGGAGCACTATTGAAGTTTTTAACCATAAGCATTTCTGAGGCTCTTTAAGTTCATTATCACGGAAATAGGCATGTATCTAGATTCACTTCAGACCTACCACCTGGAGCCCTGTGGGGGTGAATCCTGGGAACTTAGACTTTTACAAGCTTCCTAGCTGGTTCTGATGAGTCCTCAAGTTCAAGAATTAGCTACCATTGTCCAGACTCATTTTTACCAAATGAGAAATGAGACAAAGTGACTTGCCCAAGGTCATCAGCTTATTAATGGCAGGGCCAGGAATAGAAAGCAGGTCTCCTAGCCCCAGGCCTAAGATTTTTCTCTACATCATGGCTCTCACCTTGGTGGGTGTCCATCTCAGTGGGCCTGGCCCTCAGGGACCTGCAGGGAGAGCTGGGGTCCTGGCCCAGCTGAAGGAGGCAAGGGTGCCCTTGTCCTGATGCAGAGGGGGCAACTGTCTCTGCTGCAGGCCCACAGCCCTCAAGCAAGGAGAATACTTCAAGCCACAGCATGATCACAACACCCTCCGTTTGTGCAGAGCCATTGCAGGAGCTGGCATCTGTAAAACTGCAGCTGCTTCTACCACCCAGCTTCAGCAACATCTCGGAGTCTTTTCCCAGAAAGGGAATGGGTCTGGCCTGTGCCACCCATAGCCCCATGAACTTTTAGGCTACTTGTTCCAGGCACTGCTCTAAGGGCTGGGGGAAATGGGGACAATCCCGAGCCTCGTGGGGCTCATAGTATCTTGAGAAAACAAACAGATCCTGGTGATAGAAAAGCCTGATTGATCTTATGGACAAATGTACAAATTCCATCCTGGTTCTAGGGCAACCTAGAACTCTCAACCAGGAGTCATGCAAGAAATGGCATTGCAGCCTTGTTCTACCAGTGAAAAACTGGGCAAAGTGTAGTCACACAGTGGAACAAGAGAACTACGGCCACAGAAAATACCACGGAGAAATCTTAGAAATTATGTTGAATGATGAAACCCATCTCAGGGGACTTCAATACCACTATCATAAGTGCAAAAATCAAGTACTGCATTGCTTAGATACATGTGTATGTGGAGTGAACACATAATTTCTAAATTGGGGTGTCTTCGAGAACAAAAAAAAAGGGACACCGTTAATCCATATGTTTGGTCCACAAACATAAGTGGGACCTGCCTTGAGTAAACTGGGATGTGTGGACCTCTACACATGGGTAATGAAATGCAGAAGCAAAGGCTGACCACCACAAACACCTCCAGTGGGGCAGGGGGTTTGACCAAAGTCCCCTCCTGGCTGGTGGAACTCGTGGAGGAAGTTGCCTGCAGCTCTGTGGCAGCACATGGCCACAGGCCTAGGGACCACCAGCCCTGGGCACTGACCAGCTAACGTCTCACCTGGGAGAAAACAGCAGAGAACTGATAGGCCTATAGGAGACCCTTGACTTCAAGTCCCTGTTACCTTTTCAGGTTGAAGTGTAACTCTCAGATCTCAGGTGTATGGCTGGTAGGTTTCTACAAAGCTCTACACTTCTGAAGCCATCACTCAGCTCAAGCCATAGAACATCAGCATCCCAGAAGCTCCTTGGGGCCCCTCCCCACAAAGCTAACAGTTATTACCCGTTACCAAAGGTCTGGCAGTTCTTGGTGCCAGTTTTCTAAAAGACATTTTTTTACCAGAATCAGTTCTGGGAAAGTGATGGGTCTCTAGAGGCCTTTGTTAGGCCCCTAAACTTGATATTAGAATTGACACTGGTTAGGGTGGGTGCCTCAGAGCCTCACATGGCTTGTGGACCTCAGGACCTTGGACAAGGCTAGCCGGAGACAAGGACCCCTGAGGCCTGCCTAAGGGCCCAGCAGATCTGTCATTCAAGGAGTCACTCACTATTGAATGCCCTGGGCCCAGTCAGCCTGGGAAGGGAGCTGGTGCTATTGATACAATTCCGTGAGCAGGCGGCCTAAATCTATGGGTGTCCTCTCATCTCCTGGGCCTAGCAGATAGGTCAGCCCCCTCACTCTGGGGCTGATATGGGGCTTTCTCTTGCAGCCACCCAAATGCCATATATCTGGGCCAGATGAGTATGGTTGGGGGGGGGGTGCGGTCGGGAGAAGAGGCCAATCTAAATGGGTTAATCTAACTCATACTTTTGTTTATCTTTGGGGTGTGTTCACATGCTCAACTCACCTGTGGCCATGAGTGTCTAATAGTTGTGGAGATAATAATGAGGGTTCCAGACCCTCCTGCTAGCCCAAGTCAGCAGCCTTCTCTCAGGCTGCCCTCTCCAGCCAGTGGCTAAAGAGTTTGTCTTGCTGAGGCTTAGACTGTAGCAGAGACTGAGAGATAGATGTCAATCAGATTAGTCATGCTCAGGCTGAGCTGACACTGGCAGAGGACTTGGAAATGAGGTTACCTCAAGGAGCTGTGTAGCATAGTGGTTGAGGATATGACTCTGAAGGTAGGTGGGTAAGCTCTTCGTGTCCAGCATGTCACACACTAGCTGAGGGCCCTCACTGGAGCTAATGAACTTCTCTGAGGCTATTTCTTCATCTCTAAACTGAAAACAAAAAAGGTAAAAATTCCCACCTTTTAATGTTAATAAAAGAATTCCGTGAGATATTTGTAATGCCCATTGCACATGACCCAGCACAGATTCAATGCTCAGGGTACAGCTGGGGAAGACAATGTGGGCAACCTGCCTGTACCCAGGTAGCGCCTGGCCTGAACTAGGCGGGAGCTTAGGCAGCCCAGAGCTATTTGGTGAAGGGAACTAGTCACGATGTTGTCAAACCCAAACACAGAAGCAGCCTTCTGGTCCAGAGAGCATTGTGGGGCTAAGGCCAGATGGGAACCAGGGTATCAGGAGAGGAGGGAGCCAAGGTCACTTGACTGAGCCTCTGGCTGCCTCCAAGGTGGGAATCCTGCAACCGGGGGTGGAAACTGGGTAGTCCTGCAGCTAAGGCAGTCAGCCCATGTATACTGAGCATCTGCTGTGTGCGAGGCAGTGGGTGGGAAGACACTGAAGAGTGCACCATATGCCAAGGAAAAGGGTGTACACCATAATAGGCTTGGCATGGAGGGATACCACACCCAGCCAGAACCTACCCATGGACACCTTCCCTTGCATCTGAAATCTGGACTTGGCAGGCAGAAAGAAAAGTAGGTGGTAGGGGTTGGCTGTATGTCTCCATTCTGATTAGCAGACCTGATAAACTGCTCCAGAAAACAAGTCCTCCCCACAAAGTGCAGGTGTGGCTCTTTAAAAAGCCCTGTTGGCTAAGGGGGCAGTAGGCAAAGAGGTGGGTGGGAGCAGGGACAGTGCTGGGAGGAAGTGGGCAGCAGGGTGCTTCATGCCCAGCAGGAAGCCTCACACTGGAGATACTGGGGTCTTGCAGGCAGAGAAAGCAGCATCATTAAGGTCAGACTCAGCCTCAGAGCCACCACGAGAATTCTGTGTGTATGTGAGCCCTAGCAGACACATGGGCATCATTGGCTGTGAAAGAGGAAATGGATCCCAGGCTCCTCCGGGGAGCAAGGCCAGAGTGGAGCAGTGCAGAGGAAGCCTGCCAAGGGCACCATGCCAGGCAAAAAATGTTGACACTGAAGTGGGCACTTCCTCAACCTTCAATGCCCACCAGAAACCTGGGATCTAAGGGGCATACTCTGATATCACAGTATGACTGTCTGGGGCATTCCCACTTGACAAGTGACAGACGTGAAGAGGTCAGTGCCTGAGAAAAGTTACAAAAGGCAAGAAAGAAGACCTGGCATGAATGTGGAAAGCTGTATAGAGGACCACCTTGATGAACCATGACTGGATCTCCTTGGCACCTAGCAAGAGGGAGTTGTATGGGTAAAGGAGAGTCTGGGGCTGCATCCCACCCACCCAGCTATGAGCAGCCAGGGAGGGAAGTTTACGGGGCTCCTTAAGGTCCAGCAGCACACCATTCTGGGGCATCCTCTGATGCTAGCCTGACCACCTGTCTCATCTGCCCTGATCTATGGAGGTCAGCCTCCAGGGGAGACCAGAGGCCAAGATCACACAGAGTGCCATGTCTGATCAATTGACAGTGGCTCCCTGGGGTGCTATGAGAAAGGACTCTAAGGTCATGCCAGAAAGTCAACTGCAATCAATTATTGATGTCTACCCAGAGCACAGGGCGTGGGAAAGAGGGACAGTTTCATATGGGTCCCATGTATTTGTTGTCCTTGTCTTTGTGCTTTTGTGACCAGATTTCAACAAAGTACAGCATCCTGACAGCAGGTATGGCTTCTGCTGGAACCAAAGTCTGGAATTCTCTTGAGGTGATAGTGTTCCACCTAGTGAGGTCTTCCCCTATTGCCACTGTTGTGTGCCATTTACCAAGGTACTGCAATTCAGTAAACAGGAGGTCGGTGCCTTTGCTTTACTGGGCACAAAGAACCACAGCTGAGCCACTCAAGGGGTTTGCCCTGTTGGCAGATGTCATCTGCAGATATTTGATATTCTGCAGATATTCCTGTTTACTGAATTGCAGTACCTTCTTGGTAAATGGCACACAACCGAAGCCCTTGAGGATGGAGCCCATGAGTTCTCTAGAAGCAAAAAGAATTAAGGCCCGGAAACTGAAGGTGGCTGAGCTCTTTGGGCTGTGGGCAAATTCTGAAGACCATCCTTCCATTTCCTCTGGTGGCAGCAGGCCTTTGGGTCAGCAGGCCCTGGAGCAACTTCTCACACTTTAACATGCTTATGAATCAGTTGGGCATTTTGTTAAAATGTGGATTCTAATCAATAAGTCTGGGATGAGGCAAAACATTCACATTTCTAATAAGTTCCCAGGACACACTTTGGGCCTTAGGCCCAGGCTACGAAGAGCCAGTCCTTCCTGGACCCTCTTTTCAGATTAGAAACTACCAGCTCCAGGTAGGTAGGTAAGTAAGTAGGTAGAGAGACCCACATGGCCTCCACAGAAAGGACTGGGAGGTTGATGAAGTCTAAGTTGCGGGCAGGGAAAGAACACAATTCCTTCTATGTGCAGCAAAAATCTGAAAGAAGGAGCCAAACCCTGTCATGATTGGAGAATAGCTTGACCTAGGGAAGGGCTGGGGCTGCTTAGGAGCTCTTCTTCCTCAGGAGTGCCAGGGACAGCAGAGTGTAGCCTCTCTTAACTATGAATTCTCCATATGACCATGATGTCAGTAGCAGCTAATAGTCTGAATGCCCCACATTGGACTAAGCTTTCTACCAGTAATCCTGTGAAGAAGGGACATTTTGCCCTATTTTACAAATACCCTCTGAGAGACAGACCATGTTTTATTAATATATGTATCCCATCCCCAGCACAGTGACCCATCAGTAGCAAGTATTCAGTATATAATTAGTAATGAATGAATGAAAGACTAAAGTGCTGCTCAGTCCAGGCAGGGGGTATTGCATGGGGCCAGACTCAGAAACTCAGAGAAACAAGGCTCCCAGTATCTGAAGTCACCTCCTAACTCCCCACCAGGACCAAGCAGGACTTGAACAGGGTGTCCTGGGAATCTGCCGCAAGCCTTCACTTATTGGAAAATATGTGATCGTCAAGCCCTTTATTCCTCTGGGATAATGCTTCCCTAATTCTTTTTGGAAAATTCCAGACCTGCCTGCAGTAATAATAGTGGAAGGGGAAGCAGGGCCTGGCAAAGTTTAGGGCAAGGCAAGTACTCATTATCCACATGGCCTATCCACGGAGCTCTTGCCCCCTGCAGGGTTTTGTGCCAAGTCCATCATGTGCTTTCATCCCAAAGCAGCCTTGCTGGGATCTAGGGTCCTATTCTGGTTCAAGGTCGCAAACGGGATTCAGATCCCGATAACCACACCCATGTCCAGGGAACAGCGACCCCTAGGGCTGAGGCGAGGCAACCAGAAGGAGCCGAGTGCGGATAGTCCCTGCCCTGCTTATAGTAAAAAGCCGAGGAGGGGAACTAAAGGCGCCCGCTGTGGGTTTGCGAGTGCAGGTTAGGGCGATCACTGGATGGTTGGTGTAGGAGTTTTTCTGCACTTCCTACAACGTAAATCCGCAAAGTCTCAGAAGAGGAAATTGTGGTCCCCATCCCCACTCAAACCCCGTTTATAGACAAAGGAAAGAGAACAGAAGAGGAGGGGATTTGGTCAAGGTCGTAGGGCTAGTCGGCTACAGGGCGGGGTCAGAATTCCGGGTGTGGCCGCAGGCATCCGCGCATCCACCCTCGCCTCCCGCCCCATCCCGGGCAGAGGGTGCTTCGCTTCGCACGCACAAGCTAACTAATGAGTGACGACCATGCAACCATTCAGAGGGGCCTGGGGTCGATCGAGGTCACTATACCGCGTGGCGCCCCGAGACGCTGCAGAGGAGCAACTTGGGGCCGGAGGCTCTAGAGCAGCCGGGATCCTTGTCCCTCGCGGACGCCGGGGACCCCATCTCCGGTCGTGAGGTGACCGAAGAAGGCAGCTGATCCTAGTAGGCGGGCGCTGCATCGGGTACCCAGCTGGATGCAACCTGGACGTGGATTCCTAGTGTCCTGGGCAGACAGCTCTACGTTGTGCAACTTCGGCGCTTGCTCTCTGCGCTCGGCGGGCGGCGCCGGGGCGGGGGGCGGGGGTGGGGTGGCCGGGGCAAGACGAGGTGTTGGAGGCCCGCGCAGTCTGCGACTTCGGCCGGAGTCGCTCAGAGGTCTGGACTGCAGCCACCGGGCGCTGGAAGCCGGCGCTCACTGGGGCGGCTGGAGCGGCAGGGGGAAGCTCCGGTGACTCCAGCTCCAGATAAGTCCGCCGCTTCTCGGGTCGCGTAATCTGACTCCCCATAACTCCGGGTCCCTATCCCACTCCTTCTCAGTTCTTCCTATTGCCTGTTCTCCCTCTCCCCCCCAACCCCCTCCATCCTCTACCCTCAGTACTCAGTTCCAGAAGCTGCTATGCTGCCCGGATTGCTCTCCACTTCCCGTTGATCAATACTACACAGCTCTCATAACCACCAGCCTCCAGTTCCTTCCATCAAGGTTACAGACAGGGTGACCCCTGAGCTACTTGTTCTCAAGTATGGTTCCCAGGTCAGCAGTATCGGCATCACTTGGGAACTTGTTAAAACGCACATTCTCAGGCCCCAATCCAGATCCACGGAAAAATTCTGTGCAGCTCAGCAGGTGATTCTGAGGCGTGCGTGAGAGCCACTGATCTAAACATTTTTGTACAGTATTAAGTAGTTTGTTACTTAACCTACCTCGTGCTGACAGTGGAGGAGGGGCACCCCAGAAGCACCCATCCACCCACGAGAGGACCATCCCCAAGATGCAGTCCAGTAGCTTTTTACTGGCAGACAGAGGCGGTCCGGGTTGATTCTGTACAGATTTGATGATCAATAGCAAGAGGAGGTCCCAGATCCAGGCCAGGAGGCAGGTGAATGACAACTAAGGGTGGGAGAGGCTGCATGGAATTGCCCGAGTTAGGCTCACAGCTCCCACCCTCAAAGCTATAAAAACAGGAAAGTGATCCTCCTTTGTCTCTAGTGAGGACAGTCTCTGGAAGGCTAGGGGCATCAAGAGTTTTGCTCTTTGCTGCAGGGAAGCCACCTAATTGGGCAGCCAACCAAAGGGCAGGACTTTCTGCAGGGGAAGGGAGGGCAGCTCTCCTAAATAACAGCTATGTAGGCTGTCCCCCTGCCAGGCGACCCAGGCAAAGGGGGTCAGTGTGGAAAAGGTCAGAGTTCTGACAGGGAAGTTTTATAGGGTGGTGGAGTCCCCATACAAGTAAGGGACAGGGGGCTACCTCATGAGCCAGAAGAAGCAGGCCAGCAGTGCAGAATAAACAGCCTAGAGCCCAGTTTTTCTTGACTGCATTCCAGGTGGGCTGGGCCCAAAGAGGTAGGACTTTCTCTACACCCTTTAGGGTTAGGTGCCAGGTGTGAGAGCCCTTCTCCCTTTCCTGCCTCCTGGTGGGCTTTAGGTGAGTATGAAAACAGCCCTCCCACCCCAAACTGTGACATCAGGTTGAAACTGATATTGTCTGATGGCATTTGGGGTGCCCTAGAACCCTGCCTGCCATGAAGTGATGGCTGATTATTTATGTCCTGGCCCCATTCTGATCTCACGGAGAATATCTCACCATAAATTGGCATGCCATGGCAAACAATTAAAAGAGAAAAATAAACCTCAGTGCAATCTCAGGGTGCTTGGAAATGAGGAATTACAAGGTGGTGGCATGAAAAAATTATATAAAAATCTATTTTTACATCACAATAATGTGCTTTTATACGGGTAGTAATTTCTGGATGTGCAATAAAGTGGCTTTTACATCAGGCAAAATCAGAGTTTATAGGCAATCGGTGCTTTTATCTGGGAAAATATAACTCATCCGTCCTCACACCATCCTTTCTGCAGGCAGCAGGCCTCATCTTCCCCAGCACCGTCATTACTGCAGAAATAATTATGCAATTAAAGTGTCAGCCCTCTGGCCCCCCAGGATCTCTGAACCTCATCTCCCAGCTGCTATCATTGGCTCCTTCCAAAGGTGGGACAGGCTGTAGGCCCAGACAGGCAGGCAGAGACCGATGCTATTTCCATTGGCCCAAGGAGGATCCTGGTGAGCTCAGAGAAAATAGGGCCAGCAAAGAGTTCCACCAACACTGAGAGCCTGCTCTACACTGCGAGGAACGTGGGATCTTGTGCCTGACTTCAAGAGCTCACAACCTCTTCATGATACAGCATGGGGATTAAAGCTATGGCAGAGGAAGTCAGGGGGCCAAAGGGACATAAAGGAGCAGCCTGAGTGGGTGGGGTAGGGAGGGAAATGGGTGGCACTGACCTGAAGCCATTTGAGGAGGGGGCACAGGAGAGTTGAAGTTATGAAGATAAATTTGTCCTAGAGGGGAGTCCCCAGCTCAGGTATTGCTTCTGACTGGGGCACTGAGACAGGCTAACAGAGGACTTGGTAGCTGTCCTAGTATGCAGAAGGCTAGTGCTGGAACTGTCCTCAAATATCATCTAATCTAGCCCATCATTTTGTGTATTCCTTTAAACATCAGACAATGTATCATCAGCCAGATCCCCTCAGAAACAGGTGACATTCCATTCAACAAAGGAATAAGCACGAAGGGGAGTCAGCAGAAATTATGGAAATCATCAAGAGATGGAGCAGCAGCCCAGAGATGGCAAGACAAAGGAGCTGAAGGGGCGAGGGCGGGGACAGTAAACAGAACAGAACCTTCCATGAGAAGCTGTGTACAGAAGCCAACGGTAGGTGACCTGGCTCACTGTCTCCGAAAAAACTGAGAAAAGAATGCCTAAAGGTCTGTGACATGGTTTGATAAGAGAAGGCACTGGAGGAGCAAATCCCTACTTCACTCTCCTCCTACCACACAGTGTCCTGCTAGTGCCTCTTGATGCCTTCAGTGGCCACCATCAACCAGAAGCCTGAGAGGAGCCACCGGCCAGTTCAGCCAGCAGGCAGACAGTGTGGAGAGCTCATCCCGATGTGCACACCCAAGACCCCCAGCACCACCACAGATCGGGGCTTACTGGGCAGCCTGGTCATTTTAAAGTGGAGTGGCTTATCCTGGATGATGGGCATAGCTATGTAGAGCAAACTTGTAGGTTTTCTCTTCTTACCAGAACCCATTCCCAGTAACAGCTGTGACACTCTGATGTGACACCATGTTCTGTTTCACAGCCAAGGAGTCTCTCAGACCCAATGGGAAGGAATTCAGGAAGGTAGTGTTGATGGGATGTCAACCACAGTGGCCATCCTTGGGGTGGCCATCCTGAGCAAACGGGAGCCATGCCTACCCGTGACCAACATTTCTATTCCTGGCACATGCCCAAAAGGGAACCTTAGGAACACTCATCAGGGGACAGGAGCGGGGACATCTGTGGCACTATTCCTTGAGATGGAGGGCTCATTCCTGCAAGACTGGATGGGTGAAATGCAATGGAAGCAAACTACAGGTCCTGCCCAGCAAGAGGAAATTGCTGTTCATGTAGAACATGGAAGAGCTCAAAGCAGAGTTGAGTAGAAAGAGTAAGAAAGGGAATGCCATTGAAAATTCTGAACCAAATACTATCAAAACACACACACACACACACACACACATTACCATTTTGCAAGCTCCTATGCAAACCAAAACACTTTCAAATGAGTGACTTTGAGAAAAGAGGGAAAGGAAGGGAATGGGTTAAAAGGAAACTGAGAAACCAGCCCGTAAATTAAAAAGAAGAGAGGGTAGATTGAGGAGCCAGAGGTCTGGGCTCAGATCAAGGAAGCTTTACTGTGTGTGACCTTGGGCCGACATGTCACTCTGTTGTTTCACCTTTAAAATAGGAAGACACAGTAATAAACAGACTCTGTGGCATGTTTATGTGACCGAGGCCTGTCTGAGAGCTGTTCCTGGGTGAATTCCACAAAGGTCTTGGGCCACACAAGAGCAGGACAAGGGGCCACCCGGGCTGCATGGAAGTGGTCCACCAGCAGGCCCGGGCGCGCGCGCGTACATTTGGGTGTTGGAGGGACAACACAGTGGGATAAGGTCCAGAGCTTGACAAAGACCCTCAAATCAAAAATAGGTCTCACTGCCTATTGCAGAACTCACAAGCCCTCCTCCCAGCAACCTTGAGACTCCTGATTTTGAGTTGAATTCTCTTTGGTCTGGAAATGTAAAATATACCCCCAGCCATCCATTGTGCGGGCAGCAGCCTTGGCAGTTTCAGTCATTAACTCCCAAGCTGGCTTAAATTTGTTTCTAAGATCAGCTCTCTGTCCCCTGGAAAGCTGAGAAAAGCAAGCCTAAGGGACCAACACAGCCTGCTAGATCTTGATGAGAGAAAGGAGGGAGCAAGGGGGGTGGGCAGGTAGGTGCTGGGATAGAGACCTGGGCTCCTCAGTGAGGACTGCAGTTGGAAAAGGGTCCCAAGTGGAGTCAGGAGCGCCGAAGGCAAATATCTGAGTTTGAAGGGAGCTGTCCAGGGTCCCAAGGTGTCTGCCCACCCCTTTTCTCCTTGCCGCTGGGGGCATGTCTGGGCTGCAGCAGCTCAGTGGCTTTCAGACCAGGCGGTCTTCCTGCTTGTCACCTTTCTTATTCCCTGCCCTCTCTGCTCAAATGGCACCTCTTCTGGAGGGCTCTATTTCTTCCATTGAATCCCCTTTCTTCATATTTTCTGGCTGTCCTACAGCAGGGGAGGGGAGAAGGACTTGATGCCAACCTTTACTCCATGCTCAGAGCTCAAACCTTGGCCAAAGTTCTCATCTATACTGGAGCCAGGAAGTAAGCATCCTAGCATAGAAGAGGCTCTATGGCAATTGGCTTCTTCCAGCAGCCCCATGACCTCTGACCTTATGCCCTCTGACCTCACCACCTTCTAACTATCACACTGCAGCTAGGGGAGCATATCCACAAGGATCTGACTATAGTGCATTGAATAGTGTCCTCCAAAAGAAATATCCAAGTCTTGAACCCCCCAGAATGCTGTGAATGTGACCTTGCTCAAAAATAGGGTCTTTGCAAATGTAGTTAAATTAGGACTTATCTTAGTCCATCCAGGCTGCTATAACAAAAAATCGCATAAACTGGATAGCTTATAAACAGTAGAAAGTCATTGCCCACAGTTCTGGAGGTTGAAATTAAAGGTCAAGGTGTGCTAGGTCTGGTGTCTGGAAAGGGTCTCTCTCTGCTTCACAGGTGGCACCTTCCTGCGGTGCCATCACATGGTGGAAGGGGCAAGTGAGCTCTCTGGGGTCCCTTGTAAGGGATCTGCCCTCATGACCGAATCACCTCTCAAAGGCCCCAACTTTTTAACACTGTCATATTTGGGATTAATTTTCAATATATGGATCTCAGAGGGACAAAACCACAATACTTAAGTTAGGAAAGACCTAGGGATGAAATCATCCTGGATTTGGAGTGGGCCCCAAATCCAGTAACTGGTGTTCTTATAAGGGAGAGGAAGGGGAGATGGAGATGGAGACAACCACAGACCAAGAGGTCCTGTGAAGAAGGCAGGCAGAGGCAGGGGTTAGAGTTACAGTGCCACAGCCAAGGAACACCAGGAGCTCCCAGAATCCAGAAGAGGTGAGGAATCCCCATCCCTAAGCTTCCCCCAAAGGGAGCATGGCCCTGCTAATTTCGTACCAAGCCACCTCAGCTTCCTTGGCCATCAAAAACGGAACCAATAGCCACACTAGCCAGGACAGACATGGGGCTGGAAGGCAGGTGCTTTGTCCCAGCCTGAAGCCTTCCACTTACCGCATGGTGTCCTTTCATGGTACCCCCCCTCCCACCCAGGGCCAGGGGCCATGAAGCACAGAGCGGTGTGAGAGCACAAGACCTCTGGGTGGACACCTACTCCTGTCCCCTGGTTGCATCTTGCCAAGTGTCACGCTGCAGTGAGGGCAGCACCAAGGCCTCTGGCCCTGCCCAGGGGAATTCATGCTCCATCAAAAATAACAGACACAGGGGCTGGGGTTGTGGCTCAGAGGTAGGGCACTTGCCTTGCATGTGTGAGGCACTGGGTTCCATCCTCAGCACCACATAAAAAATAAAATAAAGACATTGTGTCCACCTATAACTAAAAAATAAATATTAAAAAAAAAACAACAACAAACAGACACATAACAACCTGCTCAGGGCCTGCTGCTGCAGTGGGCAGCTGCTGAGGTAGCTGCCTGGAAAATGAACGAATTCCCAGCCCTGGTGGGGAGAAATAACAGCATCAGCAAGAGCAGGAGCCGCCTCCTGCTCTGCAAAGCCCCAGCCAATAAGCAGGTTAAAAATAAGCAGCCTCGCCCACTGCAGTGCCCTCCTCCCCCTGACCAGCTGGCCATGTGGCTTCTCATCCTCTGGGTGGGCTTCATGTCCAGGCAGGTGTCTGTCTGCTCTGCCACCTTGCCTCAGGCCTGGCTGGGGTGGCTGGAGTGGGAGGAGCAGGGCTGTAGGATGAGAGAAGGGAAAGGTCATGAGGTCCCTGATTCCTCAGGGCTCCCTGGGGGCCAGCTTGGTCACGCAGCCCCAGGCTGCTTCCTGTCAGCACTGAGCATCAACTGTCAGCAGTAAAGGACACCAGCACTCGTATTGGCGCTGAGCACCATGGCCTCTGTCTGCACTTGGTGGGGACGTGTGCAGACCTCACCCTGACTGGCTGTCTTTGGGCACAGTCATTGATCTGCAGAGAGCAGACGCCAGCATGGGCCCTGAGCTGTGGGCTCTACCAATGAATGTTTTTGCAAGGAATTGGTACGTGAGGTTCTGTGGTTTGAATGTAGTTTGTCTTCCTAACTCATGTAGGAGTCTAATCCCCAAAGTCTTATATTAATGGTATTAGAGAGTAGAAACTTAATCTGACTACAGAGTTTAGAAATGAGACCTTTGGGAAGAGATTACATTAGGTCATTAGGGTAGAGCTCCTGTGATTGAAACCTGGCGGCTTTATAACAGAGATACACATGATGTTTCTACCATGATCTGATACAGCCCCGGGGGGCCCTCTCCAGAACCTGTTCCCGCTGTTTGGACCTGGTACCTCCGCAACCATAAGCCAAAATAAACTTCTTTTCTTTATAAAGAAAAGCCTGTCTCAGGTATTTCCTTACAATAATAAAAAGCTGACTAATTATGAATTCTGCAACTCTGTAGAACATCCACCTGGGGGTAAGGATTGAAACATGGATTTATCTCAATTCTGCTGCTATTGATGAAAAAAAAAAACATTTCAATAATGCCACCTTTATAATAGAATCATATTGAATTTCAGCCTCATGGAAATATTACTTATATTGCTTTTTGGTGACACACTGCATAAACTCTCTGGCAAGAAGCTGGGGAGGGGGTGGCTTCTGTCCCCTCCCACCCTGGGATTATGCACACACAACTCCCACCACCTGGGTCCACCTGGCCCTGGGTTTGCAACATCTCTTACCTGGAGAATCACAGAGCATTTCCCAAGCTTTGATCCCTTGTCTCCCCACCTTTCAGAGCCAGTCTGTCCACTCTACAGATTGCAAAAGGTCAAGGGCTTGTCAGAGTGCCTGGCCTGGCCCTTTCTCCTCTGACCGGCCTACTGCTTCCCCCATGTTTGCCCATGCATCCTGTTCCTCAGCAAGCGAAACCACCTGCCTCCCCTAAACATTGTCTCTTCATACTCCTTCCTGCACCTTGGCTAAAAGGCAGCTCCCACTTTCTAGAAGACCTCATTCCAACTTTGTTGTCTCTTGAAATCCTACTATTTTTTCAAAACCCAGCTTGCATATTACTCTCTGTCCCCAATTCACCCCAAGAAAAAAATTGCTTATTCCCTCTCTGTGTGTTATCCCCAAGCACTTGGAACACCTCCTGTCACAGAACATGCATTTCTCACTATGATCGGTTTCTTGGGTTTCTTCCCTGCTGGGTAGCTTATCCCAGAGGTCTCACTGAGATCAGAGCCTGGCACATAATAGGTGTGTAATAACTGCAGCTTAACTGCGGTTGACCTACAGACCCATAATATAAATGCATTTTGTGCAAGCCACTGAGAATTTTGAAGGTGGTTGGTTATGCATGATTGTGCTGAAAGCCGGCCGAGACACGTGGATCCAGGACCCTGGGGCACAATGGGGCTGAGCGTACAGTATTGCTGCAAAGCTCTTCCACCCGCGTGGTGAGCTGGTGTTAGGCGCCGGGTAAGGTTGCACTAATGTGGTGCTAAGACCACCCACATTCAAGCCCTGCTCTGCCACTTGCTGCGATGCGCGTGTCTCTGGGCGAGTTACTCAGTGACTCATTTTCCTCATCTACAAAATAGGGATGATGACACAGGATCCATCTCACAGGGCTGCTGTGAGAAACAAGGGAGGGGGATGCTGGGCCTGGTGCCTGGCGCTCAGGGAGGGCTCCATGCTTGTTTGCGCTCAGTGATCCAGCAGGACCAGAAAGGATTATCTACCATCCGTGCTGCCCCCTGGTCCAGCCTGTGTGCTGCTCTGCCCGGTTCCATGCAGTGTGCTCTGGCACGTCTGTGGACGGGTGCTCACAGCGAGGGGGGAGTCTTCCTCTGATCTCTCCCACCTTCTTCTCTAGCTCTGACATTTTGTGAGGGGTTGGCGGTTGCCATGTCCTGTCTTCCCCCAGAAGAACTGAGCGTGGCTCCAGCTGTTCTCCACAGAGCACAGAGAGAAAGTCCCTTCTCAGAGAGGAAAGTTTGACAAAAGCAAGGCATGGGGTGGTCGGGATGGTGACAACTTCATGTTCCTGGCTCCTGTGAGTCCGGTAGACCCATTTCCAGGAGCACCAGCTTCCAGAGATGGACAGGAGTCTGGAAGTATCCATGGTCCTCTCTGTGTTGGTGACCGCAGCGGCAGCAGGAAGCAGAGACTGTGGGTATTCAGAAACAGGATGGCATCAACCCTCACTTCTGGAAGCTTCCATGACAGCTGGGGTCACCAGAGGAACTTAGGAAATAGTTGAGCAAGTTGTGTACCGACAGAGCACACAACAGCTTTGAGTTGTGCCTGGCACAATTGCTGCCCGGCAATTTATCCCACAAGGAAGGATGCCAGAATCTTCAGGGGAACACTGGCAGAGCCCAGAAAGGTGGCAAGGGCCTCGTGTGGAAAGCTGCAATTGTCTCATTTCCATCAGGGGCTGAAATGGTCCCCAGCAGAGAGATCCCCTCCTGGGCTGCCATTTCCCAGGGTTCCCAGAAGGAAGGGAGCTCAATGGACCCCTGTGGACATCTGCAGTCTCCAGGACCTGGCGCTAGCATGAGTGGGTAGGTTCGCGGCTCCCTGGCCTCCTGACCCTGCGGCAGCTGCAGGATCAAAGAGAGAGAATCTGGCTGGAAGAATGTTGGGCAGGAGGGTTGGAGCATGGAACTGAACCCACCTAACTGGCTGGCCTGGTTCAGGCCACTGTCCCTCGCGGCACACCTCTTCCCCAGCTGGCAGGTGAGCAGCCGTGGTCTTCCTTCCCCAGCAATAGAGTAGGGAAAGAGGAAAGCTCACATAGAAAGTGCAGTGGAGAGTTATAAAGAATTCCAGGCACCCCGCCTCCAGGGGGAAGTAGACACCCCGCTGGTCTCTGCTCCCCACTCCATGGCAGCACAAAGGCCAGCATAATAAAAATAGCAAACACAGCATTCACTGTGTCCAGTCCCCTCTTAAGTGTGCCTCTTAAGTGTACTTCACCCTGTGAAGCATGTTCCACTACACTCGTTTTGTAAACTTCATGTATCTGAAGCACAGACAGGTTGAGCATCTTGTACAAGGTCACACAGCTGGTGAGTGTGAGGCCCTAGTTGGACCTGGCAGTCTAGCTCCAAGGCCATGTCTATAGCTGTTTTGTAAGCTGCCTCTGCTCCTTGGAGGGCCTCCTGGGTAAACCCCAGGACTGTCTGAACATCCTTTATCCCAAGTCCTGGTAAGCAGAAGGTTGGAGATGGGGTGAGGCCCAGGCAAGCTAAATGGACTGAAACCTTCCGATGCACACAGAACTGAGTGAGAGAGAGACCGGGAGCCGCAGCTAGAAGCTAAAGTGAGAGAAAATGCTCCTTTTAAAATGATTTTGAAGGGAAAGAGTGAGAAGGACCCTAGAGAGACAGACGGGTAGGAAGCAGCAAACGGGCTCCGTGCAGGCCCGGCACCCCCCTGAGGCCTCAGCTCTCCTCGGCTCACTCAGCCTGCTCTTGGTGCTCACCCACCAAGGCGCGCTGCCAGACTAGAGGAGAGGCACGCAACAGGCTTGTGGCACCAGAGAAGGGTCAATAAGGGCTACCTCCTCATAGCAAGAGGCACCGGAGTGGTGGGGCTGGCTGTCCAGGCCTGAGGTGTGGGGTTTCAGCTAACTGTCCCCTGTCCACAACTGGTCCCCCAACAGATGCCTCCTGTCAGGACCTATAGTTATAAGCCACCTGGGCAGAAATGTTCCTTCCAGGGTGGGCAGCTTAAACCAGGGAGGCGGGAGCAGCTGTCTCTACCCAGCATGGCCTCCCACCTCCTCCCTGTGGGCTCCTGAGAGCAGCCCAGGAAGCCAAGGATGAGAGTGCTTTCTTCCTCCTGCCCGCAGTGCAAGGGCTGCCAGAGGCAGCCTGGGCTGGGCAGGAGGGACGGAGCAGACCTCTGACTCCCGACCTCACCTTGTCCTGGGGTAGTCTGGCATCATCTGAGGCTCATTTACTCCTGCATTGTTGCTGCCTGTGGCTTCTGCACAGTGTGGCGGCCTCAGAGCATGGTGCCCAACTGCTTGCAGGTGACTGAGGCCTTCTAGAGGGAGAACTGTTGCCGGCCAGAGAGACGGAAGCCATGTGGCCTGGGAAGTCACATAGCATCACTTCCACTGTCCACGCCCAGCGCCACCTTCCAGCCTTGCAAGCTGCAAAGGTCTGCCCAGGTTCCAGGAAGTGGACATCCACTCCCTCATGCCGTTCAAGGTCACACTGTAAGGAGAGCATATGGGATGGGAGAGATTATCACGGCCATTCTTGAAAAGTGCAGCCGGCCACATCGGACCATGTCCCCAAGATGAGGTGAGTGTTCACATCTAAATTATCATGACATGAGTCCCCAGAAGGCCCTCCCCCAGCACATCCATGTACCCCAAGAACATGCCCTGTCACATTGTCATGTGAAAAATTACCTTGATGTCCCAGAGGTCACACATAGGACAGGAAGGCTCACAGACCTCATGGAAATTCTCACTTTATATGACTTATGAAATCCATTAAAACACACAGAAAAAAGCAAGAGGAAAGAGATGGACAAGTTAATCCATAGGCAGGGTGTCCACAGGATGGGGCATCATGCTCCTGTTCTATTAGCCCCATCAGTGTGAGGTGACAAGGAACAGAGGGTGCACACGGGGCTCAGCAGACAGAGGCAGCTGGGGCCAACACCCACTTGCTTGGTCGGAGGGCTGCAGGGTGGTCCTAGCTCTCTGCGCAGTCTGATGAGTAGCTTTTTAAAAGATTCAGACCCACTTAAGGCTTTATTTAATTACCAAAGAAAGGCATTTTCTTTCCACAGTAAAAATTAATAGAAGTGTGTCTGAGATGTTTTAAATAAAGAATTGACTAATTTTCATGGGCATAGGATGCGTGGGGCTAGAATGAGTGTCACCAGTGGGTGGCTGATTTAAGAAGTCATGAATATTTAGTGTATTTGGAGTCTCGAGTATATTTAGTGTACCATGGATATTTGACACCTTGCTGTTTTCCTATCCTTCCTATCTATCCATATATTATTTGTTCCATTCTTTTTAAAATCTCCATTCAATGTACATATATTTCATGTACTTTGTTTATCATGTTTCCCAAGCTATTTGCTTCTGTAAGTTTCTCTCTCTCAATATAAATACGTGTGTGTATATTTGAATGAGTTTCTCTCTTTTTTTCTCTCTTTCTCTCTCTCTCTCTCTTTTTTTTTTTTTTTTTGGTACCAGGGATTGAACCCAGGGGTGCTAAATCACTGAGCCACATTCCCAGTCCTTTTTTGTATTTATTTGGGGAAATTTGCAATTAGCTTTGAACCTGCCATCCTCCTGCCTCAGCCTCCTGAGACACTGAGATTACAGTGTGCACCATGATGCCCAGCCTGAGTTAGTCTCTTATACAATTATTTCCCCAACAATTTTGTCATTAGGACAACAGTCACTTTCACCCAGACAACAAGACATGTCAATACAAACGTTGAAGTAGTTCCTTAAATATCAGCATGACTTACACACATACACTCTGGAAAAGGCCTCTCCGGTATCTGGCTTGTACTTCATCTCTGACCTATTGTTGCCTCTCCTTCCAGTCTCCACTCATCTGAACACCCAGGCCTCTGTTGGTGACCATGACTGATGCCCTCTCTCCAGCTACAGACAGGGGCCACTCCTCTCCCTTTGGCTATCCTCTCAAACTTGGGACAGGCTTTCCAGCTACCATTAGAAGTGACTATCCTTGGTGTGCACAGGCCCTAATTTGCTCTGAGTGGGCTAGTTTCCTGATGAGCACAGCTGGCCTCTACTGGGTAGAGAATAGCTCACTGCCACCCTGTGAATGTTCGAGGCAGAGTCAAGCCTGGCTCAGCCAAGTCTTCCCCATTCCCATATCTGAGCCCACCTCATTTCCTATGGGGTGAGTCATGCCTTTTAAAGGAAACTTCAGAAGGGTGTGGTTGGCCTCCTCTCCTGGCAACAGTATCACAACAGTGTGGCAATGTCCTTCCAGAGCCTGACTTATGCAGTTAAGTTTTGAGCCAGCAACCATCTATCCTGTTCTTTCTTCCAGTGGAGTGAGAATATTGGGCCTGCCAACCTTCTTCAATTATATTATAATTTCTTTTCCTTATGTCCTATGAGCAAATGCTTCCATGTAATCTAGTCATGCAACATTCATGACCTGCTGTGTGCCAGGAATTATTCTAGGCACTGTTGATTTAGCAGCAAACAAAGCAGATAAAAACTCCTGCCATTACGTTCTAGAGAGAGAATGCTATAAACTACACAAAACTCAAATGTTGAAATCTTGGGTACAATATCTTTATTTTATTTATTTATTTTCATGTGGTGCTGAGGATTGAACCCAGGACCTTGCACATACTAGGCGAGTGCTCTACTGCTGAGCCACAACCCCAGTCCTCATATGTTGAAATCTAATCCCCAAAGTGATGATATTTGGAGGTGCATTTGGGGGTGATTAGGTCATGAGGGTGGAGCCCCGATGCAGGTGATCTGTGCCCTTACAAGAGCTCAGAGAGCTAACTCGCTCCCGTTCCACCATGTTGGGAAGCCAGCAATCTCTAACCAGAAGGCAGCTTTGCCAGAACCTGACCATGAGGGACCCTGATCTCAGACTTCCAGCCTCCTGAACTGTGAAAAATGAATTTTTGTTGTTTATAAGCCAGTCACTTTATGGTATTTTGCCTGAATTGACTACGATAGGGAGACATACAAGATACCACATAAATACATAATACACTATACAGATGAGCATTCTTGATTCAGAAATTAACATCTAAAGTGCTCCAAAATCCAAAACTGTTTGAGCTCAATATGATGCCACTAGTCTGACGGTTCAATGTGTACAAACTTTATGAACCAAGTTATTAAAGATATCAAATAAAATTACCTTTAGGCTATGTTCATAAGGAATACATGAAGCATAAATGAATTTTTTGTTTAGACTTGGGTTCCATACCCACCATTTCTCACTATATATATGCAAATATTCCAAAACATGGAAAAGTCTGAAATCTGAAACATTTCTGGCCTCAAGCACTTTGGATAAGGAATATTCAACATGTGTTAGAAGATGCCAAGGGCCATGATAAGGTGTTACTAAACCAGGGAAAGGGATGGGGCCTGGATATTGGAAGTTTGAGCTGCAATTTTGGATAGGTGATCAGGGAAAGCCTTACTAAGAAGGGGACATAAAGCAAAATATTGATGTTCAGGAGCAAACCAGAGACATGGATATATGTGGAAGGGGGCTCTGGTCAGAGGTGGTAGCCAGTGCAAAGGCCCTGAGTCTGTGGAAAAACCCAAAGATAACTTCTGGGTTTTATATTTTTAAAAAGTTCTCTACCTCTGCAAGGGCAGGTTCTTGCAAAGATGAGCATGGGGCAGGGTTGGTGTGTGGGGGGGATCCCAGGCTCCTAGTGTAGGTCAGGCATCCATGTTTGGGTTGGGTTTTCGGATCAGCAGGTGCCACCCTACCCTGGACCTTCACCCAGGAGCAGTCAAATGACTCCCCAAAGGGTTTCACTTCACAAGAAAGAGAAAGGTGCCCCCCAAAGACAAATCCAAGTTTCTACCCTTTCAAAACAGTTGCTTTTATCCAAAAAGAACCGTCTTTCCAACATTCCCACATTTTAAGCCCAATCTTTCTTGGGTGATTTCTCTGTGCTTTCTTAGTTTTTTAGAGGCCTATACCTTTCAGCTAAGATTATTACTTTATTTTGCAATTTGGGAACTGAAGTTCAACGAGGGCAATTCCCATGCTCAAGTACACACAGCCAGTTGGTAATGAATGGAGCTGATGTGCAGGTTCACGATGACCCCTCTAGGGTCCCCTTCTGATTGGGATGCCACTTCCAGAACCATTGCTTGGAATCCAGGTGGACCATCTGAAGGGTTCAGTTCCAGCAGCCTGACTGGCTGTGAAAGGATCCTCAAGCCCAGGCATCATGGCCCTTGGAATTCTGTTGGGCTCAGGGCCGGGCATGCCCTCCACATGGCAGTAGGCAGGATTTCACCATTTCCCATGTCCTGCTTCCTCAGGCTCTTTGCAATTGGAGGCTCAGATCCTTGGCCAAACCACTTGGCCTCAGAGCTTCAGGGTGCTGTTCTGAGAGACGGGAGTGATGCTGGTCCCCATGGGTGGTGAAGGGTGCAGGAGGTAGGGAGCCCTGGCACAAGCAGATCTCAGTGAATTGCTGGGGTTACTGTTTTCACCTGGGGTAGGTGGAGGGGACTCTGGGTCTACCAGAGGTGACAGTCCCCATCCACCCCTCCGCCCGACCTTGGGAGTGCTAAAGCGACACACAGGGGCATGGCAGGGCTCCTGAGGGTGGCGGCTGGCTCCTCTAGGCTCCCTGACCATTTTCTCTCTCTCCTTCCTTCACATGCTGCAATAATTTAACAACCTCCGGAACGAGAAAAGATAGCTGGGAGAGCAAATGTGGAATAGCTTAAATTAAAATATAATTGAAATAAATTAAATTAAACGGGCAACTTTCCGGCGCTCATCTCTCAGGCCAAATTATTGTGGAGCGTTTCTAGCTGCAGAGAGGGCCCTACGGTGGGTCCTGGCGCTTCCTGGTGGCTCCCCCAGAGGCCAGCGGAGGAGGTGACCCTCAGTTCCCTGCCCACCTTCCCCTCTCCTAAAGCAGCTGTCTCCAGCAACTCTTCCTAGCTGGGGGAGGTCCTGGGGGAGCACAGGCAGCCAGAGGCTCAACGTGGCCGAGCCCACCTCTGCTTCCTTCCTGCTTCCATCCTGACATCCCCCATGCGGTGACACTTGAGTCCCAGATAGATAATCCCCAGCTCCATGTCCCTCCACTTGAGGTGGTCCATCTCTGATTGGCAGCAGTGGGTCTTGGAGCATCCACTAGGGTCACAGTAATTTTGCTCCCTTGGGTTTCTAAGGCTAAAATTAGAGTGGGAAATGGATCCCAGCCACCCTGCAAGACCCAGGTCCTCACAGCAGCCCATCACTCCTAGGGCACCCTGTACTCCTCAGGTCAAAGCAAACCAGACCTCAGGCAAGGCAGGGGGTTTACTGGCTTGTGATTCTTTCAGCTTTCCATGAAATTCCCTCCTGGTCCAAGGTGGAAGAAAATGTGCCGCAAGCACAGAATTTCTTCCAGTCCTAGTTTTGAGTCAAACGCTCATGTGCATTCTGCCATTCCGCTCCAGAACACACTCCTGTTTATTTTATTGTGTAATGTTTTACAATCTTTACCAAGGAGTGAAACTGACAGCCCTGCAGGCTGTGCTCCTTACCCTGGATCTTCCAGGAGCCCTTGGCACAGGCTGAGCGGTCCCTGCCTAAGAACCAGCCTCGTGGCCGTCTGCTCCTCCACCTCCAGCCACCCGAGGCAAAGTCCTAGAAGGCGGGGAAAATCCCCATGTCACAACACCAGGGATGAACCTTGAGGACCCTATGCTAAGTGACGCAAGGCAGTTACAAAAGAGCAAATACTGTGTGATTCCATTTATACAAGGGACTCACACAAGACACATTCAGAGTTACAAAATGGTGGTGGCCAAGGGCCCCATGGTTAGGGAAATGGGGAGTTAGTGTTTTCTGGGGAGACAGTTTCAGTTTTGCAAGAGGAAGAAGTCACAGAGATGGGTGGTGGGAACAGTTGCACAATAACAGGGATGTCCTAACGCCCACGGACCGTACACTTAAAAATGGTTATGAGGGTAACTTTTTCGTCATATATGTTATACCATCATTTTAAAAACCAAGAACAAACATGAGAGCATGCAGGACAGATGGCCTGGCTTGGTTCATTGCTGGTCAGGAGTAGGGGCAGGGGCTGACCCTCCTTTCCTTGAGGAAGACTCTGGCCCTGCTCCCCAGAGAGGTGACAGCAGAAGGCGTAGATACAGTCCTCCGACCACCTGGGTCATCTCCACCATCAGGACTGGAAGGACTCCTGGAAAACAACCAATCCAATGTCTGAATCTCACAGGGCAGGAAACCCAGGCCAGAGGAGGGAGGAGCCACCTCAATAGGCCACACAGCTGATGCGTGATCCTGATGGCCAGGACCCAACTCTGTTTTGGAGATCCAGCAAGGCGACTATCAAGGTCCGGAGTAGGTCAGGCAGAGCCTTCCTCCCAGCACCAGCCCCCACCCCACTTCAACCCCTCTTCTGCAGGGTGGCCAGAAACCGTGGCCTCCCCAGGCTGGAAGGAGGCTGATTAATTAATTAATCCTCGTTAAGGGCTTAGGCAGAGGCTAATGGGCAATAGTCATTCTCATTATTATTTTTAATCAGACTTTGCAATTTTATAGCTCCCATCACCCAAGGCTACCCAGTGTCTGGATGTTAATTAAGCCTGCAAGGGTTGGGCTTCAAGAGGGAGGGGGAAGCGTGGGAGGGGCTACAGGGAGACCAGGGGTCCTGACTTCTCTCAGATCCCCACAATGGAGGGAGATGTGAAAGGGTAGGGTGGGGGCTGCCCAGCCTCTGCTGAGATCTAAGCAAGCCCACAAGGGAATCAGGGACAGACAGGAATAGGGACTGCCACAGGGTCCCAGCTTCAGTCTTTGACATTGTTTTGTTTTTGAAATGAAGCCTTGTGGCTATGTTGTCCAAACTAGACACAAACTCCTGGGCTCAAGGGATCCTCCCACCCCAGCCCACCTAGTAGCTGGGACCACAGGTGTGCCGTCGTACCCTGCTCTAGACTTGGTCTGTTTATCAGGGGCAGGATTCCTGCTCTCTGTTTATCTCACAGAGAGAATTTGGAAATCATGGGAGCCTGGGGATGGGCCTCCCAGGGTAGCTCTGTGTTCCTGTTTGATGGCAGCATCCATGAGAGATGGGATATACATGGTGACAGGAAATAAGCAAATGCAGTGAAAGGTTATGGGGTTTGGGGTGCTCATTGGTGGAAAAAGCAGTTACAAATGCGAAAAAGAGAAAATTAGAAAGAAATCTATGATGTTGGACTGGAACTGGACACATCGGTATGAATTAATGGCTATGTATGCACACATAGAGATGGATAGATTGGTGACGGATAGATACATGTAGATGAACATTTGTGGGGAGAGATATTCCCACTCTGTCCACCAAGAGGGCCTGGGAGCATCACCACCCAGTATAGCAAAGAGCACAACAGGGGCTCAGGTCTTGGTCTCTAAAACTATCATCCCCCTAAAAGGAACTACAGTTCTCGGAGAAATGACTGATTCTAACTTGGAAATAAGTAATTGACAACATAAACATATACTAGAAAATAAGTAATTGTTCAGGGACATAGAAATCCAGCTTGAATGGGCTCTTACTGGCCAAATGTGGGAATATTTGGTTATCAAATTAAATAAGTGACAGATTGTAACTTGGTAAATAAAATAGGAATCGATGAGCCTATGCTGAGAGACAGAAAGAAGATGGCAAACTTTTTCTTATAATGGAACACCAATAATAAATACAGAAAGAATGATGAAACCAGAAATTTGGCAACCCTTACAGTAATAATTAACTCAGCTAAGAAACACCAATAGCTATTGAGGCGAGTGAGTGGAAGATGAAGGGTAACAGGATATTATAGAGTTTCAAACTACTTATTGATTTCCAAGGGGAGAAGCCTGGCCGTCATCACCTCAATCAACTAATCAAGATTAACATCATCAGTGTGAGATAAATTGAAATCATGTACCACCTGCCAGGGCTCCAGGAGAAGCAAGCAGTAGCTCTTCTGTGGAACACCTGCCAAAGATGCAGGACCCAAATCGAATCATGAGAAGACATCTAATCTGAATAGAGTTAGTCTCTACCAATAACTGGACTGAAATCTCCAAGTGCCAAGGTGCTGTAGTCAGGAAAGATAGAAGAACCGGTCTGGACAAAAAGGGATTCGATTATGAAATGAAGTGAAACATTATGATCTCAGATTGGATCCTTTCAATAGAAAGGACATGGTTGAAACAATTAGTGAAATCTGAACAGAGTGTGAAAATTGATTGATAGTGATATACCAATGTTAATTTCCTCATTTTGCTGGTGTATTGAGGAGAATGTCTTATTTGTAGAAAATGTGCACTGAAATACTCTTGGATGATGGGGCATTGTATTAGCAACTTAAAGAGCTCAAGAAAGGGAAGGTTTTTTTTTTGTTTGTTTTGTTTTTTACTGTGTTTGCACCTTTTATCTAAATTTGAAATATTTTAGAACCAAAAGAAAAGAAGATAACAAATATAAAAAAAGTACATGAAGGTAAGGAAACCGACAAATTCAGAAAGTGAACCATCAAATGGAACAACTGACTTGATTTTTTTCAGCATCAATAAGAAAAAAAAAAAAAAAAAGGCAGGGATGGGTGGTGGGTTAATCCAAAGAGATTTAAGAGTAAAAGTTTCAGATTAACAAACTAGTATGGATCCTGACTCCAACATATCAGCCCTGAAAGGACATTGCTGGAGTTTGAATGTTGACTTTCCCCCAAGGTCATGTGTTAAAGGCTTGGGCCTCTGAATGGTGCTGTTGGGAGGTGCTGTGGATCTCTTAGGAGCTGGGGCCTTATTAGAAGTCCTTAGGTCACTGGGGGCATCCCTTTAAAAGGGATTGTGGGACCCCATCTTTCAGTGTCTTTGCTTTCTGACTGGGGATGAAGCTCTGTGCTCTGACTTGTGCCCTCTGCCATCCAGAACCCTTACCAGACACCCAAATCAATGAGTCTGCCTGATCTTGGACTGGAAGCTACAGAACCATGAGCTAAATAAATCTTTTCTCTTCCTAAGTTAATTGCCTCAAGTATTTCAATATAGTAGCTGAAGCTGATTAATGCAGATGTTTTAAAGACAATCAGAGAAATCTAAAAATGAATTGAGCATTAGATATTACCAAGTAATACATGCTAAGAGCTAAGAGTATAAGTGTTGACAAGCCATTGTAATTATGTAAGAAAATGTGCATCTTGTCATATGCATATTGAAGTAGGTGGGAGTGAAATGACTTGAGGTCTGGGATCGGCTTTCTAATATTTCAGAAAAACAGGAGCTAGACAAACCACCTAGAGAAAGACCTTTGAGAGTTATTGAATCTGGGCGATGGGTGTTGCATTAGTCATCTCAGGCTGTCATTACAAAATAACCACAGACTTGGTGGCTTAAACAAGAGGAATTTATTTTCTTGAAATTGCAGAGGATAAAATTCTAGGATGGAGGCGTGGGCAGGGTTGGTTTCCCCTGAGGTCTGTTTACATCCTTGCAGACTGCCACCCCCTCCCTTTGACCTCACATTGTCACCTCTCAATCTGTATTGTGTCCTAATTGCCTCTTCAAGAACATCAATCATGTTGGCCCACCCAAATGGCTTCATTTTACCTTAATTACCTCTTCAAAAGCCCTATATCTAAATACTGTCATATTTGGAGATACTGGGGTTTAGGACTTCAACATACGAATTTGGAGGGAACACAATTTAATCTATAACAAGTATATGGGGGTTTATTATATTATTCTCTCACTTTGATGACTGCTTAAGTTTTTATAATAAAAGTCTATCATAATAAAAAATAAATGCAGAGAGAGTCGTTGGAGGTAACCACTGTAGCTGGGCCTTTTGAGGATTTCACTGTATAAGCCATCAAATAAATGGGATCACGCCTAGAGATGAGATATGGGGTCAAGTGGGTTTTTGCTTTCTTTTAAAATGGCTTTTATGGCATATTTGCATGCTAATAGGAAGGATCCAACACAGTAAAAGATGTATGTTCAATAAAGGAGAGAGAGGGTATAACTGCAGACGGAAGTCTTTGAGTTGGCAAGAAAGGATGGTATATAGATGCAAATAGAGGTGGTGCTGTCTGTGGAAACTTAAAGGGAGATTTCAGGGGCAGCTGCTGCCAGCGGCCTGGTGGATGTTGCTGTGGGGGTGTGGACATCCTTTTCGAGTGATTATGTTCCTCGAGGAGATGAGAAGCCAGGGCATCTGTCAGCTAAGAGTGCGGAAGTGTTGGAGATTTTAGGAGAAGTGAGAAGGTGTGAATCGCTCAGTTAAAAGAGTGCAGAGTGAATTACCAGGGAAACGTAGAAGCCATTCTAGGAATCAGTAAGTCCCCTTTTGATGCATGTCCAATTGCTCCAGTGCCATTTGTTAAAAAGGCCATATTTCTTCCATAGAATTGCTTTTGCATTTTTGTGAAAAATGGGTCTGGCAACTTTGTGTTGGTTTATTTTGAGTTTTCTCTTCCGTTCCACGGATCTGTCTCTCCCTTTAGCTCTACACAGAATTTTGATGATTGTAAGTTATACGCTAAGACCTAATCAGGTAGAGTGAGTCCTCAGAATCTATTCTTCTTGATTAAGATGCCTTTCCACATAAACTTTAGAATAAGATTATTCATTTCTGCAAAAACAGCTTGCTGGACTTTTGGTAGGAATTGCATCAAACCCACATAGATAAATTTGGGGACAACTGGCATCTTCACTATCTTGAGTCTTTCAATCCATGAATACAATGCATGTCCCCAAGTATATAAGTCTTCTTTGGTTTCTTCCATCATTTCCTCACGTTCAATATTACTTTATTTCTTACTATAAATCGGTGAAGACCTTGAACAAATTTGACCAAGAAAATTATCTTGGTCTGGCCCAGACAGAGATTGTTCTAGAGTCATTCATTTTCTGCTACTACTCTTCTGTGTGCTCTGTTATTTTATTCTAGAATGGTCTTTCCTGTATCCAGGAGCTTGGGTGATGAGTTGCTCAAGGTTTGCTACAAAGTCTTTACCACTTGGATTGCCATGGAGACTCCCCCACCCCCTGCTTCCTGTGACCTCTGCCATTTCTGCTATTACTTATTCTGCTAATTCTTGGAAGGAGTAGCTACTTTCTATTTGTTGATCCTACAGCTTTCTAATGTTCTCTAATGCGAGTGTGCAATTCAGTGGCCCTTAGTACATTCATAATGTTGTGTGGCCATCACCTTGATCAAGTTTCGGAATTTCATATTCCCCAAAAGCAAATTCCAAACCCATCAATTCCTCACTCCCATTTCCACTTTCCCCAGAACCTGGAAGCCACTAATATTTTTTCTGTCTCTGTGGAGTTGACTTTTTTAGACATTTCATATAAACGAAATAATATATGTGACCTTTGGTTTTCAAGGCTTATCTATGTTTTAGCATGTATCAGTACTTCATTTCTTTTAATGGCTAAATAATATAATATTATGTGGCTATTCCACATACAATCTATTCATTTATCAGTTGATGGGCCTTTGGGTTGTTTCCACATATTGGCTGTTATAAATAACACTGCTATAAATCTTTATGTGCCTATTTCTATGTGGACACATGTTCTCAGTTCTGGTGGGTGTATATCTAGGAGTTGAAGTCCTAGGTCATAATTCTGTGTTTAACTTGTTGAGGAATTGCCAAAGTATTTTCCATAGCAACTGCACCATTTCACATTCCCACCAGCAATGTGTAGGATTCTAAGTTCTCCACATCCTCACCAACACTTGTTATTTTCATTTTTAGAAATTATTATTATTATGGACAGTGTAGTGGGTCTGAAGTGGAATGTCACTGTGGTTTTGATTTGTACTTCCCTAATAGCTAATGATGGGGAATGTCTTTTCATGGGCTTTTAGACATTTGTGTATCTTCCTTTTTTGGCGGGGGCGGGTGGGGGGCAGGGGATACCGAGATTGCACTCAGGGACACTCAACCACTGAGCCTCATCCTGAGCCCCATTTGTATTTTATTTAGAGACAAGGTCTCACTGAGTTGCCTAGCGCCTCACCCTTGCTAAGGCTGGCTTTGTACTCACGATCCTCCTGTCTCAGCCTCCCGAGCTGCTGGGATTACAGTCTGTGCCACCACGCATGGCTGTACATCTTCTTTATAGAAATGTCTTTCAAAGTCCTTTGCCCATGTTTAACTGGATTGATTCTTGTTTTGTTGTTAAGGAAGCATTGTAAGAGTTCTTTATATATTCTAGATATTAGATCTTTATCAGATATATGATTTGTGAGCATTTTCTCCTAATCCATGGGTTCTTTTCACTCTCTTGTTAAAGTTCTTTGATGCACAAAATCTTTTAATTTTGATGAAGTCCAGTTTATCTATTTTTGTCATTGTTGTTGCTTGTAACTTTGCTTTCATATCTAGGAAACCATTGCCAAATTCATGAGGGTTTTCCCTTGTTTTCATCTGGTGTTGTATATTTCTAACTCTTAGATTTAGGCCTTTGATCCACATGGAGTTATTTTTTCCCCTGTATTGCAATCGTCATTGTGCTTTATTTCTTTCATGGTCAACTACCAGATTTGTTTATCTTTAGATTTCTTTTGAAATGGGTATCAGTTGCTAAATTTATCTTGAGTACAGAGAAAGAAAAGTTCCTTTGTAGTATGAAAAGCATGAATCTAATTTTTTACTTCCATTATGTTTTTAAAGGCTATTTAAATAATTTTTTTTTCAGTTTATTCAGCCAAAGAAAAAAATGCAATTTTAAGCAGTCTGGGTGGTAAGAAAATTGTTAGCTTTTGGGTGGTTCTATTTGTGGAATTTTTTTACAATTATTTGTTTTTTAAATTTAGGTTAAATTTATTTTTGCCAAGTGTGGTGGCTCATGCTTCTAATCCCAGTGATTCCACAGGCAGAGGCAGTAGACTCCCAAGTTGGAGACCAGCCTTGGCAACTTAGGGAGACCCTGTCTCAAAACAAAAGGTGGTGGGTGCATGCTAGTTCAAGTGGTAGAGCACCTCTGGTCAATCTCCAGTGCTGCAAAAAATTAAATTTATATAAACTGGTACATAAAAAGCATAAAAATTGTACCTATTAATAAGGTAACTTGTTGAGTTAAACTTAGTATATGGTATGAGGCAAGGTAAGTGTCATTCTTTTGCATGAGGACGTTCATTTATCTTAGTACCGTTGGTCAAAGAGACTTCTTTCCTCTGTTGAGTGATCTTATCCCCCTTGTAGAAATCAATTGATCAAAGATGTATGAGTTTATTTCTGGATTCTCAATTCTGTTCATCTGGTGTATATTCTGTTCTTATGGCAGCATTGTGGTGTTTTGATTATTGTATCCTTGTAGTAAGTTTCAAAATCAGAAAGTCTTCTAATTTTATTGTTCTTTCTCAAGATTGTTTTGACTGTCCAGGGTTTTTGCAAATCTATATTAATTTTGGGAAGAGCATTTCCAGTTCTGCAAAAAAAGATCATTGAGACTAATAGGGATTCCATTGACTCCATACATTGTTGCAGGGACAGACAAGACAAGACACCAAATAGGAACAGGAAGCCGGTTTATTTTGCTATCTCCAAGTTCAGAGGGCAAAGCTTTTGCTGTAATTAGTTAATCCCCCTGAACCCTGAGTTCAGGTAGTTTCAGAATTTTATACCCAGCGTCTAAAGGGAAGAGCTCAGAAGTTCACAGTCTGCAGAAATTCACACAATGCAGCTTTTTCTTTCACTGTTCTGGGCAAGTTAACCCTTCAAGGACAGTGCCTGAGAAGGGGCGAGCCTCTCCCCTTTCTTTTCTCCCCCTGTCAGCTGTTACCATGGAGCCCAATTAGTAACCTCTTCTCTTATCCTTGAAATGTAAACATCTCTGTAAAGCTCCAGCCCAAAGCCAGAGGCCTAGTTAAAAGAATCTGTTTTTCTTATTATACTCTGCGTTTGCAGACACCCTTCCCTTGAAAAAATCTTTACAAATTAATAGTTCATAAATGTTTGTGAAAAAACTAGTAAAGAGGTGTTCAGCACCTGGGTGGTAAGCAGGCCCTGTGACCAAATTTAATTATTGTAAGATAGAGCAACAGGAAATAGGAAGCTTGACTACATTGAACTCTTTTGTAAAGATTCTTCGGCTGATAGTCCTAAGATCAATTATGGTGAAGATTTCTGGAGAAGCTTAATTAAGATTCTCTGTGGAGGAGGAGGTGCCAATACAATATCTCTTTGGAGAGTGCCATTATCTTAACATTAAGTCTTCCAACTCATAAATATGGGATATATTTTCATTTATTATTTCTTCAAAAATATTTTATAGTTTTCAACATATAAGTAATATTACCTTGATTAAATTATATATATATATATATATATATATATATATATTTTTTTTTTTTTTTTTTTTTTTTTTTTTTTTTGTGGTGCTGGGGATTGAACCCAGGGCCTTGTGCATGCGAGGCAAGCACTCTACCAACTGAGCTATATCCCCAGCCCCACTATTTATATTATTGATGCTATTATAAATGGAATTGTTTTCTTCATGCCCACTGCTGGTTTTCATTTCTAGTGTGTAGAAGTACAACTAAATTCTTGTGTGTTGATTTTGTATCCTGTAATTTTGCTGAATGTGTTTATCAGCTCTAATAGGGTGTGTGTGTGTTTGTGTGTGTATGAATTATGATTTTCTATAAGTAGGATCACGTTATCTCTGAATACAGATAGTTTTACTTCTTCCCTTCTAATCTGGATGCCTTTTATTTGTTTTTATTGCCTGGTTTCTTTGGTTAGAACCTTCAATATAATGTTGAGTAGAATTGGCAAAAGTGCACATACTTAGTAGGAAAGACAGTAGAATGAATTGGACATAACTTCCTTATGTTCCTCTGTGAATACACAATCAGTCTAACTTCATATCATTCACAACCATGAGATTGAGATCCTAATCAGAATAAGTTATTCTCTATGTGTATGTAATATGTCAAAACACATTCTACTGTCATGTGCATTTAAAAAGAACAAATAAAAATGGTTGAATTTGAAGCTTAAAAAGTGGACATCCTTGTATTTTTTTCTGATTTCAGGGGAAAATCGTTCAGAGTTACATCATTACTATGATATTAGCTGTGTTTTTTTTTTTTTCCAAAAGATTCCCTTTATTGTGTTAAGGAAATTCTCTTCTGTTTCTGCTTTTCCAAATATTTTATTATGAAAGTGAGATGTGATGGTTTGTTGGTTCTTTGTTTCACAGATTTGAAGAATGAGATCCAGGGGCACAAAGTAACAGGATTTATTAAAGTGATTGAAAGCAGAGCTCATGCAGGGGAAGGGGTCCCAAGATAGGGTGCCAATGGGTATCTATTGTCTAGGGGTTTATATGATAATGTTAGAGGGCACTTAGGTGTTCTTGAAGATCATAGCCTAGAGATTTTTAGGAAGTGGGTCTCTGAGTCCCATCATACCAGGGCACCCCTGTCCAATCAGGATGTTGATCACATGCTGCTGCTTAGCCTCGGGGACTGGCTTAGGGTTCTGGTGCACACCTTCAGGCTCCAGTGGAGTCATTGGCCATGAGCTTTCTGCTCCATTTGTAAACTCCTAGGATGGGGTGGGCAGGACCCTTACCCCTAACACATATCTATCATCTGCTGTCACAAGGATATTGGGTTTGTCAATTGTAGTGACCATGAGGTTTCCCCCTCCATTCTCTTAATGTGGTGTATCCTGTGGTGCACATTGTCTGATTTTCACATATTGAACTACTCCAACATTCCTGGGATAAATCCTACTTGGTCTTTTCAATATGTTTCTGGGTTTAATGTGCTGGTATTTCATTGAAGACTTTTGCATCTATATTCATAAGGAATATTGGTATGTAGTTTTCTTGTGATGTGTTTGTTCACTCGGTGTCAATGTAATGCTCACCAGGTAGTTTGAATTTGGCTGTTTCCTCCTCTCTGTGTTTGGTAGAATCTAGTACTGAAATCATATGATCCTGGGATTTTATTTTTGAGAAATTTTGATTACTGACTTAATTTCTTTACTTTTTATAGGTTTGCTCAGATTTTTCTATTCCTTCTTAAGTCACTGTTGGTAGTTTGTTTCTAGGAATTTGTCCATTTAATGTATGTTATCTAATTTTTGGCATAAAATTGATCAATTAGTCTCATATTTTAACGTCTTAATGTTCTTTCCTTCCTTTCTTCCTTCCTTCCTTCCTTCCTTCCTTTCTTTCTCTCTCTCTATCTTTCTTTCATTTCTTAGCTAGGATAAACCCATTGCTTGTGACCACTTCATTCCCGTCTCAGTAATTCAAGACTTCCCTCTCTTAATCTACCTAAATGTTTGCCAGTTTTAGTGACATTTTTAAATAACCAATTTTTTATTCATTGCTTTTCTCTATTGTTCTTCTGTTTTGCATTTTGCTTATTTTTGCTTTCATCTTGAGTATGTCCTTCCTTCTGCAAGCTAACTTTGGGTTTAGTTAGTCTCTTTAGGCGTAAAGTTAGATTACTGATCAGAATCTTTCTTTGGCAATATAGGTGTTTACTGCTGTAGATTTTCTCCAGAGCACTGCTTTCCCTGCATCCCATAAATTTTGAAATGTTATATTTGAATTTTCATTCATCTCAAAGTATTGTTTTAAAATTTCCATTGTGTTGTCTTTCTTCTTTGACCCATTGGTTATTTAAGGGTGTGCTTTTGAATTTCCTCATGGTTTTGATTTACCTAGTTTTACTTTGACATTTATTTCTAGTTTCAATTCATTATGATTGGAGAAGATTTTTGTGTGTGTGTCTTTTTAAAATTTCTTTGGGATTTCTCAAGCTTTTAGATTCTGAGACTTGGTGTCTTACATTCATTCTGGAAATTTATCAACTATTTAAAAGATTGTTGCCTGTCCCTCATTTTCTATATCTTTTTTTGAAACTATGGGGAAAGTTGCACTGAAGTTTATCATTTTAATGTCTAGGTCTCAATTTTCTTCGTTTTGTTCATTTGTTTGGTACTGGAGATTGAACCCAGGGGAACTCTGCCACTGAGCCATGTCCCTAGCCCTTCTTATGCTTTGAGACAGGGTCTGAAAAGTTGCTAAGCATGGGCTCAAACTAGCAATCCACCATACTCAGGCTCCGAAACACCTGGAATTATAGGTGTGCGTTTCTGCACCAAGCATTTGTTCATATTTTAAAATCTCTTTCTAAGATGAATTCTTTGCATGTTCTAGAGCTATCTCCCAATTTACTAATTTGTTCTCCAGCTATGACTCATATGTGGTTCCATCCATCTATTGAATCTAAGTTCAATTATCATAATTTTATTTCTAGAGGGTCTACTTTGCACTTTTCAAATCTTGCCTGGCTTTTTGAATAGTCTTCAGTTCCTTTGTGACATTTTTAATATTTCCATTTATTTATTTAAGCATTTTAAAACGCACTTATTATTCATGTTCTGTTCGCCATAATTTCAGTATCTGCTATTTTTGCTCATCTGATTCTAACTCTTATTTCCCTGTGAGTTTAGTGATTTCTTAAAATTGAGAAATCATGTTCCATGAGATATTATCTGTGGAAATTGTTTTAAGCCTGGGCTAAAAATGCTTTCCTCCATAGAAAATTTGCTTGCTTATTTGCTTGGTAATAATGGACATGTACAAGGGGACATTATCGACACGGAGTAATTTGAAATTAAAATTAAGCTTTTCAAATCATACAGTAGTGTGGATTCAGCTCCAGATATATGCAAGAGCAACCTGATAATTAGGAATCATCAGTGAGATGTCTCCCCTCTTTATGAAGCCACAACCCAGATCTATTTATTTATTTATTTATTTTTATTAGTGGCTCATGATAATACAATGATCTTGACATATCATATATTTGAATCAAATGGGGTATAATTTCTCATTTTTCCAAGTGTACAGGTTGCAGAATCACATTGGTTATACAGCCACATATATACATACAGCAATATTAGTGTCTATTTTATTCTGCTGCCCTTCCTATCCCTGCTTACCCTCCCCTCCCCTCTCATCACCTCTCTTTACCCAATCTAATGTGACACATTTCTTTTTTTTTTCCTCACAACATCATACATGTATTTTGTATAATGATGAGGGTCTCCTTCCATCTTCCGTTCAATTCCCCTTCTCCCTCCCATTCCCTCCTACCTCTCTTCCCTATTTAGTGGTGATCTTCTTCTCATGCTCTTCCTCCCTACCCCATTTTGAGTCACCCCCCCCTTATATCAGAGAAGATCTAAATTAGAGGCATCTATGTTCTCCATTTTCATTACAGGAGGGTTCCCCAGTGCACTCACCAAGTGAGCACCTAGCTCCAGGAGGTTCTCTCTGACATGATCTCCTACGTGATTTGGGCCCTGAGCTTTCCTTCTTGCCTCTTGTCTCCTCGCATGTTCAAACCTGGGCTCCAGCACCACGGACTGGCAGATGCGGAGGGGAAACTCAAGCTGAGGGCTTCTGCCCTCAGCTCCTCACCCCAACTTCCTCCTCTGTTTCTGTTTTCATTCCTGCCAATTCACCACACATTTGTTTAAAATAGAAATATTTATATATGTTATAAAACATGTTCAGGTATGCTATACTGGGGGAAAGCTGAAGGAGTCTTGAACACTATCTTGCTAGAGAGAAGTCCCCATCCAAGAGGAACTTCTTGGTCCAAATCCTTCTAACTTCCTGTGTGAGCCTGTTTAGAATCCTAGCTGGTTGTACAAGTCAGGGTTTTCCTGTCACGAGTTTTTCACACTCTGTCTTGTGGCTACGTCTACTTTCCCTCCCCATATGCTGTCAAAAATCTTTCTTTTTTACTGCTTGGAATTTTTCACTTTGCTTTTTCACGCTTTCTGAAATTCTACTATTTGTTCGAAATTCATTGGAGTTAACAAGAACTGATCTGCTTTAAATTTTTTTTTTTTTGGCTTTTAAATTATGAAAGAGGACAGGCTTGTTCATCATCATAGTTTAATGTGAAATTGTTTAATCAGAGAGGTTTTCTCTAACCTCGTGTTCAAGTTTTCCACTCTGAGGGACAAGAAATTGAGCTGATGAACTGGAAGAAAAACTTCCAGTGTCAGAACTGGGATTTTGGAGTAGAACAAAAACACTGGTATAGCTTCTTCCTTCCTCTTCCCTCTGCCTGGCTCTCTCTTCCTCCCCAGAGTTTAATGTGATACTAGAATTCTGCTCCTTTACAGCTCCAGTACAGGTTCTCAGGCTTTGAGAGTCACATGTAAAACATATGTTTGTATGGAGAAAATATGTTCTGAATTCCCAAGAAGGACCAACCAACATATAAAAGAAGAGGGAAGTCTATATGCATTATTAGGAGAAATATTCACCTACTCTTTCTGCAATTCTTTGTGAATTGTGAAGAAGGCTGAAGTGGTGTAACTTCTGGCTTCTCTACACTCTTCATTCACTTTTCCTGCCAAAGGTGAGCCTACCTCATCCCAGACTGAAGAGGGCTGTCTGCTGCCCTCTGGGGGTCTACTGGCAAGCATTTCCCCCCACACACACACTGTGCTGAGTCCTCCAATTTAGGATTGGTGGATAGGAAAGGTGGTATTTCATTTCACCATCTTCTCTCTACTGTTTGATTTTTCAATTTGTTTAGAACCTAGGGACAGAAGAGGGGTGCTGTTTATTGGATTCCTTCAGTCTGTTGTTGAAGATGTCTGGTATTGCAGTGTCCTGCCAGATCTTGAACCAGACTTAAACTAGTGAGGGAGTCTTTAAAAATAAAATAAGCTTCTCTGCTTTTTGAAAAATATGGCTTTTCAAAGATTCAGGCATCATGAGTGTGCGTGTAAAATGTGTTCACAAGATCATTTATTCATAAACCTCATGAGTGGTAGATGGGAAGATTTCCACCTGCTCATGTAGGAATTTTTATTATTGGCAGAGATTCCCTGCTGGGGCATTTCTGGGTGCACCAGAGGTGTCCTGTGAGCACTGCCTGAATTGTTCTGGGTTCAGTCTGTTTTAGCCATCCCTTCCTGTGAAGTCAGCCACAGCCCTCTCCACCTGAGCTCCTGCAACTGTGCTGTTTCTGTGTCATCCAGACAGCTGCCATTGTCTCCACTGTCCCTAATGGGGACATTAGGCTCTGCAGCTGATGGCCTTGTAGCTGTCCAGAGTGGCCCTTGGGTTTAGCTGCAGCGACCAGGTTCTGGGAGGTGCCTCCCTCCCATAGACCCTGGGAAGCCATCTGGATGGGAGTTCTGCTGAGTGGGCCAAGATGGTTTGCTTCTGAGGGGTTCACAGTCAGTGGACAATTGGTTTCAAAGCCCTCCTTCTCCTGAGGGCTTATTCATACACCCCTGGCACCTGAAGCAAGTAGGTTCCAGCAAAAACTGCTGCGTGGCTCCCTCCTGGTTCTGAAAGCCAGGGATGAGTCTGGCTGCTGGGCCAAACTCTATGCTCTGTTATTCATGGCCCTAGTAATCCTTGCCTACAGTGTAGTCCCACTGAGCAGCCATCTGGCCTAAGCCCACAGACTCCAGGAGTAAACCCCAGCCCCAGCCCAGAAAGGCCCAGGCAAAGACAAACAAGTTGGCTGGACTCAGTTCAACTGAGGATGCAAACAGATACTGGGTTGTGGCGGGGAGAACATTTATAGGGGAGCCTGAGTTCCAGCTGAGCCTGCGCCAGTGGCCGAAGCGTGGGAGGGTGAGGTGAGGCCAGGCCATGATGGAGAATGGTGAGAGGGCAAGGTTTCCAGAGCGTGGGAAGGGGCCTTGTGAGAAGAGGCCTTGGGGAACCGCGCGGGTTGCGGGTGGGCGGAGAACTGCCCTGGCTTTGCAGGGAGCCTCGAGGTCCTCTGAGCTGGGGTGGCGCCCTCAGTGCCCGGAGCACCCACGAGGGGGCGCGCGAGCTCAGCGTCGGGACCTCGCGGGGCTGCTGGGCTCTCCTGCCTGCTGGTCCCCTGCAAAACCGCGCGCCTAGGGGGAGGTGGGCTTTACCCCTGAAGCTCCCCGGACCCCTAGCAAGTTCTCATCGACTGAACGAATGAGCTGTACACCCAGTTACGCTGACACTTTCAAGGTTGCCCTTTGCATGCTCCACCCCGCATCCCCTCCCCCCACGTTTACTGGTTAAAGGAAGCCTGGCGAAAGGCCAGGGGTGCCCCGGGCTTTGGGTCGCTCTTGGGGAAGAGGGCTGGGTGGGGGAGGGGAGGGGAGCCAGGGCAGCCCCAGCTCACAGACCCTGAGAAGCAACTGGGATGGACAGGGCACCAGGGAATTTCCTAATCTGGCCAGTGTCCTGGGAGTGCTTCCAACTAAGGAGCGCACCTGAGGCCAGAGGGAAGGCAAGCAGGAGCCTGGCAGGAACCCTGCTTCCCCAGCACACCTCCCTCCCTCCCTTGCTCAGACACAGGCTTCTTCCAGTTGCTGGTGCCCCTAGGTCGTGGGGTCACTTCTCCAGGAGGGGTCCTTAATTAGCTTTCCCTCATACCCATGACTGGGTTAAGGCCTCCTCCTCTCTGGTGATGGCAGCGAAGGGTTTGGGGTTCTTCAGGTTCAAATTCGTGTTAAGCAGCTAGGTGATTTGGAGCAAGTCATTTAACCCTTCAAGCTTCTTTCGTCCCAGTTACACTGAGAAATTGGACTAATTAAGATACTTGCCCCAAGAGTCCTTGTGAAGACCTGAGCATTAGACCTGCACGTGGCAGATTCTTGGCAGATCTTGCTAGGAGTGTTTTGGTACTTCCCCACAGTGAGAGAGTCCCTGATGGCAAGCCCAAGGGCTCTGGGCCATAAACCTCAGCACGAATAAATGTCATGCAGAACCCCACACTTAGAGCTCCCTCCGCTGTGTATTTTCAACTCTTTAGCAAATATTTATTGGTCAACTATGTCTCTGGAACACGTTAAATGCTGTGTCTGCAAGAATTCCTGATTCTTTCTCTCTGTCCTTTATGCCCTTCCTTCTCCCAGACAACTACAGAGCTTCATCACCTCCTTCCTGTTTCTGCTCAAATGACACCACCCCTGCTCTGCAATCTTTGTCCCCTTAGCTTGCTTTATTTTATTTTTTTTCCCATAATACTCATTGCCAACTGCCATATTTGCTTACTGCCCATCCTTCCCTGTTAACATTAGTGTCTCACAAAGGCGGGGGTTGGGGGTTGGGGTGGGGCCGCGGAGGTATTGGGGGGGGCAGTGATTTATTAAAAAATCTACTTCTGGACTGGGTTCCAAGAGTGCCAGGTGGAGACTACAGTAAAAAGTGCCAAGGAGAAAGGAGAACATAGAAAGAAAAAAACCCAAGCAACCATTGAAAACTCCCACTGAAAATCACAGAATGTATGAGTAACTTTAATACCAAGAAAGACAACTAAATCTACCAGCAGATGAAGTCCCAGCAGATGACATTAATTTTATAAAATAATTTGACAAATATTTTTAAATAAATGTGTTTAAAGAGCTCAAATTGATGACTGAAGGAATAACTTCTATTAAGTTAAAAAAAAAAAGAACAAGAAACTCAAAGAGGCAAAAATGAACGGAGAAGTAGACATTTTGGAAATGGAAAAAAATTAACTCCTGAAAAATTTTATTAGAGAATTTGAAAATGGTAAAAAAGAAAAAAAAAAGAATCAGCCTAGAATGTGTCATGAAGAGACAAAGAGATTAAAATAAGGACTAAATAAGACACACGAATAATTGATTCAAAGAGAATAGAGAAGAAATATTTGCAGTAATGAAGTTGAGAATTTCCTGGATGGAAGAGATCACAAATTCTTTCATTATAAGGGTGCTGAAGGTACCGTGTGAGGTGAATAAATCTACACCTAGCACACTCTAAGAATAAACTGCGGAATGTGATGTTTACCTAAACAATCAGAAAAGCTGCACAGAGAAATGATAAACACCCCCAAAAGTCACCTCTATTAGACCCTACGCAATTACTCCGTTGCTGAAAGACAATGGAGTAACATCTTTGAAACCTTGAGTTTATTTACAGGTAAATTATCATTCAGGAACAAAGACAAAATAAAGATATTTTCAGACATACAAAGACTAAGAGCGCTTACCTCCCACAGTTATTCATGACAAGATAAAGTAATTCAGCAAGAAGAGAAATGGACCCGGAAGGAAGACGTGGGATGCAATAAACAATGATGAGTACTGACACTGATGTTAGTGAATTTAATTAACTTCCAACTTTAGAAACAAAGTTTTCTGATTTTAAAAAAAGGTGAAACGGAAATTCTAAAAAGATCACAAATATATGGGGAGAAGTGGTATGTGGTTGGTGACCAAAATAAACTAATGGACTTGTGTTTGGAAGGAGATAAACATTTTGGCAATGCCAGAATAACTTACAGTTAAGCATGCATATTAAAATATAAAGGTAATTATTAAAAGAGAAGATATACAATCCTTGTGTTTAAAATCAGCAGAAGAAATGCAGAAAAATTTTTGATCAACAGAAGAGAAGGAAGGAGGAAATAAAGAAGCAAAAGGATATAAACAGAAATGAGAGCAGTGGTAGAAATGACCTCAAATGCATCAGTACTCAGTGTTTTTTTTTTTTTTAAGAGAGAGAATTTTAATATTTATTTTTTTAGTTTTCGGCGGACACAACATCTTTGTCTGTATGTGGTGCTAAGGATCGAACCCGGCCGCACGCATGCTAGGTGAGCGCGCTACTGCTTGAGCCACATTCCCCAGCCCAGTACTCAGTGTTAACTGATTAAATCCACTACATTGAATATTTTTTTAAAAAAATCCAGCTCTGTACTTCTGATAAACACACTAAAACAAAACCAGAAAGTAAGAATTAAAGACATGAAAAAGATGTATTATAAAATACGAACCAAAAAAGGTGATATAGCAAAACTAATATCAGAGGAGAATTTAATACAGTTCTAGTCGTAGATATAAAGAGGGGCATCACATAATAAAAGATATAGTCCACAAAGATTTAAAATTCATACAATATGCATCCTGCACAATAGCCTCCATGTACATAAACAAAACCTGGCAGAATTACAAGGAAGAATTTATGAAACCATAGACATATTGGTAGATTTTAATCTCCTCCGTAGAAACTGACGGTGATATCATGATACACATTTTTTGGTTTTCATCCATAGATCCTGGCTCATAAACCCCTCCCCGTGGCAGACCACTGAACTTAAGATCCTCCTTATTCAAGGGGTATCCTACCTCATATCCTAGAGGAAGTAAACCTGCACAGAGAGGTGAAAAAGAATTTGCAGACCTCGCTGGTTTCCCTATCCAGGCTCTTAGCAATCAGTCTATGCAACGAAGTCTCCATTAAAACCTAGAAAGACTGGAGTTTCTGGGTAGCTGAACATGTGAAGGCTCCTGGAGGTGACATGCTCAGCGAGGTCACTGAAGCTCCACATCTCTTCCCTAATACTTCACCTGGTACATTTTTTCATCTATATCCTTATAAGGATATTAATCTAACTCAAGGAGGCAGTTGTGGGAACTGTGATTTTTAACTGGTTGGTCAGAAACACAGGTAAAACAACCTGAACTTGTATCTGGAGCTGAAAGGGGGCAGTCTTGGGGACAGAGTCCCCAACCTTTGGGAGCTGATGCTACTTCCAGGCAGATGGTGTCAGAACCGAAGTTGATAAGAGCACACCCAGCTGGTGTCTGCTGCAGAATTCCTTGCTTGGTGTGTGGGGAGATCCCACACATATCTGGTGTCAGAAGTGATCTGTGCTGTGAGTACAGTAGGAAAACCTGAGTTTGAATTGGTTTTTCCTTCTATATCCTCAAAATGGTAGGTAAAATAAACAAATTAGCAGGGCAATCCAGTAGATATATTTAGAAGTCTGAACCAAACAGAGAATATATGTTTTTTTTTAAAAAACACAAGAGTCATTTTAAATGAATTTGAAAAAAATTCATATACTACAGACCATTTTCCCTGACCACACTGCAGTTAAATTTTAAAAATGATTTAAATGCAATAAAAAATTAGACAAACAAATACAACTTTCACATTTTGAAAACTTTTAAGTAATTTATGGCTTGGGAAGAAAAATGGAAAGAACAAAGTATTTACAATTAAATAATAATGACAGTACTAAACATCAACCTCTGATGAAATTAAAGTGGGAATTAAGGATAAATTTATAGCCTTAAATAACTTTATCAAGAATAAAGAGAAATTAATAATAATTGATAGTAATTAAGTGAAATCCCAACAATTGAAAAACAAATGAAAGGAAATAATAAAAACAAAAGTGGAAATTAATGAAATACAAAACAACAGAAGGAATCAACAAAAAAAGTGATTGAAAAATAAGAAAAAGACATATGTAATATTAAGAGTAAAAAGCAACATTAGTATTACTACAGATACAGGAATGACTGAAAACTCAACAGATTAGATAGGCACATAAATCTAAAATAAAGAACTACATTTTCCAGTTTTTCTTTCAGCTAGGTTTTGGCCAATGGGAATGCAAACAAAAATTATGTGTAAAATTTTTGAGACATATACTGGGGGGGGGGGGGTCATGCCTTTCCCTTTCCTTTTTCTCTTCCCTGCTTCCTGGAAGGCACACTGTTGTCTGAAGTTAGAGCTGCCATTTTTGCCTACTTTTTGTATGGGTACATTCTAGTTGTGCAAAATGGTCATTACATATTTGTGCACCAGAGCCGCCATTTTGGATGGTGAGCTGAAAGCCTCATGTTGAAGATGGAGGAGAAGGAATAAGAGCCCCAGCCTTGAAGTTTTAGGAACTTCCACCCTGGCTTTGGACTGCTGAGAGAGAAATAAACTTCTACTTGTTTAAGTTGCTCTTTTTGTGATATTTTCTCTTACTTAGAATCAAACATAAGCCTATGTAATGAGACTGATCAAGAGAATCTATCAAAAACTATGGCAAACAGCATCGGAGGGGATTTGGAGTTTTTCCTACAAAAAATCAGAACCAAGATAAAAATTCCTACTACTGTGTTCAACATCACACTCTAGAGTCTATGCAAATGACAAAAAGGAAAAGAGAAAAGGCACAAGAATTGAAAGAAAGAGAAAAAGGCTGTTCTTAGTTGCAGATATAAAAATTTTCTATTTAGAAAATTGAGGCATCCAGGTAAAGATGATGAATTGGACACATGAATCTAATTTCTCTCTCTCCTGATATGCCACTAAAACAGCAGTAAAGGGATATTTAAAATTAGACATAAATCCACAGTGACAAGGAAAACAGAAAAGATGTTAAAAAGCAATAACATTTCAGAAAGTGGGAAGCAGATGGACAAGAAGTAGCTGACTCAGCAGCCCAAGAATTCCATGTCCCCCACTGACAGTGGCGAAGTGGGGTACCACTTCACCTACCCACAGCATCCTCGAAGGACTCAAGGACTGACAGCCCCTGCTTCTGCCCCGGACCCTCCCCCTACTCCATTGCCCAGAAGTGCCCCCTCCTACCCTGGTAGAGTCTGGGGGATTATTTTTTCTGAACTAAGAAAAGCAGGTGTGAGGTTATAAAGATCCAAGGAAGAGGGACTTGAGTTAATATATACTCCATGAATGCTAAAACTCCCTGGCCTTCTTCCCTACTAGGCTCCAAGAAGACCTAAAACTGTTATTGCACTTGTATATACAGAACAGTCCATTTAAGTGACACACATGCACCCCACCCTCCCGGGCTGGGGGCTGTCCAACAGCTTTGCAGTATCTCTCTCTTGGTCACAGACAGATGATCCAGAATTATCATCTGAAGAAAGCCTCTAACATGAAAGACAGTGCCAAAACCACATTAAAAAGCAAGCCAGCAGAAACAGATATGCAATCAGAACACTTTAAAAAAAATGTGACCTATCTCTCATACCCTTAAGGGCAAAACTGAAGCTTTACACTCATGAAGTGAGAATGAGGTGCAGTTCTGCTTCCTACCAAAATACTGAACTGGTACAACTCTGACTCCTTCTCTAGAGATCAAAAGCACAGGAACTGTTGGAAAAAGCTCTGAGGAACCCCTGGGTATTGTTGGAGTTGTTCTCTTGCAGCTTCTTACCATCACTTTAAAAGGAATATCAGCTGCTATGTGCACCTCTGCTAAGACACAGCCCTCTGACCAGGGGGGTCTTTGGGGGTAAAATTGGAAGCCCTGTACTTGTGAGGAGTTGAGAATAGATAGGGACCAGCTATCCTTGAGGAGTCTCTTCCCCACCCGCCCTTGACAAACCTCCAGGATCTGTACATTGTAATCTTAAAGACATGTCACCTCCGAATGCTGCTTCTTTCCAGGGACAGGGATGACAGTTTGAAGCATGGTACATTGGCAACAAAAAGTTGTTTTGTGGGTGGGACTGAGGTTTTCTGAGGTTGGGGTTCTCCACCCTAATTCTCATCTGCTCCAGCCCATGCTCTGTCTAGCCTAGAGCTGGCTGGGACTGATAAGCAGAGGGCAGGCCTTCTGCATTGCCTAGCAGAGCAGCCAGAGGCCCATGAGCTCAGAGGAGTACAGACATTTTGAAAGAAAAACAACATATTGGATTTCAGTCCCATCAGAAGCATAAATATGGAACAGATGGATCAAAAAATTTCTAATTAGCCTCATAAACAGAGAATGATAAAGGAAGATATTAGTAATATGAAACAAAATAAGAAAACAAAACAAAAAGGAACCGAACAGAAATACGGCATTTGGTACGAAAAATGTAGCAGTTGAAATACAATATTAGATATGGAAAATATAATCATTAAAATTAAGAGACTGAGTGTAGCTTGGTGGAAGAGTGCTTGCCTAGCATGCACAAGGTCCTGGGTTCACTCCCAGCATCTCAAACAAACAAATATATAGGATAATTGCAAGCTGAGGGGTGAATTGAAAAATTGGATGAGGAAATCATCAAGAAGAAAGGAGGAGAGTAGACAAAGACAGAAAATAAAAACTCAGACATATAGAAATCATTAAACCAAACCCACATTCAAGGCAAAGAGAATTAGGCCTGAGGTTTTGGGACATGTTTAAGAATTTGTATATTTTCTATCTACCACCCCAGAAATGGACTTTTCTTAACATATGCTGCTTGGGATAAATAAAAATTTTCTTCATTTTAGAAAATTTTCAGCCATTATCTTTTTAGTGCTCCTCTATTTCTCTTCTGGGACCTTTGCTAGACATACACCAGATTACCTTCACCTCTCAGCCCCTCTTGTACTTTTTTGTCCTAATTTGTGATGAACTATCGGCAGTGTCTTCCTATTTCTCTTCCACTTTACTAATTCTCTCTCCAACTGTGTCTTCAGTTGAGTCTAATATGCTATTCACCCACATCCAGACTTTTGAAAATTCTATTTTTTAATATTTATTTTTTAGTTGTAGTTGGACACAATACCATTATTTTATTTATTTAATTTTATGTGGTGCTGAGGATCAAACCCTGGGCCTCACACATGCTAGGCGAGTGCTCAACCACTGAGCCACAACTCCAGCCCTAAAATTCCATTTTTCACTTGTAAATATTCTACGTGATTATCAGTGATTGTCATTTCTTCAGTTAATTTTGATAGTCTTTCATTGTGAGCCCATTTGTGTGGTCGATTCAATCTTTTTTTACATACCCCCTACAGAGTTCCTGTATGCTATCTGGTGATTCCTGATAACTGATATCCTTGTGGGGACATAACTCTGCCGTTGTTTCTCCTGGTTCTCAGGCACAGTGGTGTATATTTCCTTGTGTCTTGGTGATTGTCAATTGTGAATTTACATGGATATATCTTAATCTGTGGGAATCTTTGGGCCTTAATTGAAGATGACTTTCTTCAGAGATGATTTGCATTTGCTTTTACTGCGTGCCAAATTATCACCAACTGATTACTTCAGCAATCTTCCAGAATGCCAGCTTACTGCAGGGGTGTTGGTTTAGCTCCTCCTCGCTGCTGGCCCAATGTTTAGTCTTGCAAAATTTCTCTTGCTGCATTTATATGTACAGTCATTGGCACTCAGGGAAAACACGTCTTTCTTGTATGGTTATTGCTTCACTTGGTTTCAGCTGGCTTGGTCCCTTGGAGATTTCACCTAACCTCCCACAATCTCAGCTGTGCAAGAGGAATCATGTTTTCCGCAGGATAGACTCAAACATGACAACAAGACTTGTCATCACATCTAGGCTGTTACTTGTAGAAGTGAAAGTCCCAGGAATTCTGTGCCATGAAAGTATCCAGAAAAACAAATAGAACTCGTACGAGAGTCCAGTAAGTTTGTTGAAAACGGTCAACAAAGAATAATCCATAACTACTCCTATACACAACTGGTTATTATCAATTAGAAATATAATGGAAAAAATATCATTCACAATTGCAATAAACTTTAAGATGCTTAGGAATAAATCTAACAAAAGATGTGCAAGAAAAAAACCACAAAATATTATGGAAGAACATAAAAGAAGACCTGGGCAAATGGAGAATTTTAAATGTTCATGACTAATATTCCTGGGTTGAAAGATACTATCATAATGATGTCAGCTCTTCTCAATTTTATCTATAAATTTAAAGCAATAAAAATGAAAATTTCTGTGGAATTTTTTTTTGGTGGGTCTTGACAGGCTTATTCTAATATTAATGTGGAAGAACAAGAAGAAATGAAGAGCTAAAACAACTGGGAAGAAGCTTAATGGGGGAGGAGACACTTTCCATATGAAATATGAAGATTAATTATAAAGTTATGCTAACCAGGACTGCACAATATTAACATAGGGACAGAAAAGTGACTCCATGGCTTGAGAGGCTGCAGATCCCCAAATAAACCCACTTATGTTTGGAAACTTGATATATAAGAAAGGCTGTATTATATTTATGGGGGAAGGACTATTTAATAAATGATACTAAGACATTTTTATTATGGGATAACAAATTTCCATAGATACCCTATAAAAACTTCATGTGGATTAAAGACTTTGATGTGAAAAGCAAAACTTTATGATTCTTAGAAGAAAATGGAATGTCTTTATAATCTCAAGTTGGAAGGGAAGGGATTTCTTAAACAAGACCCCAAACCTCCCAGTTCCAGAAAATAATTGATAAATTTGACCTCAGTAAAATTTGGAACATTGGAACTTTAAAAGACACTATGAACACAGTTAAAGACAGGACACAGATTGAAGAAAAATTTCGCAATAAAAATAACCCATGAGTTTGCATCTTGAATATATTTAAAAGTCCTTCAAGCCAAGAAAATTTAAATAACACAATTTAAGATATAGCCAATGATGCAAACAGGCATTTTACAGAAGCGGAAGCCCAAACGACCAATAAGCATCCGAAAAAACTGCTTGACTTCAATAGCAATCAGGAAATTGCACATTAAATACACATCCACATAGTATTGTGCGGTATTAGACATTTAATATTAATAAATGTTTGCACTTTCAGGAGTGTAAACTGGTCTAACCGTTTTCAATAGTAATTTAGCAAAATATAGCAGAGCCGAGCAGTATAACCCCGCTTCCAGCAATTCCATGCACAGGCCTGTCCCTAGGGGAGTTCTTATACATATGCATGAAGAGACGCTGTACAGGAATGTTCTCCATTACCCCAGCACTGTTTGTAATAATGAAAAACTGGAATCACAGGAGAATGGATAAATCATGATATATCCATTTGAAAGAATCTAGTGCAGCTTTCAGAGTAAATGAACAAGAGCCACATATATCAATGTGGATGTCTAAAACCAAAATGGCTGAACAATGCATATTGTATGATGCCATTTATAAAAAGTTTCAAAATATGCAAAACAATTCTATATGTTGTTTATGGTTATGGTTACTCTATAAATTTGTAGGAAAAGTGTAGAAACATGGATGGGAAGTAAACACAACAAAACATAAAAAAATTGATAATGCTGAGTACTTGATGAAGTGGGCACATAGGTGTTTTATTATGTTATTCTTTTTACTTGCTTCAAGTTTTGAAATGATTCATTTAAAAGAAAGCATCCTGCATCTGAGTGGAGAGTGGTTTAGAAGGGAGCAAGATCTTTTGGTGGCTTTTGCAATGGAATCGACCTAAATAGTGGGTGGAATGAATGGGGAGATCATAGAGAGATGATATATTAGTTCACTTTTTTGTTTAGTATAATAAAATACCTGAGGCATGCCAGATTTATAAAGAAAAGAAGTTTGTTTTGTTCAAATTTTGGAGGCTGAAAGTCCAAACTGCATGATGCAGTCTATGGCAAGGCTGCAGTTCCTTGGCTGTATTATCTTATGGCAGATGGGAATGGCAGGAATGTGTGTGGGAGGAAAAAAAATTATATCACCAAACAGGAAGCCAGAAAACAATTCAGGACTGGATTCGCTTTTATAACAGCTGGCTCTTACAGGAGCTCATGGGTTCCACAGAGCTATTTTGATCCCTTCAGAGGACAACTTCCCCACCCCATGACCTAAAGACCTCCCACTAGGCCCCACCTCTTAAAGGTCTACCACCTCCACCTGCCACATTGGGGTCAAGCTCCCAAAACATGAACCTCTGGGGGACCCACTCAAACTTATCCAACCACAGCAGGTGGAGAGGAGGATGGGTTTTACATTTGTCCTTGTGGTTTTGATGTTGTTTTGTTTTGTTTGTTTTGTCTTGAATAACTATGAATGGGATAGCTAAATAAAAAATCATTAAAATCTGCCCATTTCAAGTATCATCATTGGTAAGGGAAATCAAAACTCTGTGTATGCTATCCTGGGTGCAAATCGGCTCCATGGACTTGTGGCAATTTCATGGTAGTGGCACTGCTGCTCAAACCCAGGTGCAGGGAACCCCATGCAAGGACACCCAGTGCACCTGTGACCTCCTTATCCTGACAAAGGAGGATGGAAAAGTAAACTGTGTGGTACTACTTGGGCTGGCATCCTGTGATATCTGCTCTAGGTCTTTGCCAGACTGATCCCTGGAAATCTTGAGTGGCGCCCATGACACAGGAATAAAACAGAAAGATGCTTGTTTCCAAAGATTAGTAAAACGAAATGCTGGGTCTGGCAGTTGAGAATGAATGTAGCCACCTCCAAAGATTGAGCTTGATGTCTTCTTAAGTTCCAACCATGTGGAACCGTCCCTCCTTACTGGATGCTTCAAAAGACAGCGCCTCCAGCCTACCCCACTGGGACAGGGGAAGGGGCAGATGTAGAGGGTGGAGATGAGTGAGTGCTGGGCCTTTGCACCATCAACAACCTTGAAAGGAAACCTAATCAGGTCCTGTGTCCCCTCTGATGCTTGAACCTGCTTAGCAGTTACAAGAAGTTAGGACAATGTATCAACGTGAAGAGGTCTCAAAAAATAACAATGCTTGAGCAAAATGCTAAAGGATGTCTGTGGCTCTACACGGACTCATGCAAATAAAAACCACAGAAGAAAGTCATGTATCTTCTGTGCACATGATTATATACATAAAATGCATTTTTAATGATTGGAAAGAGCTCTCATCAAAATCATAATAGTGTGTCTCCTGGGGTAGAGGAGGGGATTAAGGTGGGGTACTACAGGTCAGGGGAGGTGGAGTTGGGTATGGAGGTCAGCTGCCTTCATTATGCCTAAATGTTTTGGTAAGGGACACTGTATTCATACACTACTGTATACAAGTTTACTTCTTTCCTTCCTTCCTCCCTCCCTCCCTTCCTTCCTTCTTTGCCTGCTCCTTCCCTTCCCTCCCTCCCTATCTCTCTCTCTCTTTCTCCATACTGGGGATTGAGCCCAGGGGTGCTCTTCCAGTGAGATACACTGAGACACAGCCCAGCCCTTTCCATCTTTATTTTGAGACAATGTCTCACTCAGTTGCTGCGCCTGGCCTTGAATTTACAATCCTGCAGCCTCAGCCTCCAGGTCACTGGGATTACAGGCATGCACCATCATGTATACAAGTTTCTAAGGCATAAGCATAATACACAAGTCTGAAGGGCAAAAATGTCCATGTGTTATACAGGGGTGATTTCTTGAGAAGGAGAATGTAGACAAGGCCATCTTAACTTGTACATTTTTGTATTATGTTAACTAAATCTCTTAACTGTTTGCCATTCAAAGAGGTTATAAAGATCAAGTACAGTATTACAATGAACTGTCCCAATGAATATTTGCTGATATAAAAGTAAATGCAGGTAGAAGCTTGGTGACAACTGCTTTGGAGAATCCTGTGAAGTAGAGCAGATGCTGGTGTCCTACTGAAATGGGCAGGGGGCATAGATGTGCCATTGGGGGTGGCAGTGGAGGTGCTGATTCACGTGCATTTGTAAGAAATGACACAAAGAGATTCCATATACCCTTCACTCACTTTGTCACAGTGGTACCATTTTGTAAAACTATAGTTACAATGTCACAATCAGACAAGAGGCATTGTTACAGTTTACCAAAATTATTCCAGTTTCTCAGGGTCACTTTCAGCATGTGTGTGTGTGTGTGTGTGTGTGTGTGTGTGTGTGTGTTTAGGTCTACACAATTTCATTGCATGTGTAGGCTTATGTGTCCACCACAGTCAAGGTACAGAACCATTTCATCACCACAAGGTCCCCCTACCCCTCTAACTCAGCCAGGGGGGACTTAGAGTAGGTAGTGGGAAAGAGGAGAGCATAAGAGAAGAAGAAAAAGAAAAAAATAGGGGGTATGGGTGAGACTATGGAAGACTGAGGCAGCAACACCAGAGAGAACCTTGTAGAAAGAATAGAGAAGTTTAAAGTGGGTTTTCAGAAAGTTTTGCAGTGCAATGAATGAATGATATGACCATTTCCTCACAAAATTTAAAGACTCACCCATCAATTCCTTTGGAGCTGAGTTTGGAATGGGTGGGGGTAGGAGTGTCGAGGTGCTGAGACTAGAAGGAATTCCTTATCAGGTTCAAGTGAAATCTCACTTGCTTCTCATTGCTATGTAGACAGGGGATAGCAGAAAATACTTTTTTTTCCCCCATTACTGAGACAAGAAATAAGATTGAACATAGTGACTTGCCCAAGGTCAAACAACTTGGAAGCAAAGCCTCTAGACAAATCCAGGTGTAACAGTCTGCTTCCTGGATTGCAAATTAAGTTGGGCTAAGTTCATCAAGGTCTAAGCAAAAACCACCTCAAAGTGGCCCAGCTGGACTCCTGCTTCCTCCAGACCTACTCCCTCCCAACAGATCCCTCTCTGCCCAATGGCACCACACCACAGAGCTGTCCTTGACTCCTCCCTTCTCACCCCTGCACCTTGTGACCTGGTCCCAGTCTCCAATTACAATCCTCACACGGCCACTATAACCACCACGCCAAGCCTCCTCACCTACTGAGGAATTGCTTTGCAAAAGGCTCCTGAACAGTCTCTCTGCTTCAACTGCCCTCCTGCCTGAGCGATCTGAATCAGAAATCCAAATCAGAAGTCTGCCCACTACCCCCTGTGGGCCAAATCTGGGCTGTTGCCTGGTTTAGTATGGTTCACACGAACTAAAGATGATTTTTACATTATTAAATGGTGGGGAAAAGTCAGGAGAATAATATTTTGTGGCACAAGATATTATGAAATTCAGATTTTATTGCTCATAAGTGGAGTTTTATTGGAATACAACCATGCTCATTCATTATGTATTGACTGTCTGTGTCCAGAGAGCTGTGTGGTTGCACCCGACATTATGAGGTCTACACAGCCTAGACCAGCTCCTGCTGGGCTTTTGCGGGGGGCCGGGGGACATGACACTTGCTGACATCATCCCCCTCCCAATCTCCTCCAAGATTTCCTGTTCCTCTCAGAGTGAAACCCACGGTCCTTACTTTGGCCTAAAGGCCCTGCCCACCTCTCTGATTCATCTGCTCTATTGTCCCCTCAATTGCAGCACCCTGGTTATGCTGAGGTTGGGTCCCCTGCTCCCCACATTTATTATGCATACTAAGCCCCTTGCTTCCCAGGCCTCTGAACCACTGTTTCTCTGTATAACTGCTCTTCTGCTCTTTGCATGATGGACTCCCTTGTCTTCAGATTCAACTTGAGTACTATCTATTCAGAGAGGCCTTCCTTTCCACTCCTTCCCCTTGTTAGTCCCATTCCTGTTTGCTCCCTTCATTTTATTTTTATCTACCTGTTTATTGCTTGTGATTCCCCACCAGGACATAAGCTCCATCTGGGCAGAGCACAGAGTAAATTCTCAATGAATATGTTAATGAATGAGTGAATGAATGAATGAGGATTTTCCTGGCGTAGGAGCTATGTGTCTATTTCTGTTGATTGAGAAAATTCCTGTCAATCCCTCTTCAGTGTTTTATTTTACTCTTGGGTCCATTGCTGTTTGTTTGTTTGTTTTTGTTGTACTGGAATTGAACCGAGGGGCACTTTACCACTGAGCCACATCTCCAGCTATCCGCCCCCCCACTGCCCCTTTTTGAGGAAGAGTCTTGCAAAGTTGCTGAGTCTGGCCTTGAACTTAATGATCCTCCTGCTTCAGCCTCCTGAGTAGCTGGGGTCTCATTGTTTTTATTAACCATTATGAGTTTCTTTTCCAAAGATGTTATTAGTTTTAAGGTCTCTCTCCGAGGAACCAAGGAGACAGCTGGGTCTTAGCCATTTTAGGGAAGAAATATTTCCCCTTCTCAGCAGGTCAAGAGGTCCCTTCTTTTGAGTATCAAGCGCCCTAATCTATTTTAAAAAAATAATTAGTATGTCAACATCCAAATTTAGTGATCAGTACAAATATAAAAAGTTTCAACTCATTTGTTTTTCTAAGTAACAGAAAACAACTTCAGCTAATAAATACTCCAGATTGCAAAGTTGTAGCCATCAATGCTGAGGATATGAATATGTAAAAGATACATTGAGGGGCCAGATAGGCTAGATCATGCCTTGGTTAAAAAAAAAAAAAAAAAGCCCCCAAATACCACACAGGTTTTTCATGCCTACATTGTGCCTCTGTCAGAGGTTTCCAGAGCCGTCAAGCATGGTGGTCAGGCAGGGATACAGGATAGTGACCAGCTGCAATAATGAATACTGCTGGTGGCCGTGCCAGGAAGAGACCTCTAGATGGACCCACATCAGCAATCAGATGCTCTGGAGGAGAAGTGCTACTCACTAGAGTTGTCACATGGACTTGGTCCCTAGTCACAAGGGTCAGAAGTGCCAACTGTCCTAAGCCTAGAAGGCAGAGGATTGGGAGTTTTGTAGCAACACGGTAAAGACAACTACATGTGGAGGGAAAAAAAGAGTGTATTCTTTAGAAGCAAGATAAGATCAGGGTAGAAGAGGGGAGCACAAGAAAGATGGGAGCTGAGAAATATCCAGAAGGCTTGTATAGGCAAGTCAGTGAGGCTGATAAGTCTGGCCTTGTGCTCTTGTTTACGTGAACCGTAAATTTCTTTGTGTCATCTATTGTCATGGTATTTGGAAAGCTTATTATGAACTATTCATAGCTCCTTCATTACTTTTTACCTTAAACACGGATAGGAACCTTCTAAATGGTAAGTTACAGCAATCCTCCTCAGGTAAAATTATTCTCCAAGCTCCTGCTTCAGTGAGCAGAGGCATATAATCCCTGTGGGACATCCCCAGCTGAAGCACGAACTCTGTAACAAACAGAATTGCACACAGTATTTCATGCATACCATAAGACTGTGAATGAGTTAAGAGAAGACAGATTGCTCTACAGGGCTGACCCTAAAATGTGTTCTCCATTCATGTCCAATCTGCAGGTTGGTAGGCATCTTCTTTCTTCAGAGTAGTGCTGTCCAACAGCACTTTCTCTGATGAAAGCGATGTTCTCCATCTGCACTATCCAATATGGTAGCCGCTGGCCACATGGGACTATTGAGGGCTTGAAATGTGGCTAATACCACCAAATCATTTGTTTTGTTTAATTTTAAATAATTTAAATTTAAGTAGCCATATGCAGGTGATGGTTACTATATTGGATAGTGCAGCTTTTGGAGTAAAAAGGAAAATTACAGCTTTGTATTCTGACCCTGTCTTTACTGTATCAAGAAAAAGAGCCAAGTGCCAGAAAGACCAATATAAAGGCTGGTTACGGTGTGTTTGAATCCAATATCCCCTTCTGCCCTGCTCCCAGCCTACTCTCCAGAGAGGGTGTCTAGACTGTTCCTTGTATAAGAATGACCTTTAATTGGATTGTTGTTCAAAGGGTGTTCTTCAACCCACAGGATGATGCCGGAGCCCAGAAAAGTGTGGCCTATCATGGAGCCTCTAAAGGATCAGTGATGGTTGACTAAAATCTATCAGGCTGCTTGCTTTAGAATTTTAAAAGTTTCGGACAGCCACTATGGAGAGGCAGCAAATAAAAACAGACATTCTTGTTGAGAGATCTGGGTTCCTGACTGCTGTCCTGTCCTAATTCCAGTTCCCAACCACATACACTCTCCAACAAGCAAGCAAGTAAAATACCCTTTCCCTTAAGAGGGACTGAGTGACAATTGTTCCAAAAGAAATTAAGAAACTACAATTCCTCTAATTTAAGGTATCTCCCCTTGGCGCTATGGGAACTGGGGGCAAGATCATTCTTTGCTGCGGGGGCTGTCCTATACCTTATCGGGTCTGTAGTAGCACCCTTGGCCTCTACCTGCCAGATGCCAGTGGCAAACCACACTCTTCTGCCATCAGTCAAGATAGCCTGAATTGACTCCAAACAAATGTCTCCAGAGTGGAAATGGGGTGCAAAAACCTTCCCCTCCCTCCACCTTGAGGGTCAATTCTGTAACTGAATCCCAAGTCCACCTCTTGGCCTCCTTAGGAGGAAAAGATAAGAGCAGCAGTTTATTCCTAGCAACATCACAGCTCTCCCTCCTTCTCTCTCCATGCTAAATAAAGATAGCTTTTTTAGTCTTTTTCCTAGACTCTGTTTCACAGATATTGATGAAGACATCTAAAGATGAGACTGGAACCATTTGGTGGGGAGGGACTGACTGTGTTCCCTTAGCTCCATCTATTTATGGAGACTGTGTGCGGGAGGGTAGAATCATCCCAGTAACCCTGTAACAGCAGAAGCTCCTTGGCCAAGGGAGTGGCCATTTAGAAAGGAGCCCCCGCAAGCTCAACACTGTGCTGAGCCTGTCTTCCAGTTAGAGTTTAGATATTAGGTGTCCCCCAAAAGCTCATATGCAAGACAATACAAGAACATTTAGAGGTGAAATGATTGAGCTATGAGGGTTTTAATTTAATCAATGCATTAATCCCCTGATAGGACAAATGAGTGGTGAATGTAGGCAGGTAGGGGGTGGCTGGAGGAGGTGGGTCATTAGAGTCATGCCTTTGGGGTTTATGTTTTGTCCTTGGTGAGAGGAGACCTCTCTCACACTGTCTGCTTCCTGGTGCCTTATCCTGAACTGCTTTCCTCCTCCACACCTTTCCACAATGATGTTCTGCCTTACCTCAAGCCCCACCCCGAGCAGTGGAGTTGGCTGTCTGTGGACTGAGACCTCTGAAACTGTGAGCCCCAAATAAATTTTTCCTCCTCTAAAATTGCTCTTGTCAGGTCTTTTGGTCACAGCAGCAAAAAGCTGACTAAAACAGAAATTGGTGCTGAGAAGTGGGGTTGTTGCTGTGACTAACTTGACCATGTGGTTCAGAAGCTTTGGAGCTTTTTTGAATCTGTGGGAGGAATTTTGGAAAGTTTAGTGATGGAAGCTGGAAAAACTTTAGAATTTTGTAAGTGGACCTTAAAGGGCAATTCTGGTGGGAGTTCAGAAGATGAGAATGCTGATAGAACTGTGGACCATAAAGACAGAGCTCATGGGGTTTCAGAGGAAAAGGAGGATTCTATTGGAAACTGGACTAGAGGCCATTCATGTTATGATCTCTGCATTTTGCCCGTGTCCTGAGACTCTCCGTGAGACTGATTTTAAGGTGATGAACTGATTATTCTGGAGGAGGAAATTTTAATACAGCACAGTCTTTAAGAGGTGGTATGGATGTTGCTGGCAGCTTTTAGCCAAGTTGATTGTGATAATCAGGAGCAGAAACAGAGCTGAAATATTTGAAAAACTTGCAGTTTGGCCAGAAAATTATAAGTAAAGCTGGGTCTAAGGAAGTTGTGGTGGTTTAATAGGTTATAGCCACAAAAGAGATGCCGCTAAGTACTTTACCCAGAACAACAGAAAAGGTGGCTTGGGGGTGTCTCAGGAATTGGCAAGACCACACCTATCATAGGATCAAGGGGTAAAAGTAAAAATTCCTTTGAGAAGAGACCAGTGGGACACCCTGCTTGCATGGGTGGGGCTAGGAAGTTGTTTCACCATGCTCACCACCCAGGCATTCAGAGGGTGCTGCAGCCAGGGTCCCAGGAGTCTTGGTTACTGTTTGAGATGGCGGCAGACCTTGGTATCAATCACATGGTACTGAGTCTGCTGGAGTTAGGGGGTCATGGAGGCTCCCACTGAGGTTTCAAAGGAAAACCTGGGAGGCCAGGCAAAGTACCACAGGGTCAGAGTCCCTGCAGGATGCCCCTGAGAGGATGATTCATGGAGATGTGAGAAGGAAGCCAAAATTGCAGTAGATACCCCCAAGATTAAGAAATGCCACTACAGTGGAATGTTTACCAAGAAAAAGTGCAGGAATCTATCAGAGACAAGCCAAGAGAGAGGCCATATGGACTGCAACCAGCAAAGCCATTGGGACGAAGCTACACAAGCTCTTCGGAGAGAACATGATACCAGTGTGCTCCAGATGTCATATGTGGAAATACAGGACTTGTTTGCCCAGCTGTATTTTAGTCTTGCTTTTGACTCATATCTTCTTTCTGGGCTCATATTTTTCCCTTTTGGGATGGAAAGTGTTTACTCTGTGCCTTTATATATTGGATATATGTAACTTGCTTTCGATTTTTACGGGAGAAAACATCTAAGAGTTGGCACTGAGTCTCAGAGGAGATTTGGGGTTTAGATTTTTGGGCAATTATGGAACTACTGAAACTATGGAAACTCTTGCAAATGGACTATATTTATTTTGCATTGTGAGATGGGCATGAGATTTGGGGAGCCAGGGGCAGAAAATTATGGTTTAGATATTAGGTGTTCCCCAAAAACTCATATGTGAGATGATACAAGAAAGTTTAGAGGTGAAATGATTGAGTTATGAGCGTTTTAATTTAATCAATGCATGGATCCCCTGATAAGGATTAACTGGGTGGTGACTGTAGGCAGGTAGGGGGTGGCTGGAGGAGGTGGGTCATTGGAGGCATGCCTTTGGGGTTTATATTTTGTCCTTGGTGAGAGGAGACCTCTCTCTCATTCTCTGCTCCCTGGTGCCATATCCTGAACTGCTTTCTTCCTCTGAACCATTCCACAGTGATGTTCTGCCTAACCTTAGGCCCCAGAGCAATGGAGTTGGCTATCTATGGACTGAGACCTCTGAAACCATGAGCCCCAAATAAAATTTTCCTCCTCTGAAATTACTCTTGTCAGGTCTTTTGGTCACAGCAACAAAAAGCTGAGTAAAACAATTCCCATGAGCTGAATCAGACCTGCTAAGCTAGTAAACCGCTAATTTACAAAAAAGGAGGGGAAACAATCTTTAAGACTACTGTTTTTTTTCTCTTCCTGTTCCTCTGAGTATTTCAAATTTTCTGGGATCCCTTCCCTTGATATTCTCAGGGACATCTCAAATTCAATACAAATGGAATCCCTTGTCTTCTTCCTCAAATCCATGCTTTTGCCAGGATTTTCCATTGTATTTACCTAGTTTCTCAAACCAGAAGCCTGAGGGTCATCCTTGGCTCATGGTTCCCTGACTACCACATCTAATCAAACACCCAGGGCTGCAAGTCCTGCCTCCTTGAGTCTGCCCACCTCTCTCCCTCACTCTGCCATGGTGCTTATCTACACTCCCCTGGATTACTTTTTAGCCTCTCAGTTATTTAAACAGGCTATCTCCTCTGATCCCCGCTACTCTTCATACTGAAGCCAAAACAATTTTAAAAAAAACATTTAAATATGGTTCATGTCTACTTCAAAACTTTCAGTTGGTATCCTCTTGCCTTAGAATGAAGTCTAAAATCCTCACTATGGCTATGAGATTTTCTATTCAGCAACAAGTCTCACTTCGTTTCACTCTTGCTCTATCCCCAGTGGTTGCCTTTCAGGTCCTCAAAGATGCCATGCCTGTGCACGCTGGGCCTTTGTACCTGTCAGGCCCTCTGTGTGCCCATCCTCCATCTCCTTCTCCGGAAGGACTCCACCTATCCTTTAGGTCTCAACTTAGACATTGCTTCCTAAGAAGATTTACCTAAAGGAGACTTTAGGAAGTCCAATCAGCTGAAATTCCCTGGTGATATTGTCTCATAGCACCTGGAAATTCCATTGTTTTTGGTTAGCCTCACTAAAGCAAAGCATGAGCCACAGACTTCTATGAAGGTGATATATGGGAATGTGATCATGCAACAGAAGTGCAGGAATTGGGAGAGACAGGGAAGGAGAAAGGCCAGTAGAAAGGGGTGTTATTGAGGTCGTCAGGTTAACAAAAACTGCCTCCTCCAAGACCTCTACCTGCTATTTCCAAGGGGACTTTCACAGATCCTGAGGCAGAAAATGAAACCCTTGCAGTGCACAAACTTCAAAGGGAGACTACCAGCAAGGGATGAGCCTGGGCTTGTGTGGAACTGTTCTCATAGCTGTGGCTAAAATCAGAGGTGAGCTGAGGAGACTTGACCTCAGGGACCTAAGGAGTCTCCTATGATTCCTTCAAGGCCTTCACAATTACTATTCCTGCTTGATATTTGTCTTCATTCGTGGAGAAGAATCTGTGTTCATCCTCTTCATAGCTGCCTGCTTGGTGCTTGGCCCACTGCACCGGCAAGTGCTCAAGTACACAGTAGGTGATCAGTTCACGTTTGCTGACTTAAATTGAAATTAAGGAGGGCACAGTGCCCAGGAAAAAAGAGCCCTGAGATTCTACTCAGAATCTGATATCCCTGGATTGCAGTTGATATTTGTAGTTAATTTATGGATTGAATGTCAGCTTTATGGTTGCTTTTGTTTTTGTTTTTCCCTTGTGGTTCATGTCCGCCCCCCCCCCCCTCTTTGGAGACATTTTTTCCTCACCCTGCCATCCTATCTTGTTATCAAGTGTGTTAGCTAGCTTTTCATCACTGTGATCAAGTGCCTGAGAAAAACAACTTAAAGAGAAGAAGTTTGTTTTAGATCATGGTTTCATCCATGGTAGCTCGTTCCACTGCTTTTAGGCCTGTAGTGAGGCAGAAATATCACCGATGGAAAGGACGGCAGAGGAAAGCTATTCACAGGACAGCTAGGAAACAAAGCAGAGGGTAGGGGAGGACCAGGGAGAAGAGGTAGCCTTTAAGAGCATGCCCCCAAGGTCCCACTCCCTTCAAAAGGTCCCACCTCCACCACTTCCCAATAATGCCACCAAATTGAGAATCCATCAATGGACAAATCCATGGGAGAGCTCTTGTGATCCATTCACTTCCCCAAAGCCCTACCTCTAAAAATTGCTGCACTGGGGACCAAGCCTTCAATATATGAGCCTCTGGGGGATATTTCAGATTCAAAACTTCACATCAAGATCACATTTCTAACTCCCTAAACCAATGCTCACTAGAGCTTGATTATTAAAAGTGCCAAGAAACATCCTTACTGGGTTGTGATAGTGGAACCTGATTATAACAAGTCCTCATTTAAAGCATCTCACTCCATATTTGTCTTCTCATTCTGTCTACCAGTCCCAGAATAAATGTCCCTTGTCCTATGTTCCCTTGATACCAGCTCTTGAGGGATATTTTTTCATCTACTGCCCACATATTTGAGAGTTCACTGTACACCAGGAATTGTGCTACATTCTGTGGTTACAAAGACAATCTGCTCTGTGCTTGCCTTCCAGGAGTTCACAAGGCAGACAAACTCAAAATCAACAGTAACCTTCTAAAAATGCAACAAATTCAGGGATGGAATGAGGCTGGAGGGCATCATGGGAGGACCACAAAGAGACAGCTAACTGCTCTGGTGGGTTAGTGAATGTTTCCTGGGAAGGCAATGTATGAACTGAATTTGGAAGGTTGTGCAGGAGTTAATCATGCCAAAGGGAACAGGTGCTGGGCACTCTAGGTGGCACAGAGGTGAGACCAGCAGATGTACAGCAGTTGGGCAAAATTAAAATAAGATACAAGCAGAAGAGATTGGCAGAAGAAGAGTTCTAGGGAGGAAGCCAGTGGCCAAATAATGGAGGATTTTTTGGGGGGATGGGTATTGGATATTAAACTCAGGGGCATGCAACCACTGAGTCCTATTTTGTATTTTATTTAAAGACAAACCTCACTGTTGCTGAGGCTGGCTTTGAACTTGTGATCCTCCTGTCTCAGCTTTCCAAGCTGCTGGGATTACAGGCATGGGTCACTGTTCCTGGCCTTATGGTGAATTTTGTGTGTTGTGTTAAGGTTTTTCCATGTTGACAGCTGCCTCCTCTTTCTGATTGGCCATTTCCTCACTAACTTTTCTCATCTAACTTGCATCCTCACCACATCACTCTTAATGTTTCCTAGAAAGCTCCCATCATATTCCCTAGTCCCACCGATAGACAGATGTGGACATCAGGAGTCAGGAATATTGGGGCCATCTTAGAATTCTGCCTACCCAAGACCATTAGCTGGCACCCATTTTCCTACTCATACATTAAAAAAAAAATTTTCCCAAACTCTTTTAAGTTCACCGGGTAAAGAAATGAGGTAATAGAAGAGACCGTTAGTTCTCCCTCAGTATCTGAATTTCTCTTTTTTATGGAAATAGAATCTACTTCAACACAGTAAGTACCATAGAATTTTTAGCTGGGTACAGGTCTTCTTAGGAAGTAGAGACCACACTTCTTAGCTTTCTTCGCAAGGGTGCAAATCATAAGACTAATTTCTGGACAATGGAATGTAAGTGAATGTGGCTACAAGGAACCTCCCTCAGGAGACTCTGGCTCTTGACTTTTCCCTGTTCTTCTCCACTCCTTTCCCACATAGATGCTGCTGAAACCTAAGTGTTATCACCATCCGGTACCATGAGAAGGGGGATAGCAGATGCGTGAACTGGCAGAAGCCTGGATTCCAAGTATTATGTGGAATACAACTGCTTACTGACTTTGAACTGACACTTCTGGATTTTTTTTTAACTGAGATTTAATCCAGGGAGCATAACCACTGAGCCATATCCCTAGCCCTTTTTTATAGTTTATTTAGAGACAGGGTCTAACTAAATTGCTGAGGCTAGCTTTGAACTTGCAATCCTCCTGCCTCAGTCTCCTGAGCCACTGGGATTAGAGGCGTGCACACCACTGAGCCCAGTAACTTCTGGTCTTTTAACTGGTAGAGAAATTAACCCCTATTTTGTTTAAGCCACAGCTGATTGGACTGGTACTCATAGTTAAATATGATCCTAACCAACACAGGGGTTATCTCCTTAGTTCTCCTAGACTTGAAAGCTTATATTTATATTTTACCCCTCCATCTCTCTAACCTCTTATTGTCCACTAAGGTCCTAAATCCTGTTAACTTCCCCTTTGTGCATCACCTTATACTCATCCTTCCATTGCAATTTCCACTGCCCTTTGGATCCCACACTGTTCTTTTGCTTTCTCCAGTCAAGCTTGTGCAACCCCCAGATACCTGAGGCGTTACATTCATCATGTCATACATCATCCTCAAACTCTGAAAGTTAGGCTTCTGTTGTGCCTAATAGGATGAAGTGTCCACATTTCACCCTGTCATTCAACTGTTCCATAATAGAGTCTTGACCCAACTTTTCAGTCTCTCCTCCCTCTGATACACATCTTCTCCAACATCCAAGAGTCTGCGACACAACTTATTTTGTCCTAACTACTGCCTTTGTTTTATGCCAGAGGTTAGCCCTGTGTATACATTAGAACCATCTGGAAATCTGTTTAACAGGACCAGTGTCCAGTGGGTTAGCGCTCAACCTTGAATGTTTTACCTCATGGGATCACAAAACAACCCTGGGAGATATAGGCACTATTACTTTCACCATTCTGCAGAGGAGGAAAAAAAAGAAACTTAGGAAGCTCAGGACACCATTCCTGATCAGATGGCCAGTGAGTGGGGAGCCAGGATTCCAACAGGGCACTACTTTGGTCTCTCATACTATATGACAAATTAAAAATGATTTCTGGTAGCGTGGCACATAATTGCCAAAAAGTCACAAAGTAAAAATGAAAATTTAAAAACTATAAATGCCTGGGCCTCACCCCAAACCAATGAAATCTGAATTTTCCTATTAGCTTTAGGCTGAGCCCAGGTCGACCCCCAGCGGTTTCTAATGTGAAGTCAGGATAAGAACATTGCTTTCTCCAGGTGCCTCCAGCTGTCTTTCTCCCATTCCCTCTTCCCATCCCATGTCCTACTTGCCTTTGGGGTTCAGTCTAATGCAACTGCCCTGTGGTTGTGACCTGCTTTCTCCAGCCTATGTGATCCCTCCCTTTTCCAAATGCTGGTTGCAGAACTTGTCCGCCCCATTTAAGGTGGCACCTATTCTATCCCTTAGTTTGAATTTAGCTCTTGGCTTCCTGCCACTGGATCCTTGGCAGGTTTTCCACATCCAATCCCTCACTGCTCAGTTACCTCCACCTCTGCCCAAAACTGCAACAATAATCAAGCCCTATCAGAAAGCAATACTTGAACTCAGATTTTTGCCAAGCAACCTCCTTGGCTCAGTGCTCCCCTCCTAGGTATTAGAAGCCAGGAGAATTTGGGAGAACAGATTGTGGGTCAGGGGCAGAGGCACTAGAGAGGTAGAGGAGGGGAGTGTGGGCCAGGGATTTCCAGTCTCTCGGATGCAGATCTGAAGGTCAGCAAGATGGTGATGGGGCAATGGTGCCTCTAGGGGACAGGCTGGATGCAAGGGCTGGGAAATGTTGAGAGCAAAGTCTGGGAAGAGCCTGGGATAAATTTCGGTGGCTAAAGAACAGGAACTGAGAAGAGAACAATTTGAGGTTAAAATGGCATTGGACCACCTGAGAAGTTGCAGAATGACAGAATGAATGGATCTTCACCTGTACTGTTGGGAAGAACAATAAAAGGGGGCCTGTAGCACACTTGCTTATTCAGGAGGTACCAGACAATAATGGATAAGAAGACTTCAAATGGAGGGCTGGTTGGGAGGAGACCGTATATGGCCACCAGTGGTCCAGCTAGCTAGGCCAAACCCCAAGAGCTGCCCACTCTACCACCTGCCCAACTGGAGGCTCTGGGTTCAAGGGCATAGGCTGCTGTCAACTGGGCCAATTTCCACCAAAGTTGAGGATGTGGACAGGGTCTCCATGTCCATGCTGATAAGTCTGCTTGATGATCCTATTCCACCAGAGCAGGTAGCTGAAATAGTCCTGGGGTGCAGGGGGACAACTTTGTCTTGAATTATATCATGTTTGAATGGTAATGCTGGGATCAGAAGTCAGTTCTCATTTCCAGCCCAGAACTCACTCTTCTTGACTCTGTTGTCCATGTTAGTCACTTTGTGGGGCTCTAAACAGGCCTCTAGTGAAGGTCTGAGGGACTCTCTTCCTGGCACCTGCATTCTGCAGAAGGTGCCAGGTCTTCTCTGGCCAGGCCTGTTTTTGAAAACCAAGTGGGCATTGACATGGGACACAGAATGTCCTCTGGGGAGACAGCCTGTGGGTCCACACTGGATCATTGGCCCTCTGGTCCTGTTGCCATCAGTATCACACAGTGAGCCTGGCCACTGCCTTCTCACTGCCCACCCCCGCCCCCCAACTGGAAGGCCTGGTGTGAAGATCAGCTCAACAATGAAACCCACTGCCCACCAACCCACAATACCCTTCACTTATGCGCTGGGGATAGAGGGAGAATTTAAAGTTTACCCTTAATTGTGATGGCATTGAACAGGCTGGCCACAGTGCTCAACACATCAAACGAGAGTTTTTCCAAGGAACTCATTCCTGAAGCTCTGCTCAAGGGCATCCTCCCTATCCCACTAACTGGGCCAGTTGGGGAAATCTGACCCCAAAGCTGTAGATCTCTGGACATCCCAGGATCCCAGAGGTGACCTAGGTCAGAGACCCTGGTACTTACCTAAGTCATCCTCATTCTCCCCTTCACAATAGTTTGAACTGAAGATGAAGAGGGAAAGACAGAAGGAGACAGGGGCGGACAAGTTACAATTAACCTTCGAGGCAGCACTCAACCTGGAACTTTGCAGCTCCTGCTGCCTCTGAGAAACAAAACAGCCCAGGTGGGAAACCAACCCCTAGGACCCCAAGTAGCCTTCCAGGTATTTCTAGACACCCTAGGATCTCCCATCCCCATCTTGGATGATGGGGAGTGTTACATTAAAGGACCTAGGAGGCTCCTTTGGGGACTCACAAGATGAAACAGTCTTGCTGACAGGCCTGGGGTACAAAGCTGAGATGGTCTGGGGGCAGTGTAGCCAGGATAGGCTGGATCACAGAAAGAACTAGTCACAAACTTACATGTTTGTGGAGGAGACCCATGGCTGACTCCAGACATTACTATGGACCAGGATAAAGGGGGTGTATCCTGTGATTGTAAGACACTGGCTTTCCTATGTGACAGTTCGTGGGACAGATTGTGGTTTTCACCCTGGTGGGTCTCCTCCTTCCTCACCCCCATCACATCTTCTTAGCTACCAGACAGATTCCGCACTGTCCCCCAGGGTAGAAGAAAGTAGGAAGGATGCTCTTTCAGTGTCTCTTTTCCTGGAGCTGGGTGGCCTGAGACATTTCTTATCCACATGGAAAGGTCTCTCTTAGCCTACATCTGCAGAGATATTGCCATCAGCATCACTCTCCTTCCCAGAACTGAGAAATCATGAGCAGACCTGCAGAGTTTAGCATGGTAGCCATTTCCTGAGCACCTACTGCATGCCTGGCTGGCATAGCCAAACCACATGGAGTATGTGGAAATGGATACGACCTACTTCTGGTTCTGAGGAGTTTCAAACCAGCAGGAAAATGTATAATTAAAGAATGGCAATTTAGGCCAGAATTACAGGAGATACTTCCAAGTAATCCAAGGATGAAGGACATATGAGTGTGAGTTCACAACCCTGGGAATCAGAGAGGCCTGCAAAGACTTTCACATAGGGAGGTAGATGGAAGCAGGAGGGTGGGGCAAGAGTTTTTCAAAAGTGGGACTATCAATCTTTGTTTACAAATTATTAATGTCACTTGTTGTGTCAGAATCCTGAGCCAAGAGGATTTGCCACTGCCCAGAGGGGGAGCCAGACAGGAAGACGATAGTTGTAGGGCTCATGGGAGCCCACACCATGTAATTTTTGTGTATATCATACTGGAAAATAAACCTAAAGAGAGGGAGGCAGAGCCAGATCATGAGCTCCCATGCCTTCCCCCACCACTTGATTGAATCTGAAAGCATTAGAGACCTGTTTGGGGGGGGGGGTTAGGTCAGAGGCTGATGGGTAGTATAGAAGGAGAGTGCAGGTGCCAACTCTTTTGGGGCTGGGGTATTCAATTTCGTTATTTCCTGAGTGTCCCTTGACCAATTTTCCCAAAGGGGGCATGGACATGGTGGGGCATGTGGGTTCCCTTATTGCTGTGAGAAAGGCAGGAATAGGACTGGACATTATTTCTCCAGCACACCCTCACACCATCTTTTGTCATCTTTACAGAAGCCCATGGGGTGGGCTTCATGATCCCCATTCCACAGATGAGGTGCTGTGGCTTAGGGAGAAAAAGTCACATTCAAAGAAAGGGCCACACAGTGCTTAAGGGGGCAAAGCCAGGCCTGTCCCCTCCAAATCTTGTTATTTGGTCTGGCTCCTACCTATGGGGACAACTGGGTTTGTTCGTCCATGAAAGTCAGTTCGTGACGGCTTGTTCGTCATTTCTGTGGTGAACAAGGAGCAGAAGCCAAGAGGAGGCTACCTGGGCTCAGGGGTGCGGTTTGAGAGGCCATCTGTCCTCTTGCAGTGGGAGGGGTGTGCTGTGAGCCAAATTACTGAGGTGGGCTCTGTGCACGAGATAGAGACCTTGGGGAACAGTTCCTTAATCCAAGGCTCACCCTCCTTCCCCGCCCAGAGACTGCAAGGGCAAGACAAATTCAGACTGGAATAAAACGGCAGAGACCTTTCGGTGCCCTTGGCCAGGCTGCTGAGCTGCCTCTGGGAGGAGGAGGAAGGTGGAGTCCTTCAATGCCCCGCCCGCTCCCCACCTACACTGGCACCCACGAAGTGCCTAGCCCCTTGGCCAGCCGCGCCTACTAGCATCCCGCGCCTTGGGAGTTTCTCGCGGCTCCGCAGGCGCGCGCGTGGTCTCGGGTCTCCCCGCTGGGCTTACAGCCCAAGGCTCTAAGAGCTTGCTATTTTGATCTTCAGGAGTGCTCTCCACTATCTCCGCGAGATACTGAGTCAAGGGCCGAGTCAGGGGAGGAGCGACAACTAACGAGAGCCTCTGACGCCAGGAGTTCCCCAGCGCCTTTCTGCTTGCTGGGCCTGGCCGTGAGCCGGAGAGAGGTGACGCTTAGAAAAGTGGATCACTCCCTGGCCCAGACGATTCTGGTACCTGCGACAGCAACTCTGCCCTCCAGTCTTCCTATCCCAAACCTATCCTCCTCCCCTGCCGCAGCGTGGTCTATCCCCCACACCACCGATCGGGGGTGAGGTGGAGAACCAAGGGCGGGGGCTGGATCCCGGCAGGGTTTCCCCCACACGCAGTTCGGGGCCCCGCGGGGAGTGAAAGGGCAGAGTGCGCCTGACTCCTCTCGGGCCCTCGTGGGTGGGTGGGACAGGTGTGTGGAAGAAGGCGGACTCTCCGGACCTGCTGGGCGGCGGGTGTGGGAGGGAGTTCATCCTTTACCCCAGCAGGGCAGGGCAGGGCAGGAAGCCCTGATTCGGACCTGTCCAGGCGCACAGAGGTCTAGTGCACACGCCCCAGCAGATCCCTGAAAAAGCCTGAAAGCAGGGAGCGCGCAAAGGAGGGTAGATAGTCCCAGGTGGGGTGTGAATCCGTGTGTGTGTGTGTGTGTAGGTATGCGCGCGTGCAAGGACAGAGGGTCTAGGCGTCCCCCGCACCCTCTCTCCGGGGTTCTAAATTTTGCCTTCCTTTGTTCTCAAAATAGTAGGCGAGCCGGGCCCGCGCTGCCCTCGGGAGGGGTGGGAGCTGCTGCGCGCTTGCTCGCGCGCGCCGAGTTAGCTGCAGGGTTACAAACAGTCTCTCCCTGCTCCCCCGGCCTGAATTAATGTGTTACTATTTCGGGCGAGCCAGTGTTTCCAGGGGAAACCTAATGACGCAATGACGTCAATGCAGGTCAGCAGCAGACTCTCCGGGAGGGCGGGCGGGAGGGCTCCGGGCTTGCAGACTCGGCGCAGTCTGCGGGCGGGAGGGCGCCGGCGAGGTGGCTAGGACGGCGGGCGCGGGGGCGCGGGAGCCGCGGCCAAGCTTAGGGACCGGAGGGCGCCCCTTCCCAGCGCCCGAACGTGAGCAACTTCCCGCCGCCCAGGACGGAGAAACTCCGTTGCCCACGGACATCCAGGAGGCCGTGTGGAGGGCAAGCAGGGTAACCCCCACTCCCATCCCCACCTTTATCCAGGGGGAGCCAGAGGAGCCAGCAGGTCGGGACTCGCTGAGGGGGCTCCATGCGGGGCCTCCCACGCACAGGTACGCGCTGGTCTTCCGGGTGTCCTCAGTTTGGGAGGGAGACACACACACACACACACACACACACACACACACGCACACACACTCCCTCCCGTCCACTCTCCTGTCCTGGCACCATAACTGGGAGTTCTGGGAAAGAAGAAGGGGTGTGGGAGACCTACCTGTTCTGCCTGTCTCACCCCCTTCTTTCTGGGTGTAGGAATTGGTTATCTATCCCACTTCAGCACTTTTCACGGCCTCAGGCTAGAACTGGGGCTTCCCACTGGCTCTACCTCACTTAGGGACACCATTCAAGGCCTGGAAGCAAAGCTGGAGGGACGTCTGGGGCCAGGGGCCAGAGGGGTTAAGACTGAATTGGAGCCTGGGCAGCCTGGTGGGAGCCGGTACCTGTGTACTGTAGGGGGCATGTACTGGACTGCTTGTGTGTGCTTGATGTGCACGGGTTCTGGGAGCATAGCCAGTGTGTCCAGGGAGTGTATCCCACGAAAGTCTAATGTGCCATAGCCTAGGACCATCTGGTGCACCCCTCCTTGAAATGCATCTGTGGTACTTGCCTAGAGTGTAGGAGGTCAGCGAGGGATCCGCCCAGGTCCAGGGTCTCTTCTGGGCCCATCCCCTACAGCTGGCCCAGATTGCACCCTACTCCCAGCTGGGCCCTGGCCTTCTGTAACTACACTGGCCGGCTTCGGGAAGGCTTGCACAATTCTCAAAGCTCAACTATCTTGCTAGCCCCAGGTCACTTGTGCTCTTTCTTCCTTGGGTTATTGAGTAGAAGAGGAGATGGGGGTGGAGAGGGAATCCCTTCTCACCCACCCCCTCTCACCTGGGAAACACAAGCTTCGCTGGATGCTCTCCACCCTCTAGGCCTCCGCTCTCCATTTTCAGCACCATAGTCCGGACAGCTCCAAACCGGTCGGGGGCTTCTTCTTTCCCTGACAGCGCTGAGCGCCCCTCTGGGAGGGAACACCCTGCCACCCCACCCCGTCTTCCCGTCCTCTCCCGCTTTTGACTAGCTTTAGAATTCGGCTCTAGACCCTTCTTCCTGTCCCCTAACACATACACACGTCGAGTCCTCTCCAGGTGGCCAGACTGCAAAATCTCTAAGATTGTCTGGCAGGCGTCACCACATAGCAGACAGGCTTCCTGCAAGGGGCAAATGACTCTGGAGAGAGACTTATTCCTGTCCCTGCTACAAGCTCTCCTTTCTCACCTCGGTTAATTAAAATAAGTGAATGAAGCCAGGTCCCCTGACCCCCCACCTTCCAAAAAAGCAAGCCAGCCTTCAGAAAGCATGAGACAGAGTCCGGTATTTTTCTGGATTGTAAAAATCCAATTTTTGGCCTCTGTGAGCCCCTTCCAGACATTCCCACAACCACTTCCTTGTCTCTTTTCCTAAAGTAACTCCTCATTGTGCGGAGAGGCATGGGATGAATCCCAACTACTTCTGGCAGCAGAGAGGGCTCAGATGATGTCATGGCTTTGGGGGCTTGGTGCAGGATGGCGTCTTAGTAGCTTCTCATTAGAGAAGTATTCTAGACTGCCCAAGAGGTCCCCAGAAGTGATTTCTGTGGTGACAGAGCTTTGTGCAGACCACATTCACTGGGCTGTGGCCACTCAGGAACCTTCCCACCCCACCTCCCTGCACAAGTGGAATCCAGGATACAAAACTCTACCTGAGACTGCCTCCACACCTGGGTTCCTTGAACTTATTAAACACCAAGGAGGTGCTGAGATATTGTCCCACCTCATTCAGCTATCTCCTTACTGTCATGCCAGTTCCTTCAGGAAGGGCAGATGGGCTATCGATGCCTCAGCTGATTCAGGGATGGAGGAGTTACCTCTCTCCATCCTGCCTTGCCCTGATCCAGGGACCTTGGGCAAGCTGGAGACCAGCTGTGAGCCCCTTTCCCTGCCTGGGCACCTCACAGCACTTACTCCATAGATATTCTCCTTGGGGACAGCAGAGATTAGGCCAACCTTGTCAGATCTGACCCAGAGGCAGATCCAAGTGTTGTTTTTGTCCTATTGAGGTCAGGTCACTAGAGGAGGTCTTCACATCTTTGCAGAAACGCTGGGCCCTGGAGTCATTCTTGCACACTGTCAGCAGGAAATGGCCTTTTCTCAGCCATTGTACTGCCTGCTTCTGAGCTACCAGAGAGGAGAGAAAAGGCCCCCAAGCTGGGGACAAGGGAAGGAGAGATGACTGCCCTGGTCAGGGTACTTCTTTCTTATAGGTTGAACCTAAGCCCAGCACTCACGAGATCCTCAGAGTTTCCACAGCTCTCAAGGGAGTCATGAAACCGCTTTTCTCCCCAATAAATTATTATTATTATTATTATTATTAATATTCTTATTGGCAAAAAGAGCTGTGTATGACCAGGCTAAAGAGGTAGCAGTGAAGGCAAAACCTATGGACAGCAAGGAGACCTGCCTTCCACTAAAGGACAGTGGCCTCCCTGGGGGTCTTTCAGACAAAATTCATTCCTCTGGGAGTGCTAAGCTGCTGCCATCTGCCCAGTCCCACTTCTGGCTACTTTTCAAGCTTCCCTGACTCTCTGGCTTCCCTCTGTGCTCAGCTGGGTAACAGCTGGCTGTGGCCTCGGGAAAGACTGGCCAAGGTCAAGTACATACAGGGAAGTTTGCCCTATGGATAAGCACCTGACTTCTCCTCTAGTTGTGCAGAAGCCAACTCGACATTGAATTGGCTGTAGGAAAGAGCCCAGAACTCTATTGTTGTCTCTGCCTGCCCACAGCATCCTGGGCCAGAGGGACATCTGGTCTCATGAGTCATGGGGTCGGTTGCTCAGCAGGGAGCTGGACGGATGCACCACCATCGCCGGCACTGGGGGACCCAAATAGTCCCTTCAGCCTCAAGCTGATTGCTTAAGCAAGTCCTTATGGTGAGACTCAGTTTCTTCATCTGCATAATGGGATTAGCTGAAGCAGAGATGGCACCCACAACCTGAGAGTCAGTTTGTTCTGAGGCCATCTAAACAACATGATATTTGCATTTGAAATCAAAACTAGCCTTCAGAGTCCTTCCTTCATGAAAATGCCTAGGATCCCAGAGGCTTGGGTGCCTTGGGGTATGGGGAAGGCCAATCCAGTTCCAGTGGTGACTTTTCTGCCCCCTGATCAACTTCTCTTCCTCCCAGGGTCTTGGTCTCTCCCTGTAGATGGAAGCCCAAACTCTACCACTGAGAAATCAGAGAATGCACTTTGCTCTGCTGGTGTGTGAAGAACAGCTCCAAGCTGGTGGAAGTCACCCAGCCCTGACCCCCAATTTAAGCTCTACTTGTCAGCCCCCTTGTTTCCAAATAAAGGAGGGGGGCCTACAGCAAAATCACAGTGGTCCTATATTTGCTCAAGCTTCTTGTCCCCACCTGCAGGATCATATCAGGCCTCCTGACCACCCCACTGTCCATCAGCTGGACACTGATCCCAGGAGGGACTGAGCCACAGTCTAAGTGAGCTGGGACAAGGTCATTGTGCTCTCTTTCTTCTGCAGAACTTCCCAGGAAACATGGGTCTCATGGCCAAGGCCAACCTTTGGATTCTGCAGTCCTTGAGGGACTGGAGGTATCCTGTAGTCACTTTTCTGGGGTGTTGTCTCAGCATACAGGGACAAACTTCATGGGGCAGCACTTCTATTCCCTAGAGGTTTCAGGTACAGGGTTAGATCTGACACTGGAGAAGGAGTGTGGGATTGACCCAGACCTACCTCTCTTGCCTGTGTGATCTTGGACTAGTCATTTCACCTCCCAGCATAAAAACACGTGAAGCATTTGATAATGCCTTTCATGCGGCCGTAGTTAGAATCTGATGACATGTACTTAAGATGAGTATGTCATGGGGTAGAAGGGAAACACTGTTAACCTAGAGACCTTGAGAAGTCACCAAATGCTGTTTCTTGCTGCAAATTCTCCTGCTGTCAGTGTCTCAGCCTCTCCCTTGAATGGAAACTCAGATACCACCATTCAGGAGCGGAAGGAGGACCCCCCACCCCAGAAGGTTAGGGATTTAGAGGTTGGCAACAGAATCCACAATCTTACTAAGCTACCTGGTGAGATTGTAGACTGTGAGCCAGAATGAATCCCCTGGTGAAGGAGGGATCCTGTGCCCTAAATTATATGAGGTGGCCAACACACAACCTGTGACAAGGGACAGATGTGCTTGGCAGCAGTTTATAAATCACATGGACTCACAGCCTGTGGTTGGAGGCTAGGGCATGCCATGCAGGGCCACATGAGGGTTGCACTCAGGTGTGGCACCAGGACTGAATGAACCAGCAGGGGCTGTGAGAGGCAGGGTGACAAGAGGCTGGGGTGTCCCTGTTTCCTTCAGGAAGTGTGATTGGTCTGTTTGAATAATCTCATGGGCTGGCAAAGAGGTGAAACCACTTAGGTTGAAGATGAGATGGAGTGCAGTTGGCCTGGCTGCTAGGGAAACTAGCCAGGTGGGGAGAACTTCCCACCAGGTGGGGGGCATATCTGGAGAGAGCGGGGGAACTCATGGTTAGGTTTTGGAGACTCAAAGATGTCAAGGCAGTACTTAAAAGGTTAGGCTTTATCATGCAAAGCTTTCAGCCCTGTGCCTGATCTCATTATTTTCATGATACCTGTGTGAGATAGTCACATTTAACAGATGAGGAAACTGAGGCTGAGTATGAGCCAAACCCATCCAGATAAGGCAGGGTGCCAGGTCTCCTGACTCCGCAGTACATGGTGTCTCTACTATCTTCAGTGACTTCCAGCAGGCCAGTGAGTAGGGCTGGACCTAGGCAACATGGTGGTCTTCCAGATGCCCCTGGAAAGCCCTTTGCCCTTTTCAGAACAGAATGTTTTGCTTCTAGTTGGGATGTAACTGGGGAGAACCTAAGGCCCTCTTTGACACCTCTCTGTTCCAGTTTGTGGAGCTGATGAATGGATTTGTTCATTAAGTCACCAGCATTTCTATTCTGAAGGGTGGTTTCAGGAGCACGGGGTTGAGCTGATTAGGTTGGTAGGAGGCCTGGGTTCCAGTCTGTCACTTGCTCTCTGGCTTTGGCAGACTTGTGGTCATCCTTCTCTGAATTTACACCTCTCAGCCATAACCACAAGACATTGGATGGGATTGAAGGCTCTTTGGTTTGGAGTGCTGCGTCCTCCAGGACTTTGATATAAAAGGCCCCATCTACACAGGGAAGCAGGTGGTGGGAGCATATTTTCTCCTGTAGTATTGAGAAATTCATGTTGACTCAGTCCTTTGGGGTGAAGAGATGGTGACATGGTGGGAGTACGAGTTAAAACCCATCCCCAGCCCAGCCTCACCTGCCTCAGGGAAGTAACTGGACTTTGCTGGACAAGGCTAATTTCCAGAAGATGCTCTGGGGCATAAGAGTGTGTGTTCTTTCGCCATCTGGTTTTCAGAGTCCTGTGAAGCGCTCGGTTCACTCAGTTCAGCCAAGCGGGCCTTTTCCCTCCAGGTCAGTCTCTTCAGGCCCAAGCACTTGCTATACCTTTTAACTCCTTCCTTCCCCTCCTGTAGGGTTGTTGGATTTAAAAATAAATGCCCAGTTAAATTTTAATTTCAGATTAAGACAACTTTTTAATATAGGTATGTCTTAAGATTCTCTATAACTATGACCCAGAACCTCTCCATATTGGAACGTGCCTCCTCTGTCCCCAACCCCTTTCCCTTGAGACCTGGGGTTTCTGCTGCCTTCAGGGACAAGGGTGTTCTAGCTTGGTATATGTATATAAGATGCTGATTAAATAGGAAGTAATGACAGCTGTGGAGGAAACAGATCCAGCTCACGCAGCCCGGGCAGTAGGCCAGATTTGAACCAAAGATTTCTATGGCTATTTCGTGCTTTTCCTGCAGCACCAGGGTAGATTTACAGAGACAGCTCCTAAGAGAGAGCCTGGTGCAAATCTACAGGCTCATTGCCATGGGTCAGGTGGTAGCACTGCGGTATGTCCTAAGAACAGCGGGTGTGCCCCGCCCCTGCCTGGGACCGGCCAGCCCACCATGCAGCGTTCAGGATCCAGGCCAGGCTGCTTTGCAGGGGTTGTGTTTGATTTCACCTCTTGGTCGGCTGCAAATGTAGGTCCTCGTGACTTCCCCTTTGGTGGCCTGGCTGCTACTAAACCATCTGCTCCCTAGCTGGGCTTACAGCTGAGAGTTCATGCAGGATAGAGACTTCTCTACCACCAGCAGTCAGCTAATTAGTGGGGACTCAAGTGGTCACTACGCATTAAAGACAGGCTCCTAGGTGGACACTTTCCCAAATTCCACTGCGGGCTTGATGACATTCAGAAGCCTCCACTAAAATTAAGGTAAGGGGGAGGGCATGCATGTTTAATCTCATGTTGGAGATGAGGCTAAATTAACTTCTCTGGGATGATACAGCACATAACTGGGTAATGGGGACGAGGGTCTGACTTAATCTCTACTCCTTATTCTGGACTCCTGATCCTTTGTATCATTCTTTGGAGGCAGAGCATGAAAACATTGGTTCTCACCTTTGCTGCATATTAGAATTACCTGGGGAGCTTTAAGAATTCTCATGTCCAACCCTAGAGATTCGGATTTAATTGATGTGGGAGTGGTCCAGGCATCAGCAGGTATTAAGCATTCCCCAGGCCATTCAATGAGCATCCAGGGCTGAGGGGCAGGGCTAAGGAGGTAAGAAAGGGCACAGGCCAGGACTTCCTGGGCTTCACTGTACCTGGGAGTCGTGTGGGAATCTATAAAAATACAATCTTTGGCTCCCTTGCTCAGAGTTCTGATTTAATTGGTTTTTTAAAAAATGGGAATTGTCAAAGCTCTCCAGGTGGTTCTAATATCTGGCAAAGTTTCGGAGCCACTGGTGGAGGACAGGGCCTTTTTCCTCCGAGCGTGGTCAGCAGGCCAGCAGCATCAGGATCACTTGGGAGCTTGTTAGAAATGCAGAAGCTCAGACCCCACCCTGAACCCATTGAGTCAGATCTGCATTTTAAAAAGATTTCCAAGTAATTTGTATCACATTCAGATTTGGCCTAGGGAATGATATGATAAAGAGGCAGATGAGGGCATGATTTTTTAATCAATTCTTCTGCTTATTCATTGATTCTGTCGTTTTACTGATGATCACTGAACCCTTGCTATATGCTGCTACCATGCTAGGCACTCACTGCTTATTCAAAGAGGAATGAGTCCGGGGTGAGGCACGCAGGTAGCTGTCAGCTATGACATAAGGGTAATGACAGCAGCTGTAGAAGTTTGATGAGCATACTGTACAGAAGGGTACAATGAATATGCCCTTCACTGTCTTGGGGAGCAAAGGAATTCTCTTGCAGGACTTGGCATGTTCAGGGGTTATGGAGACTCAGGATGGCTATAGGAGAGGTGGGCAGGACAGTGTGGCAAATGGGGCCGTGCCCTTCAGAGGAGCCTGGGCTTTAACTGTAGGTAATGAGAAGCCCATGGAAGCATTAGGTAAGAAAGAGAAGAATGTCATGAGTCAAATGGTCATGATGGAGAATTCTAGAAAAGTAGGACCTGGTGACCATGGAGACCAATTGGGGCTCTTAGAAAGATTTCGGAGGCCTAGCAAAGAGGTGGGTGGCAGAGAGGATAGAGAAGAAGGCCAAGCCCCTGAGATTGTTCTGACACAGGATCCACTAGATTTGGGAGCAGATTGCAAATGGGATGGAAGTGAAAGAAGCTGATCTCAACTTCCAGGTGTGCAGTTCAGACACAGGTGGAGGTGACAGCATTCAGTGGTTAATGACAGGGCAGGCAGAGCAAATTGGGACAGACTGTGCAGGCAGTTCTGTCTTTGGGACTGGAGCTGAGGAGGTAAGTTGAAGCTGAGTAGAGATCTGGGATTCCACAGCATCCAGCAGCTGTTGAACTCATGGGGGTCAGGGAGGAGGGCAGGGAGAGAGAGGAGCCAGCAAAGACAATGTGAAACAATGGATCAGAAAAGGAAACAGAACACCTGAGAACAAAATCAGATACTCAGGGAAAAGAGTATGATCTGTGGAATCAACTGCTGCAGAGAATTTAAATGGAAGATGAAGAGTGGAAACAGGATTTGATAATTAGGCCAATGGAAACCCATTGGATTCAGTGGTATGGTGGAGAGAGAGACTAAGTTATAGCAAGGGAGGGTGTTGAAGAGGATGGAAGTGCCATGATATTGGCAGGAAGAGAGGGAGAAATGGAGATGAGACTAAGGGGCTTTGTTTCCTGCTTAGTTTAGGAGATGAACCAATTTCTGAGCAGAAAGGATTAAAGGTGGCTGAAAATGGGGAGGGAGAGAAGCTAACTAATGACCAGAGCTTCCAAGAACAGAAAGAGCTCATCTTGGGGAGGAGAAAGGTGCTATAATAGTACTCATCCCTTTTCTTTATTCTTTGAGAGGCACAGTCTCCTGCTGGCAGCCAAAGGACCAGAGGGTTGGGGCTCTGGGGAGCAGGATGGAGGCAGGAAGTGTGGCCGCTGCCCTTTGCATGGCTCCAACAAGCTGCACCACGCTGCATTGTTTCCAGCCATGGAAGCTCAGGAGGTAGGGAGAATGAAGGCAGCTGGTTCCTTCAGGTTTAGAGAATAGCCAAGTGAAAGGGCAGGGAAGGAAGGGCGTTGAGGTGCTGGGGAGGCACCACTGATGCACAGATGCCACCACCTTCATCCACCTTGATTTGCAAGAGCAAATGCAGGGTCGGTCACACCCACTCAGGGAACCTTCACAGGGGATGCCAAATAACCTGGCTGCTGGTTCCTTGCCTGTGCATGTGGATCTGCTTAGAGGCAGGGGACCCCCACAGAGGCCCCTAGCAGCTACTGCTGCTATTACACCAGCTTAGATGGCTCTCGAGACTGTGGACTACCAGTCTCACTTGCTTCTGCCTGGTTCTGTAGCTCCTGAAGGAATCTGAGGGTCCTAGGATTTGAAGGGACCTTGGTAGTCTCTTAGTCTGGTGGTTTTCTGGCAATGATGATCTCTGGGGGCATTTGGAAATACATGGCACTTTTGATTGTCACAGTGATTGGAGGAATGCTACTGACATTTAGTAGGTGGAAGACGAGTCAGTCCTGCACAGCTGCGATGAGTGCTTCTCTCCCACAGCTTTCAAATGCCTTGCCCAGCAGCAAAAAGCTATTCAGAATTATCTGTGAACTGTGTTTACACATAAGCACAGTCAAATTGTCTGAGACTATTTCTGTGTGTGAATTGAGGAGAGACTGTGCTTTAGAATTTTAGTAAGAGTTGTGTGTCATTTTGGAAAATCACCACCTTGGAAGGCAAAGTTCTCTTAGTAATGGAGTCATTGAGAAAACACCCCTATATCAGTCTGCACTCATACCAGTTGATGGTGACAATTCCACACACAGTAAGTGTCTCACTATTTAATTCTATTCTGCATCATCATGTCTAAACATTTACATGTTGAAATGCATGTTCTTATATTATAAATTATGTCATTTATTGTCAATGTCAATTAGGGAGTCTTATCAATTTTTTAATTTTTATTTATGTATTCATTTTTATGATGCTGGGGATTGAACCCAGGGCCTTGTGCATGTGAGGGGAGCACTCTATCAACTGAGCTGTATCCCCAGCCCTTGATTTTTTTAAATGTTTTTTTTTTTTAAAGTAGACTTTACTATTATTTTAGTTTAAGATAGTTAAAAGGATATTATCAAACATTTGCTATAAATGAGGGTATTTTTTAAAAAGTGAGTTAGAGGATTTAGTCCAGAGCTTCCAAGAACAGAAAGAGCTCATCTTGGGGAGGAGAAAGGTGTTATAATAGTACTCATCCCTTTTCTTTTTTCTTTGAGAGGCATAGTCTCCTGCTGGCAGCCAAAGGACCAGAGGGTTGGGGCTCTGGGGAGTTAAATTTTCTTCGTGGCTTGCCTTATTGCTGGCTATCCAGCTCTGCCTGAACATCTTCAGGGTGGAAATTCATTACCTCTCCAGGCTCATCATCAGGAAGCTGGTTGTTCAAAGTGATTGCACATAAGGAGCCAGACCTGTCACTGAGCATCTCCCACCTCTGACTACTCCTGAGCCTGTCCTCCAAGGCCACACAGAAAATGTCAATTCTTCTACATGAGATCCCCCCGATATTTGTAGATGCCACACATCCCATGCATCTCTACCTCCCTGCCCCCATTTTCCCTTCTCTAGACAAAATGTCCATTCCATATGTGACATGATTTTTGTGCCCTCTTATTATCCTAACCAATTCAGGCACGGAAATAAACATGAAGGATTTAGAGAGACCAGAAAGTTCAATTCCATTTGATGGATATTTTATAGGCTATTGGCTGACCTATGCCATTCACTCTGCTCAGCTCTGGGGACTCAAAAGATGATTTAGAAGCAGCTGTTGTCCCTAGGAGCTTAGCTGCCGGTGAAAACAATCCCATAAAATGGCAGGTGGAACACAAATTCCGGTTACCCCTCCCTTCCAAGACCCAAGACCTCTCTAGACTTGTAGAAAAGCGGTTTCTTATCTTTAGTCTTTTTCTTTGCTTTTTTTTTTTTTTTTTTTGGTACTGGGGATTTAATCAGGGTGATTTGCCACCAATCTTTATCCCCAGGGCTTTTTATTTTTTATTTTGTGACAGGCTTTTGTAAGTTGCTTGGGCCCTCACTCAATTGTGGAAGCTGGCCTTGAATTTGTGATTTTTCTGTCTTAACTTCCCAAATCACTGGGATTAGAGGCGTTTGTGCCACCTTGCCTGGCAGGAAGGGGATTTCTGTAAAAAACATTAACATGCAATGATGAGGAAAGGCCATCAGCAAATTCGAAGCTTTCATCAAATTCTAGAAGACTAAGAGCAGGTGAAGGTATGGAGGGTCATGTAGGAGTGGCGGAAACTAGCTTGGAATGCTTCAAGAAGGCAGTGGGGAAGGAAAAGCCTTCCTTGCCCCCTGGAGAAGCCCTGAGAAGAGGTCCCCAAATGGCCAGGTTTGACAGAGGCAAGAATGAAGGCTAGTACCAGACTAGAAAGTCTATTTATTTAACAGTCAACCCTGACACTAAATAGAATATTTACAGACAGGACTGCACCCTTCCGTCAGGAGATCAGAATTTTCTTCTCAGGACAACTGACGGTCCCCATGTGTAACAGCCATTGCCTCTGGGAAAACCTCACCCACATCCACAGTTCCCAAATGATCAATGTCTTCTTCTTAAATATATGTATAGATACCTCAAAGATAATCCATCCCAAGGACAATCTCCAAGATGATTGAAACAAAGGGAAACAAAGAGCAAAAGAAGACCCCTGAGAAACTAGAAATAATGTAAAGGACAGAAAAGAACTAAAAACAAAGCAAACAAAACCTCTCGTTCATGTCCAGAGACAGTACCAGGAAGGAAAACTCAGAGGATAAGAAAATGCTCTGGGAAATTAAAAACATTTTTTAAATGACTGCCAAAAAAGAAAATATGCAGCAGAATTGAAGATACAGTTAAGGAAATCTCCCAGGAAGTAGAAGATAAAAATTCAGTAGAATTGGAAGATGAAGTTGAGAAAATCTCTCAGAAAGCAGAATAACACGACAGATTGGAAAGATAATAGAAAAGAAAAGTGAATTCATTTGTAAGGCTCACATTGGACTAATAGGCATTCCAGAAAGCGAGCCCAGAGAAAATCGAGGAGAGGAAATGATCAAATAAATAATACAGGAAAATTCTCAACCCTGAAGTTTAGAGGTCTTTAAAGAACCCGCCGAGTCAACCTAGCACAAAGAATGAAATCAATCCACAGAAATGTATGTCAACCTCAAATTTCAGTATATCAGGGACACAGAAAATAAGCCAAAACTTCCAGAGAAAAAATATAGAATCCCAATGAACGTTATTATTGTGTGTAGCAACCCTTAATGGTAATATCAAACCCTAGAATTCAGAGGAAACCAGCCTTCAAAATTCAGAGGAAAAGTAATCTCAACCCAGAGCTCCATATCCAGACAAATTACCATCCCAAATTAGGGTAGAATAAAAGACATTTTTCAGATATACAAGGACTCAGCACCCTATTTAAGGAAGTTATTAATAATGTGCTCTAGTAGAGGAAGTGGTAAAGTCAAAGAGGGCAGAAAAACAAAAAATCCAGGAACAGTGTGTCTGTTCTGTAGAGCAATCTGGAGAAGTCCCAGGCTGTGAGCTCTCTGGTGTCTGAGGGGCGCTGCAGTCCAGTTGGAGCCAGAGGACAGAGGGCCATGACAGGGAGTGTCCTGAAAAGAAGGGGAGACCCGATAAAGTACCTGAACAGCTAAAGCTGCTGAGGAAAGGATATGATGACAAAAGAAAAAGAGAGATTCCTGGAAAACTGAAAATCTGCACACACAAACAACATTTAGTCCATGTACTGTAATTGATTTGGCAATGATGTTTCTTCTGTAGGCATGATAATGGAAATATTATTTAACCGAAGATGGTAGATATACAGGGAGAGTTGAGATGTGAGCAGTATAATAGGGCTAAACTCTTAAAATACGGAAGGAATAAGAAGGATTTATACACTTGATAAATCAAGACATGGCTTTATAAATACATTATTTGGAGATATAAAAGTAAACACTAGAAGAAATAGTTGAAAGAGTTCAAAATGGTTGCCTCCAAGGAGTAGGACAGAGGGTGGGGTGGGGGTGGGCCTGGGTTGGTTTTTATTTTGATACAATCAGGTTTTTTTAAGCCATGAATGGATTGGTTTGATTAACATAAAAACTTTAAATCAAAGTGTGGTTAGTGGTGCAGCGTTCTTTGAAAGAAGATTCAGGAAGCCTAGACCCAGAGTTTGGCCAGTGGTGAGACAACCAGCACATTATCACCAGGAGGCCTCAGTGTCACTAGAGCAGGGTGTCCAAATGGGCTGCAACGAGGGCTGGGTGGAACAGGCCTCAGGAGCCTGCAGAACCTGCCAGGAACTTGTACTTCATCCTGGTGGCAATGGGGAGCCACTTACATTTAACAAGTAATAAGATTAAATTTGTGTTTTGGAAATATACATTGAATGCAATAAATCTGGAAGCTTGTTCTAAAAGGGCCATGAGAGGAGAAGAAAAATCCATTTAGGCCCCATGTACCAACCCAGGTAGGGGGGCCCATGAAGGTCTGAACCACAATAGTAGGGGGTGCAAAGAGGCACATTGAAGTGGGTGTTTAGAAGGTAAATGGGAAACAAGACTCGATTGATTGAAGGGACAGGATGTGGAAGAGAGAAGATTTACCTGGGAGAACTGGGCAGATGACACATTGCTCACTAAATAGGGAAGCTTTTCGGTGGTTGAGATAGTTGTGCTATGTTGAACATGTTGAGTTTGAGGTACTTGCAGAAAATCCAAGTGGGAATACATAGGTGGCTGTAGCAGATACACACAGGATGCTTCAGGGCAAAGTCAGGTCTAGGACTGTCATCTTGAAAGCTGTCAGTAGGGTGTGGGGGTTGGGAGGGATAGAGGCAATGGCCCAAAGAGCTGCCAGTGGGAAAAGAATGGACCAAGGACTGAATTTTAGCCTTTAAAGGGCAGGTTAATAATGCTGTACATAAAGTTGAACATCTTTTCCTATATTTGAGTCATTCTTATTTCCTCTTCTGTCAAAGATCTATATTGTATTTTGATTACTTTTCTATTTCTATTTATTTCAAATCAAATGCATTGCCTAGCTTAATGATAAAGCTATGGAAGGATCCCCACTAGAGTAAGGAGCAGTTAGATGAAGTATTAATTAAGTGGCTAAAAAAGAAAAAGAAATGAGGCACCAAATTAGAAAATAGGAAATAAAATTGTATCAATAATGTAAAGTTATGTGATTGTATTACTTTAACACCCAAGAGAATCGACAGAAAATTTACTGAAATGAAATTGATAAGACAAGTTAATAGCATTCCCATATATAAAAACAAAAAAATTAAAAATGCAATTGAAGGGGGAAAAACAATTGTAATAGCAACAAATATGAAAGGTCCATATGAGGAAGTTTAAAACATTATTTAGGAACACAATAGAATAACTTAAAAAATGAAAATGAAAAACCTCATTCTTGAATTGGAAACTATTGATCCCAAGTATTATAAAGATGTTAATTTTTCTTAAATTATGATTTGTATGCAATTACCTAGCTGAATTTTTTCTTGGACTCAGGCAAGCTTATTCTGAAGTTCATATGGAAAAACAAACATGCACAGATAACCAGGAAATTGTTTTAAAGAAGAGCCATAAGAAGAGATTGACTCTACCCCATGTGAGAATTTAATCAAAATGAAAAGCACTGGAGAATATTCAGTTGAATCAGTAGAACAGAATAAAAAGCATGAATTGATATAGGAATTTAGTATATATAAAATTCCATTTTACATCAGATGGGAAAGACAAGCTGTTCAATATATAGGCTAGGGCAGCCAGGGTCATAGGAGAAAAAGTGATCCCTAGTTCACTCTTTACATCAAAATAATGGAGAGAATATTAAAAAATGAAGTCATAGGTATATTCAAAGAAAACATGAAGCATTTAATATATATGATCTTGGAGTAGGGGAGGATCCTGTTCCCAAGAAGCTGTCCAACGAGAGCAATTAAGTCAACTGTATAAAAATAACATACTTCTGTGTTGGGGAAAAAAAAAGCATATATAAAAAGTATCAAATGACAAATGGTAAATTGTGGAGAATTTGCAAACATATATGGCAGACAAATGCCTACTTCTTTCTACATAAAGAGTCACTACAAATAAATATGAAAAATAGGCAAAGAATGTGAATAAAGCTCACAGATATAGAAAAGTTAAATGCCCATATACATATAAAAAGATGTTCAACCTCCTTTATAATGAGGAAAATTCAAATTAAAATTACAATCAGCTGTCCATTAAAACTCAGCAAAGTTAAAAAAATTTGGTAGCACAGTGTATTGGTAAGGATGTGGTGGGAGATTAGTTTGACATGACCAAGATCTACTGTCAAATGGAAAAGACAAAAACAGAACATTGTGTATACTAATTACTATTTGAATTTTAAAGAAATAAAGACATATAGAGCAAAAAAGAACATACAAAATACAGATGTCCTTCCTGCCTGTCTCCCTTACTTCTCCCTCCCTTCCTTTCTTCTTTTCTTTGTTCCTTCAAAAAAATAGACGTACTGGGCACAGTGGCGCACGCCTATAATCCCAGCAGCTCAGGAGGCTGAGACAGGAGGATTGTGGGTACAAAGCCCACCCCAGCAACCTGAAGGCACTAAGCAACTCAGTGAAACCCTGTCTCTAAATAAAATACAAAATAGGGCTGGGGATGTGCCTCTGTAGTTGAATGTCCCTGAGTTCAATTCCTTGTAGCAAAATTAAAAAAAAAATAGATGTAATTTTATTTTTTTACTTATAGAAGTAATAGTGCATTTGCTTCTCATAAAAAAAGAATCTGAAAGTATAGAAAGACAATTAAAAGAAAGCAAAGGTAACCCTGAGTCTTATTATCCATAAAATAGTCATATTCACATTTTGCCATGTGAAAACATTTCCTGATACATTTCCCCAAAGCAGTATCCTTTCTACCTTGCATCCTACTTTTTTTCATAGTCAAATCAAAATTTTATTATAAAAATGATTAACAAATCACATGAAGCAGGAAAGAAGGAACAGGAAGGAAAAACAAGTAGAGGAAACAGAAAACCTATAATTCTAGGGCATATTTAAGCCCTAATGTATCAATAATTAACTTTGAAAGTAATGATCTAAACACCACAATTAAAAGATGCAGATTGGCAAAGTAGATTTTTAAAGAAAGGATTCAACACTTTAAACTGATCTTTCACACTCAAAAACATCTCTTTCCATTTCATTAAAATTTAATCTGCATCGTCCTTTTTAATGTAAGGTTATATCATAATTCATTTAAGATAAACTATTTATTGACTGATATTTGGGCAATACCACAATATTTTATTATTATAAACAATATTGTTGTGTGTACATATGTATAAATATCTGAACTTGTTTGTATGTATCTATGAGATATTTTTTAAAAATTGAATTTAAATTCTTTTCTATAGGTTCTTTTAAGCTATACATGACAGTAGAATTCATTTTGATACAATCCTAGAAGCATGGAACATATCTTATTCTAGTTAGGACCCCATCCTTATGGAGGTACATGATGGTGGGATTCACTATGATGTATTCATACAAGTACATAAGAACACAAGAAAATTATTTTGGACTCATTCTGTTGTCTTTCCTCTTCCTATATCTTCTCTCTTCCCTTCATCCCTCTTTGTCTAATCTACTGAATATCTGTTCTTCTCTTCTCCTCCCTTATTGTGGGTTAGCTTCCACATATAGTGAAAACATTCAACCTTTGGCTTTTAAGGACTGGCTTATTTCACTTGGCATGATAGTCTCCAGATCCATCCATTTACTTACAAATGTCATAAAGTCATTCTTCTTTATGGCTGAGTAATACTACATTGTGTATATATACTACATTTTCTTTATCCATTCATCTGTTGAAAAACACATAGATTGCTTCCACATCTTAGCTATTGTGAATTGAGCTTCTATAAACATTGATGTGACTGCATCACTGTATTATGCTGATTTTAAGTCCTTTGGGTATAAGCTGAGGAGTGGGTCACATGGTGATTCAATTCCAAGTTTTCTGAGGAATTTTCATGCTGCAGATTTGCAGTGTATAGGTGTACCTTTTGCCCCACATTCTTGCCAATATTTACTGTTACTTGTATTCTTGATAATTGCTATTCTGACTAGATTGAGATGAAATCAGTGTAGTTTTAATTTGCATTTCTCTAATTACCAGAAATGTTGAACATTTTCCATATGTTTGTTGACCATTCATATTTATTCTTCTGTGAAGTGTCTGTTCAGTTCCTTTGCTCATTTATTTATTGGTTATTTGTCGGGGGAGGGGGGCAGGGTGTTAAGTTTTTTGAGTTCTTTGTATGTCCTGGAAATTAATGCCCTATCTGAGGTGCAGGTGGCAAATATTTTCTCCAATCCTGAAGGCTCTCTCTTCACTTTCTTGTTTCTTTTGCTATTAAGAAGCTTTTTAATTTGACACCATCCTATTTATTGATTGTTGATTTCACTTCTTGCACTTTAGGAGTCTTGTGAAGGAAGTCAGTTTCTGAGCCAACATGTTGGAGTGTTAGGCCAACATTTTCTTCTAGTATGTGCAGGGTTTCTGAACTAATTTCTAGGTCTTTGATCCGCTTTGAATTGAGTTTTGTGCAGGGTGAGAGATAGGGGTTAAATTTCATTCTACCACATATGGATTTCCAGTTTTCCCAGCACCATTTGTTGAAGAGGTTATCTTTTTCTCCATTGTATGTTTTTGATGTCTTTGTCTAGTATGTGGTAGGTGTATATTTGTGGGTTTGTCTCTGCGTCTTCTATTCTGTTCCATTCGTCTTCTTGCTTGTTTTGGTGCCAATACCATGCTGGTTTTGTTACTATAGCTCTATAGTATAATTTAAGTTCTGTGATTGTGATGCCTCTTGCTTTGCTTTTCTCACTAAGGATTGCTTTGGCTATTCAGGACCTCTTATTTTTCCAGATGAATCTCGTGACTACTTTTCCTATTTCTATGAAGAATATCATTGGAATTTTAATGGGAATTGCATTGAATCTATATAGCGCTTTTGGTAGTGTGGCCATTTTGACAATATTTATTCTGCCTATCCAAGAACATTGGAGGTCTTTCCATCTTCTAAGGTCTTCCTCAATTTCTTTTTTTAGAGTTCCGTAGTTTTCAGTGTAGAGGTCCTTCACTTCTTTTGTTAGATTTATTCCCAAGATTTTTTTTTTTTGAGGCTATTGTAAATGGGATGGTTTTCCTAATTTCTCTTTCATTGGAGTATACGAACACAATTGATTTCTGAGTGTTAATTTTGTATGTTGCTACTTTGCTGAATTCATTGATGAATTCTAGAAGTTTTCTGATGAAGTTTTTTGGGTCATGTCATTAGCAAACAGAGATAGTTTGAGCCCTTTTATTCCTATTCATATCCCTTTAATTTCTTTCTTTTGCATAATTGCTCTGGCTAGAGTTTCAAGGACTATATTAATTAGAAGTGGTGAAAGTGAGCATCCTTGTCTTGTTCCTGTTTTTAGAAGGAACATTTTCAGATTTTCTCCATTTAGAAAGATGTTGGACTTGGGTTTGTTGTATATAGCTTACAATGTTTAGGTGTGTTCCTTCTATCCCTATTTTTTCTAGTTTTTTAAACATGAATGGGGTTGTGTTTTGTCAAACGCTTTTTCTGTGTCTATTGAGATAATCATGCGATTCTTGTCTTTAAGTCTATTTATGTGATGAATTACATTTATTGATTTCTGTATGCTGAACCAAAATTGCATCCCTGTGATGAGACCTACTTGATCATGATGCACTATCTTTTAAATGTGTTTTGTGTGCAATTTGTCAATATTTTATGAAGAATTTTTGCATCTATGTTCATTAAGGATATTGACCTGAAGTTTTCTTTCTTTAATGTGTCTTTGTTTGGTTTTGGTATCAGGGTGATACTAGCTTGAATTTAAACGCTTAAAGACTGAATCAATGGGCCAAAGTGTAAGCATAATTTAAAGCGTCCTCATACACATGGACAGTTTATCCCTAAATAGCATAATAGTTTACTCTCTACCTTGTATATGAGAGGCCACCTTTTTCCACACATTTACCTCTCTCAATCACTGCATTCTTTTTCATCTTGGCTCTTTTTGTAGGCTGAAAATTAAATCTTATTCTAAAACAGAATTGCATTTCTTTGATCACTATTGAGACTGAATACTTACATTTCTTTGTAAAAGCAATTTGTAATCTTAAGGACATGTATTTTTGTGCATCATCTTGTAAATATTTTAGGTGGAATTTTTAATTCATATGATATTTACAGCTCTCTATTGTGTAAAACTTCAAGCATGTGTAAAGGAAGACAGAGTAGTATAATAAACGCCCACATATCCACCACAAAGTTTCAACCATTATCATTAACATCATTTTATTTCATTTATACCCTCCCAACTTTCCCCCTATTATTTCAAAGCGAATCCCAGGCAGCATATTATTTTTTCCTATAAATATCATTTTTCTGTAAACATTTCTGTTGTGCAGTTTCTTTGACATATGGAAATTTTTTTATGTTTCAGTAAATCAAATCAAACTGGAAGAAGCCTGTCTTCATGTTATCCCAGCAGCATTCTCTGAATAGCACATTTTCCCCTACCAACTTGAAATGCCATTTGGATTTTTTGTTCTGCTCCTTTGATCTGTCTGTTTACTCTGACACCAGGACCTTACTGCAGCAATTACTATGGATTTAAAATACATTTTTTTCATATTTGATATGACAAGCATGCCCTGCTCCAATTCAGATTTTTTTTTCCTTCCAAATTTTATGAATTTTCTCATACAACTTCATCCAGATTAATGTTAGATTCGTTTAATCAAATTCAACTCAAAACTTAATTTTGAGATTTGGATTGCCATTATGGGAAGTATGTAGATGAGTTTGGAGAAGATTGACATTTTTATAATATTGGGTATTCCTGGCTTGAAACAAGGTATGGCCCTTGATTAACTTGACTGTTCAGAAAAGAGTGAGCATTTCTTAATGAGGACCTTCATTCTTATTGTTAGCATTCTTCCCTGATTTTTTTTTTTTTTTTTTTTTTTTTTTTTTTTTTTTGCTGTTGTTTTGCAGCACTGGGGCTTGAAACTTGGGGCCTTGCACTTTGCTGCACACCCAGCCTGATCCCCTAATATTTTGTATTTTGTTTGCTTTTATGAGTGAAATCCTTTTTCCCATTGTATGTTCAGCTGGTTACTGCCACTAAATAGAAAAGCTAATAAAATCTTCAGTATTTCTTTTGGAACTCCTTGCATTTTTAAACTCTCTTATTAATTAGAATAAGTTCCTCTAATCTCCAGGTTTCTATGGAATCAAGCAGGTTTTCCCTCACCTCCCTTTTCTTTTCCTTTAATGATTACATTGACTAGAGCTTACTTCCAAACAATTTGGGTTTTCATGATTGCTCTAATCAAGGACACTCTTGTGTAGTGATAGGGTAATGCTTCATCTTCAAGCATAACATTTGTTCCAGATTTAAATTTGTTTTTTATTCTGCTTTGGAATTATCCTCTATTTCTAGTTTCCTGAGAGGGATTTTTTTTTGAAATTGTGTATTGCATTTTATCAAATGTCTTTTGGGCATCTCTCAAATGATTGTGTCACTTTTCTCTTTTAATCTATTCATGCAATAAACTGTACTAATAGATTTTCTTATGACAGCCTTCACATTCCTGGAATAAACGTCACTTTATCATTTATATTATTATTTTTATTACTTACTTTTCTGACAGATTCTATTTGTAATATTTTATTTTTGTATCCATTGATGTTGGTGTATGAGAACAGATTAGTCTTTCAAAAAGCTTAGCTGAGAAGGGAAGGCAAGACAGCTCAAGCCCCAGAGAAGCGCAGAGTGAAGGAAGTGCATTTTGAGCTTATTAATAGGATTCGGGGAGGTTGCCAGAGAGAGGAAGAACTTGAGGAGATGAAAGAGGCCAACAGAGTGCCTGCTGCCAAGAGGAGGCAGTGGGACTAGTGAGTAGCACATTGGCCCTGAGCAGGACCACTCTCCTAATCAGACCCCTGGGTTACTAGGAGGTGCCTGGTCCCTGACATTCCCCTTTTGCTCCCCTGCTCTTGGCTCCTCAGACCCTCCTAATTCAGATGCCTGGAAGCCTGGGCTTCCTCTGGGCCTAGATCTGGGCTAGACTTTCTCCCTGCCCCCCAGTTCAGCACATCCAAATGAATTCAACATTTCCTCTTCCCCGTGGACTTGCAGTGTGGACAATCCACACTTGGAGATTGCAAGGGAGGAGGACAGAGCTGGTGAAATGGCAGATCACTGAGGGCAGAAGGACACTGGGAAAGGTTACAGTTGGAGGCCTTAGTGGTCAACCGGATGGAGGAAACAAGTTTGTCTACAAGTTGACAGGCAAGGGCTACGGGCAAGTCATGAAAGTTGGAAACAGTGGCTGAGGGCAGGGGTGGGGGGTGGGATATCTCAAAGGATTGTCATGGAACTAGGATTTTTTTGTGTATGGTGTCAGTTTGCAAGATCATGTCAGGATTTTTCTAAGGGGCACTGTGGGAGTGGAAGAGGATTGCAGGGTCGATCTGGGGTTAGGGTTTTGATGGATGAGCATGGAAAGCAGACAACGAGGCCAGGGAGGTGTGCAGGTCCCATGCCTCAGCAAGGGCGATGGCAAGGAGCTGGGAGGGCGCGTGCCACACGGCAGGCTCTCGGGAGAGGCGATGGTGCTTTGTCTTTGTTTTTTATTCCCACCTTGAGGCAAAATTTTCCATTTTTTGCCCTGTCACAAAACAAATAGAACGTACCCTGGTTCCAGCTAGATCACTTATGTAACGGATTTCACGCTCTGTCGCGTTCTTGACAGTTATAAAAAGTCTCTGCTGTTGGGATGTTCTGTTGGGACACCAGGAAGTGTGTTCCAATGTGGGGGACACCGTGAAGGGGGCACCTGGGCTGCTGTGTCCTTCGGGCAGTTAGGGTGTGCATGGGAGGGCGGCTCAGCCTGTTTGCTTTGTCTTCCATCTTTAATCATTTCCTGCTCCTTCCTCACAGCCTGTGAGCATGAAGAGCTCCCTCAGCCCTCAGCCTTCTCAGCTGCTGATGCAATCTCTTGGCCTCCCTTCTCCTGACCAGAAACTTCTAAATAAAACATAACCCTTGTCATGGCCCCTGTCCCCTTCCTCAGGCCCAGACTGCGCTCTGCAGGCCTCATCTCCTAAGCATTCTCTTGTGAGGCCTGCTGCCCACATCCCTCCTCAGAGCTCACCCTGCTTCAAAGGTGGTCCCCTCTTCTCCTCCCTCTCATTTCCCCTTCCTTTCCTCCTCCTACTTCTCTTCTTCCTCCTCCCCTTTCTCTGGCTCCTTTACACTCTCCTAATCAGACCCCTGGGATAGCAGGAGGTGCCTGGTCCCTGACATCCCCCCTTGGTGGCTTCCCTGCTCCTGGCTCCTCAGACCCTCCTAATTAAGATGCCTGGGAGCCTGGGCTTCCTCTGGGCCTATGTCTGGGCTGGACTCTCTCCCTGCCCCCCAATTTGGCACATCCAAATGAATTCAACATTTCCTCTTCCCCGCAAATGAGCTCCTCCTCGTGGTTTCTCTCTGTGCTAACGTCTCTGTCCTCCCAGGAATCTCTGCAGTGGAAATGTGGGCCGCTGGCCTCCCGCCTGCCCTCAGCCCCACCCTGGCCATCCCTGGATCAGCCCTGCTCCCTCCACAGCACTGGATTTTTCTCTTTTTAGTTTCATTCTATTTTTGATTGACACATAATAATTGAACATGTTCATGGGGTACAGTGTGATGCTTTGATATTTATTATGTAATGATCAAATCAGGGCAATTAGGGTATCCATCATTTCCAACGTTTATCATTTCTTTGATTGTTCTGTTTCAAAATGGCCAGAACAGAGGATTTTTTAATGTTCACAGCACTTTTCTGTTCTCTTCTTTCTGTTACACCTCATTACCTTAAAATAATTATAAAGCTATTTTTTTTTCTTCTGGCAAATAATATACGCTCGTGGCAGAAAATTTGAAAAATAGAGATGAAGACAAAGCAGAAAAAAAAGCAAAGAAATAAAGCACCCACAATTTCACCAACCTGAGATAATTACTGTTAGTATTTATTTAGTAATACAGCTTTATATATATATATATATATATATATATATATATATATATACACACACACACACACACACACACACATATATATTTTAATTCTTTCAACTTAAAATAATTTATTCAAGTTGTTTTGTAACCTGATTTTTAAACTTATTTTTCATGAATATTTCTATCAAGTTCAATATTTTATTACACCTATATTTTTATTCTAAAAGTATAAACAATTTATGCATTGAATAAAAACTTTAAAACATCATAGGGAGAAAATGAACTTAAGGGAAGATGTACCCTACCAGAAGAGTTATTTTAATGCTATAGTAACTAAGTATAGCATGTTATAGGAACATACAAATAGATAAAGGGAACTAAATATTTGAAAACTTGATTTATGGCAAGAATGGGTATCTCAGATTCATCCAAATAGGTTGGACTATTCAATAAGTGTGTGGTGATGATTGACTATCTGTGGGGGAAAAAAGTGAACTTGTTGCCATACCTCACACCCTTCACAAAATTCCATTTCATGTATATTCAATATGTTAATTTAAAAGGTGAATTGAGCTAGGTGGTATATGTCCATAGTCCCAGTTACTTGGGAAGCTGATGGAGAATCACTTGAGCCCAGGAGTTCAAGACCAGTCTGGGCAATATGGCAAGACCATGAATGAAGGAATGAATGAATGAACAAATGACAAAACTATACAACTTTTAGAAGATAACAGATATTATAATCTTGAGCAGAGAAGGGTTTCTAAACAAGACACACAAAAAAGCAAAAAATAACTACATTAAAATTAAGAACTTCTGTCCATCAAATGAATCATAAGAAGAGTGAAAAAAATTAAGTCATAAACTGGAAGAAAATAGCAACATATTAAACCAGAAAAGACTAAGCACAGTTAATATATAAAGGCCTTCTACAAATTAGGTTTTTACATGGGGGAAAAACAGTGGTCAAAAGACATAAAAAGAAATTTTACTCATTGTTCAGGATATATTTATTGAAGCTTAGCCTTTTTATACTCCTGGGGTATTTTGATGAGCAAGTTAGATGAACACCTCTGCCCTCCCAGAGCTTGCATTCTAGCAAGAGAACACAGACAATGACAACAGAAACAAGAAATAAGCAAATTGGAAAATAAATTAGAAGGTTAAAGAGGCTTACCAGAAAAAAAAAAAAAAAAGAAAAACAGAGGCATAAAGCCAGGTAAAGTGTTGCAGAATCCTGAGAGGGAGCGGTTTACAGTGTTGGATATGGGGATCAGCTGGGAAGGGAAAACTTGAGTGAAGATTGAAGGAAGTGAGGGAGTAACTCAGGGATATCTGGAGAAATGGCATTCCAGGCACAGGAAACATCTAGAGCAAAGGTCTCTGTGTCTGGTGAGTTTGAGCAAGTGGGAGAGGAGGTTGGAGAAGGGCAGGATGTAACTTTCCTATTGCGAGGACCTCTGTGTTACCTGGAGTGGCATGGGGAGCCATCCCTGAAAACAGGAGTCCAGCTGGTGAGGGCCCACCATGTGAGAGCCTGAGAGGAAGGGCTCATTCTCCTAACCTGAGTGTACTTCCCTTCCTGGTGCTTGGTCACCACACTGTCCACACAGAGGGCCATAAGCCCTAGAGTGCTGGAACAATACAATCTGCATTCTCCAACTTTGTTTTCTTTTTTTCAGAATTTTTTGGATACTCTAGGTTCTTTGCATTTTCGCCCAAATTTTCAACTTTTAGAATATTTTTGTTTTATGAAGGTATACTTTATATATAATAAATTTTTTTTAGATATATAGTTTGATGAGTTTGGTAATTGTATATTGACATGTAAACTCCACCACAATCATGATATAGAACTATTCCATCTCCCTAAAAATTTCTTTCACATCCCTTTGCAGTTTATGACCTCTCTTACTCCCTGGCCCTAAGCCACCATTGACCTTTTTTTTTTTTTTTTAAATTAATTTTTCTGTGTGGCCTTCAGGTTGAACAATTTCTGATGATCTATTTTCAAGATTATTTATCTTTTTTTCTCCAATATATTAAGCTATTCAGTGAATTTAAAATTTTAGGTCTTATAGTGTTCAGTTCTAGAATTTCCATTTGTATCTTTTTTATAGTTTTCATTTTTTTCTGCTAAATTCCTACATCTGTTCATGCATTGTGTATATCCTTTTCTTTTAGATTCCTGCCCATTTACAGTAGCTGCTTAAAAGTCCTATCAACCGATATTAACAACTTCATTTCTTAGGGCTTGTTTCTATTGGCTTACAACAATTATGAGTCTATTTTTATTGATCAATCATAGGTCACATTTTCCTGCTTCTCAGGTGTAAATATTTTAAATTCTATTCTTTATTTAAAAAAATAATTTTAGTATTACATGGATATAGTACCTTTATTTTATTTATTTATTTTTATGTGGTGCTGAGGATTGAACCCAGGGCCTCACATGTGCTAGGCAAGTAAGCCACTGAGCTACTGTTGTAGGAACAAATGAGGCAAGGCACCAAAGACAGCAGGAAACAGTTTTATTTGGCTGCAGCCAGGTTCAGAGGGCACAGCTTTTGCTGTAATCAATTAATCCCCCTGAACCCCGAGTTCAGGGAGTTTTAGAGTTTTATACCCAGCATGTAAGGGGAGGGGCTCAGAAGTTCACAGTCTGCAAAAGTTCACATAAAAGCAGCTCTTTCTTTCACTGTTTTGGGCAAGTTAACTCTTCAAGGACAACACCTGAGAGGGGGAGAGCTTCTTCTCCCCTTTCTTCCCTCCTCCTGCCAGCTGTTACCATGGAGCCCAATTGTAACTTATCTTAAAAATGTAGACATCTCTGTGAAGCCCAGCTCAAGGCCAGAGGCCTTGTTTGCACATTTCTACAAAGTACTATAGTGGATATGTTTGTGAAAAACTAGTAAGGGGGTGTCCAGCACCTGGGGTGCTGGTATCTTCCTGGCCAGTGGCCAAGTAAAACAGGGCAACACTAAAATAGGAAGTTTATCTACATTGGACTCTTTCACAGAGACTCTTTTGCTGACAGTCCTAAAATCAGCCATGGTGGAGAGGGCTTTTCTGTAGAGAAAGGGGGTGCCACTTCACTACAACCCCAGCTCTTTCATTGAATTTTTGACATTGTGAGTGATATATTGTAGGGAATCTAGTTTACATTTTCTTCCTTTAAAGGATATTAAATTTTATTCTGGTAGGCATTACATTATAGGTGGATCATTTTAATCCTGGTAGACTATTTATTTATTCTTTGCTATAGTTTTTTCACTTGGTCCTCGAGTATGGCACTTACTCTAGGACATAATTGTTATTCTTAAGGCGTGTCCTTTCTGGGATCACTTGAATGCTTTAAGTCCTTACTGAGGTCTTACTACTTTTTGTGTCCAGGCCCTGCATGACCTGTGGTAACCCTGTTTACCTCTCACTCCACAGAAACCACTCTTTACCGGGCTTTGCTAAATCTTGCCCTGTGCGTATCGACCCAGCCCTCAGCCAGTCACCCACTGGGAGTCCTTGTAGATGCCATAATCTCCTCCTCACACTACTGGAAGCTACAAGTATGAGATCAAGGTGTTTCTCTGTGTTTGTAAATCTTCTCTTCTAAGGACACAGTCAGATTGGACTAGCACCATCTTAAGAACCTGCTTTTAACTCAAGGCCTTTTTTCCAAATATAGTCACATCTTGAGCTACTGGGAGTTAAAATTTCAATGTGTCAGTTTGGGGTGCACAGAATTCATCCCATAACAGCTATCCTAGCCCTCGGATTGTAGCCACTTCATCAGACCTGCACTCCGATCTCTGCCATCTGGAAAGCACCCTAGATAGAAATCCGAGGTACTTATGAGCCTCTTCATGTATTTCTCTCAACAATGATAATCCTGTGCTGTCACCCCATGTCTGGAAACATATGCTCCCTGTGTTTTGTTGATCAAGTCAGGAGGGCAAGTCCAGTACTAGTGACTCTAATGTGACTAGCAGTGTAAGCCCAACTCCAGTTTTATGCCTCCTCTGCCCCAGAACAGTGGCCAAAATTACTCCCAGTGCCAAATAGACTTCTCTCAGCACATTTTAGTTTTTCTTTTCCTCATACCTCAGCCGTGGTGTGGCACCCAGCACATGGCTGGTATCCATTGGCCTCACCTGCCTCCAGTTTCCCTCCCACGGCAGCCCTGGTTTCCCCATCTAGAGCTCTCGGATGGGAATTGGGTGGAAAATACTTTCCCCCTCACTTTTCTCACTGCCTTTTCCTCCTGTTGTTTCATTTATTGCCCTAAAAAGAAGACAGTAAAATTTTCACTAGAGGTAGGTTTGATAAGCAGAAAGACAGAGGTGGGAACAGAAGGACAAAGACAGACACCTAGAGAGGGGATTCCAAGGCAAGAGATGGCAGAGGGGCGGGGGCAGGAGACGGGCAGTGGACGACTTTTCTTCAGGGCATTACATGGGCCTGTGATTTGGACCCCAAGCCTGGATATAACCTTTGCAAAGTCAGAATCAGGACTTCCTATCTATTCACCCAGGATGGAGCAGCGTCTAGGGACCCAGGCTCATGAATAATAGAGAAGACCTGGAAGCAGGTTATTCCTTGACTGTGGGTAGAAGGGGGTCAGCAGTAGCTCTCTAAGTCCTGTCACATTCTTGTCCAGCAGCTGTCTACTGCTGTGTCAGGAACCACAGTCCAAAAAGCTGTGTTGATAACCAGAAGGCTTCTCACCAGACTGGGATGAGGTCACTGAGTGATAGGCAAGGCCTGGAGACTGAGCAGGCCACTTCCCTGACAGAGCTAGAAAACCAGCCCTGACCCTCTGCTCCCATTTTCCTCTCCTCAGCTTCCTTCCAACCAGCTCTTTGCACTTGCTAGAGCTCCCAGCTAATTGGCTGCAGTTCTGAGCCCCAGGGACATCTCTCAGGGCCCCTTCAGGAAGATCCATTAGCATAACTCCCAGGGCCACAGCAGGGTGCAATATGCTTACCAGCTATGCCATTTTATGTTGCCTCCTGTCCCTCCAAGTTCAGAAAAAGATGCTATCAGTCCTGATCTGCACTTGAAATGAGGAAGAGAGCTCCCTCTGCACAAATAAATATTTGACCCTTGAGAAATGTTCTTTTTCCTTAAGGTCAGACCCCTGGAGAAACCCAGTAAAGGGTGTCAGCTCTCAGCTTTTGATCCTCTCCTCCATCTCACAGCCCAAATTGCCTAATATAGCAAGTTCAGATGGGTGGAGTGGGAGTGGGAGGTTGGATTTACATTAGCATAAGAAAGAAAACCAGGAAACTATGCAGTTATTAATAGGATGGAATTCTATAAATGGCAATATCTCACTTCATTCACCATTCTGAGTATACAGTAGTTATTTTTATCTAAATTATTTCCTGAATAAGATTCAGTTGTTAAATTGAACAACTGTTACTCTATTTAGTTTCATTTTATGGCTAATGAAACCATGAAGACAATAAGAACTTATAATAGATCTGGAAAATATTATTATAGAGCTGATAAAAAGAATATAAATACTGGCCTACAAATTAGTAACACATAAGTAAGAAGTATTTCTATTTTAACATGAACTGAGGAAGATAATGGAGAAAATTATAAGGGTTAACTTGTTGCCAAGCAGGTGACAAATCAAGAAATATGGAGCTAAAGTAAAGAAAGATGTATAAGTCATATACCAGGTGATAAAATTGCATTATAAAACTTTCCACTGTTTAACGGGAGTTCAATTATATAATGTCTTAATCTGTTTCTGTTGCTAAAACAGAATACTAGAGTCTGAGTAATTTACAAAGAAAAGAGGTTTAGTTTGGCTCAGAGTTCTGGAAGTCCAAGAGTATGGTGCCAGCATCTTCTAGCCTTCTGGTGACGGACATGTGCCATTCTATGCATGGTGGAAAGAGAAAGTAGGCATGTGCAGAAAACAGGGAGGAACAGAGAAGCTGACCCCCTTTAGCTCTCAGAGAACTAATCCATTTTCAAGAGACCTAATTCAGTCTCAAGAGAAAGACTTTAATCCTTCTTAGAGGCCCTACCTCCCATCACAGCTCCATTGGCAACTGAATTTCAACAAGAGTTTTGGCAGGGACAAACCACCTCCAAATCATAGCACAAAGAAATAGCTCGGATGCGCATTTGCAGCGCCCATCTCCCAGAGCTTTCTGGGTAGGGAGGGTCATTTGAGGTGGTAACAATTACAACAGGAACACATGGCTTTTAGAGGTCTGGGCAGCTGATTGCAGCCTGAAAAACCCACTGGCACTTGTGAGTGGTGAGAATCAATCCTTGTGAGTAGCAGCAGCATGGCTCTTAGAGCAAGACCCAGGCCCGGAACAGGAGTTGTGATGAGGCCTAGCCTGGACACAGCTCTGCCCACTTGGCCTAGGTCACAAGGTCTGGCTCCCTTTCCTTCTTGGACCTGTCAGAAGGCCAGTGACCTGTACTCACAATGACTTTCTTTATCTTACCTCTCTCAGTCACATTTCTCAGCCTCGCTCTGCCTGATCTCTCTTCCGACCCCACAGCACAACCAGGAAGCAGTGGACAGAGAGCACCCAGATTAGACCATGGGGCCTGTTCTCCTGCTCTACCTCTGTCCCCTGGTTGTGAAGGATAAACTGTTTATCCTGGAGACAAGGATCAATCACCCTCCTTCTGCCAAACTGAATCTTAGAATTGAATCCAGAGATGGTCTCCATCTATCTCCCTCCCTCCCTTCCTCCCTTCCTCCCTCCCTCCCTTCATGCCATTCCCCCTCGTGTTTAATTCCTCCCTTCCTTCATTCCATCAACACTAAGGTATACAGCAGCTAACAAGACAGACAAAACTAGAAGTCTTCAGGGATTTACAGTCCAGTGGGACAGACAGACATTAAACAAAAGACAAAGAAATCACAGCAATACATAAATATGTGTAAAAGGAGATTAAGTGCTCTGCGAGGGACTAACGGAGAGGATTTAATTTGGGTGCTCTGGGAAGGTCTCTTAGCGGGAGTGGTAATTAGGCTCCCTGCTGCAGGCTGTTCCAGTTACCTAGGTAGAGTGGGAGGGACGGTGTTCCTGGCAGAGGGGACAGCAAGGGCAAAGGCCCCCAGGCAAGCTCAGAGTGTTCAAGGAGCTGGAAGAATGCCAATGAGGCTGGAGCATCAGGAGAGAGGGAAAGATTGACACAGGAGAAGCCTGGGGGGAAAGGCAGGTGATCAACACGACTTCATTTTTAAGAGTGGCAAGAAACCACTTAAGGATTTCTTAGGTGGAGGAACATAAGCAGATTTGCATTTTTTAAAAGTGTCCTGGATTGCAGGGGCAAGGGTGGGTGCGGAGAGGCCCAGTAGGAGGCCACTATGGTCCACAAGTCACGGAGGTCTTCTACAGGGCAGAGCAAAGGACTGGCAGGAGACGGGCGGTAGATTTGAAGGATATTTAGGAGTTTGACCTTGGGACATATTAGAAGTTGAAAACGTGGAAGAGGACTCAGAAGGTGCCGCTGTGGTCTGTAGGTTTGGGGTAGGAGCAGCCGGGAGGGTACAACGTTGGTCATTTTTGAGAAATACACAGTGAACCGCCCAAGGTCACCCAGGCAGTGGGCAGAGCTGGGACTGAATGCCAGGGGTTCGACCTGTGCGCAGTGCCCACCCCTTGGCAGCACCGGGATGTAGGATTTGATGGTCTTACTCAGAGCAACGAGTCAAGTTCCTGCGACCTCAGAAGCCACGCCCTTTCCAGGCCCCGGTGTGGGCGTGGCTCCTAGTCCCTCCCTCCAAGGCCGAGCTATCTGCACCGCCCCGCTGACCATCACTTTGTCTGCTGGGACAGTGCCAGGTAGCCCATCGTAGTGGAGATGTGCATGGCACAGCGATCCCCCAGACCTGCACGCCTGCCTTCCTCCTCCAGCTTCAATTTTTGCCTCCCCCTGTCTCTTTTGCCCTTCGCTTATCATTGTCAAATTCTACACCTTGAGAGCTGACAGTGAACCCTGTACGTCGTGGGTCTTCCACATGATTAGGCTGGACTGCGTGCGGTATATAATCCAACCACTTACTTTCTTCCTGTGATTGCTCCTCTGTCCTTAGCACTCGGACCCCTTTCCACGCCTCTCAGATGAACTGTACCTTATCCATTCCTGTCTCATAAATTCCCTGCATCGGTCTCCTCCTTCCATCCTTCTGGGTCAGCCCCGCGCCCCATTACCGTTCATCAAAATTGTTGTAGTTTCTATTTTCTCCTCTAACAGCAGCCTCTCCCTCTTTCAGTCAATTTCACAATTTTTTTTTTTTTTCCTGATCAAAAACCTCCCGAGACTGTTCATTGCCTGCCGGAGAAAACACCAGCCCTGCGGCTGCCTGAACACCAAGGTTCTTCCCCACCTTCTCCTTCTCCTTGCTCTGCCTACAAACCAGCCTTTCTTCCCCCCAGTAGGTTTCGCCTCCCGCCTTCACTTCCATCCTCTCCCCTCCTCCCTTTCTCCAATCCCCTCCCATCCTCCCTGGAAGACTCAAACATGACTTCCTAGTGAAGCCTCCCTTCCCTCCACGCCCACTGGGGATTCTGTGCTGTTGGGGATCTGGGGAAAACAGAGGGCCACCCTCTTGAGCTGGTCTAAGATGCCTCCTTGACCCTTTCAGGAAAGGCAAGAAACCAACCAACCCATCCTGAGCTCAGCAGTGGACCAGAGGCAGAAACCATCCACTCTCCAAACCAGCAGTGATGATCCTTCTAGAAAGAGCCTCCCTGTGTCCAGTGGCTGTGGCCTCTAGGGGCCCTTCAGATAGAGCAGGTAAGACTTGCCTGACTGGCTTGGGGACTCCAAGGCAGCTTTGCTGACCTCATCCATGCCTCCTGGGAGCTTCAGACCCCTATGGGACTTAGCTGTCACTTCTATAGAGCAGCTGCTTGAAAACAACAGGAGAGGTTGACTCAGACTGAGCTGGGCCTGGCCTGTAGCTCTGCCTTTACCCTGGCAGTGGTGTCCACTAAAGCAGACCATGCCTGCAAGTTTAAAGATATCTTCCTCAGCAGTTTCGTCCAATGACAGAGTCTTCTTGGGATTCTTGGTGTTTTGAGGCTCTGGAGAGTCCCCCTTACCCTGTGAACCAATCCCAAGTCCAATGCTGCCACTGTGGAACCAAGGGCATTGAAGACCCTTGGGCCACTGACCGAACACCAGTCACAACAGGAGGCCATAAGATCCTCTAAAGATGAAGAGGACTCAGGGAGACCAAACAGCCCCCACGCTAGGGGGCGCCACAGCTCTGCTCTTTACTAACTGGCCAGGTAAGAATGAAGTTGACATTGAGTGGTGGAGGAAGGATTACAGCTGGGATTCCTGATGCCCACCTGCTTGCTGGTTCACCCTCATCTCTCTCCCTTCTCTCCCCAGGCCCTGGCTATGCCTCATTCACCTGGTCTGTGAGTATAAGCCGAGCCCTGGGGGGCCGTACCCTCCCCTCCTGTCACTGCCCAGATGCTGTCTCCTTTGGATCTTTTTGCGGTCTGGGCTTGCTGTTCCTCTCAACAGTAGTCAGGAAGCCCTTACCCCAAAAAGTATCTACGGGAGGCCTTGTCCACAAGAGAGATCCCCGAGGGCTCCAGGTGAGTCACACAACAAACCCAAGAACTAGTGGAACTAGCTGTCCTCTGGTCAAGTGCTGAGGCTCTCTGTGCCTCAGAGTTACGCCACTCTCTTGATCTTTTCCTAGTGGGCAGTGTGCAGTGGGTGACTACAAGGTAAGAAAAAAAGGAATGGCCCCATTAAAGGGCAGGGACAACTGCTTGATGGATGTTGGTGGCCTGGCTCTCCCCCATTCTGCTATCTCTCTGCACACAACCTGCCTCTGAGCATCTCTGGGGATGGACCCCTCCCACACAGTGGGCGCTCCTGTCATTTAGAATGTTCTGTCCTCCTTGCCCACTGAGTGGACCCAACAAAAGCCTGGGGAATTGGAATCCTGTGAAGAGGGACACAAGATTGGAAATGAAATGATTGGCGCCAATTGATCCTAGCAGCTGTGAGACAAGATTATGAGCTTCTGCTCTCTAGATCACTGCAAAGACTGCATCTGTCCTTCCCTGGCCTGGACTTGTATCTGCCCCCTTACCCTGTGAACCACTCCCAAGTCCTTCAGATAAAATCCTTGATGCTGAGGTTAAGTGGAATTGGTACTGAGGCTCTCCTCGGATACAGAGTCCTTTCGTGTGTGTGTTGGAGGGATTGTGTGCTTTGGAGAAGATGAGAGAAGGGACAGGCCTGGGGAAGGTCTGAGTCACCATCCTTACAGAAAGCCCTCAAGGGATAGAGGGCAGAGTAGAGGGCAGGGGTCATATGTAAGTGTTAGGTTAAGGTCCAAGGAAACTTCCCCTTTAGGTGTGAATTGTGTTGGGATAAATGAGGGAAGGAGGCTTATATACTACAGAGAGATTTGAAGAGTTATGACATTTACAGGTATCTGTGGGTTTCCTTTTGTTCTGATAATGCTGGTGGATGGGGGATGGTCTCTGCAGCTGCAGTGAGGCCACAGTGGATCAGAGATGGCCACGCAGGCAGCCATCTCATTCTCCACTACTGAGAGAGGTGCTGAGCACCTTGATGCTCTCTGATCAGGAGAAGGCTGGGCTCCAGTGCCCCTGCTTGTCTGGATCCCTCCCCTTCAGCCCTGGAGGATGCATCCCATGGTGTAAGGCACAATGTCAGGCCTCTCCTTTCATAGAGCCACAGATCTCAAGAAATAAGGCACCTGGAAAGTTCCTTCCCCATGCAGAAGCCACATTGTAAGGCAACATGTGAATTGGAGTGTGCCACACTGAGTTCCAGAGTGCAGAGGGATCCTGAATGGGGCTGAGGGTTTGCTGTGGAGGTTCAGAAGGGGCTGGGTTTATGGGCCAGAAGCAATAACTGTAGGTATGTGAGGCAAACAGCCCCAACCTGGAGACAAGCAGTGGGAGAAGAGAGGATGACAGCAGGTGATAATGTGGGGATGACTCATTTCTTTGATCTCTGGAGCTCTTGCCCCTGATGCTGTCTTGACCTTCCATCTCACCCCCTGCAAAGCAGATCTTGCTAGGTCACCTGCCCCCTGCAAGCAGGTGGGAATGGCTATGTAGCTCAAGGGTGGCATCATGCGGTCATATTGGGTAGTGCACCCCACACCCTCCATTATGTGTAAGGTCACTCAGCAAGTGTAGCCTGCCTGTGCTGTTGTGGATGCCAAGGATCTTTCCCAGCAGAGCTGAGTTCTGTGCAGAGCAGTCCAGAAGGGCTGATGGCCTGAGAGCTGGTAGAAGAGAAGAGAAGGGAGAGGGATAGGTGATGGGTTTGAAAAGATGCTACAGGGGAGCTGGGTCTCGGCAAGGATGCCTGCAGCCCACTGCTCTCCTGCATCTGGTCACCTTTCAAAGTGGGTTTCAGGGGCCACATTCTGGGCATCTGACTACCCTCAGCCTTTCACTTGAGCATCTTGAGTTGCAACCCTGTCACCCTTGGGGATCTGTTCCCACTAGGAGGCATTATTCAAAAAAGGCTTCTGTTTCCAGTGTTCATGCAAAGAACCTGAAGTCAAATCTCAGATCTTCCCTATCTTATCTGTGTGACCTCAGGAAAGTCCTTTATCCTCTCTGTGCTTCAGTGTCTTCATCCACAAACCAGGGGTAATAATGCCTGCCTTATGGGGTTTGAGACCTCATAATGAGAGGATGTCAGGACAATGAATGACCCCTACCATAGAAAAGAGAGCCCCCAACTCTGGATCTAGCAGCTGTCATCCCTGGGGAGGGGATTAGCTTGGCCCCCTGTACACAGCTGTGTGTGTGTGTGTGTGTGTGTGCTTGGCAATGAGTTGTTCAATTGAAACCAGCCATGTCTGTTTGCCCCTTACCTTACCTACCTAAACAGACAGGGGTGTGCTGAGAGCCCCCATGGGTGTTTCCAGGACTGTGGGCACTGTGGGAAAGGTGGCCACCAGTCCTCAGGAAATAGGAGGAGAGACATGAAGAAGATGGAGGGAGCTGTTCATCATGCCAGTTCCTTGGAACTTGGGAGCAAGAGGTAAGGACAGAGAGTGTACAGCTGCCAGGGAGGGCCCTACTGGCACAGACCTAGATTGGGAGGGGCTGTCCCAGCCTGTGGGTAATCAGGGCCTTGGAGAGGGAGGAAGAAGGTGGCAAAGAATAGGGGAAGGAAAGTCAAGAAATAAAGGGAAGCAGCGAGGCAAAAAGGGAAGTCTCTCCAGGCGCCTGATGTTCCCCTCTCTCACCAATTCAAGGAGACAGCAGCAGCACCTGGGCAATGCATCTGCTCTCCCAGGAGACCAAGAGCTGGGATCTGATCCAGGCTGGCCCGTGCTGATGGAGTGGCCTTGCATCTGTCCTTCTTTGGGCCTCAGTTTCTGCATCTGTAAAACAAGAGAAATGTGCTGGACTCCTTCCAGCCCTTGTGTTCTGTCAGCCACCACCTCCCCTTCCACGCCCCCTCCTACTCCAAACAGGCAGGTGAGGCCTGGGGCCCCAGCCACTGTCCTTGAGGGTAGGAGCCACAGAGGGCATCGGGAGGCCTGGCACCTGGGGGAGGCAGGCTGAGATGGAATCCTGAGCTCTAGGAGGAAGGAGTCAGAGAAATTGCCAGCAGTGAAGAGCTGTGGCTTCCCGAAAGTCCAGCTGGACTAGAGGTGCCAAATGCTCCTGGAGCCACTGCAACACATAATCCTAATGAAGTGTGATCCTGCAAACCAACAGCCTGGGGCAGGGCTCCAGGAGTTCATCCCACCTATCCATGGGATGCCTGCAGGGCTTCTTTGTTCATCCCAGAGGTGGCCTGGCCCAGTGTGGGCCTGGGGGAAGTGACAGTAGGAAGTGAAAAATCAAAGAACCCCTGGCATGAAGCTGGCATGTCAGCTGAAGGGGAATGGATAACTGCATTTTGTGCTTTCATTTCTGCCTAATCTGGGGTATACCCCAAATCCCTGGCAGTTGATGACTCCACATTAGCATCTCTGTTCTGGATTCCTCCTTCCACCTCCACGTCTATCTTTTCCGTCTCTCATTCTCATTTCCCATTTCCTTCCTTTTCCTTCTTTCTGAGGGCCTAGACTTATTTGGCTAGAAGCATTCTCAGACATGGTTTCTCCCTTCCAGAGCCTCTAGAGATTAGGGTGCACCCATCTGTTGGCCTGTGCCGTTTGGATTGCTATGGTCAGAAGGTAGTTGGGTTAGGGGCAGAACCCCCAGGCCAGTGCACCAGCTTGGGATAGAATCTGGGCTTGTTTCATCTATAGGGTAGTCTGGGCCTAGACCCATGACATATGTCTCTTGCTCTTTAGAGCAGGAAATCTGCTTCCGGGATCTTTTTTCTTTTCTTTTTCCCTTCTATTTACTTACTTATTCTTTACAGTACTGTGATTGAACCCAAGACTGCTGTACCACTGAGCTACATGCTCAACCCCTTTTTCACTAAATTGTCTAAGCTGGTCTTGAACTTATAAACCTCCTTCCTCAGCCTCCTGAGTTTCTGGGGATTACAGGCATGTACCACTGCACCTGGCCCTGGATTTCTTTTAAGAAAATGGGATTTTTAAGGTCAAGTTTGCAGAGTTATTTACACAATCCAAAGATCTCTTCCCAAATCCCACACTATTGTGCTCTGCCTTCTAGAGCAGTGGGTTTTGAAGTGTGAACCACTGTGAGAGATCTATAGCCCAGCAGTACCTGAAATCTTATTAGAAACACAAAAATTCAAGTCTCAGTGCCCAGGGAGGGCAGGAAATGGCTTGCATTCCCTTGGGAGAACCGATTGTGCACACTCCCTCCCCAATGCCACATTTAGTGACAGTCACATTGGGGGGGGCTTGACATCAGCCACGGTGGCAGTATTTACACTGTGGAAATTGGCAAACACTTCAAATCAGTGCTTGTTTTTCTTTTCAGAGAGCCCCGTTAAACTGCTTTCTGCATACTGCTGGGCCCCATTCAGACCTACTGAATCAGAAATTCTGAAGGTGGAGTCCAGCAGCCTGCATTTTAATAATATTTCCAGGTGATTCTGATGCATAATCAAATATGAGAACTACCATTCCCATAGGTCAGCTCTGGTGGGATCATGAGAAAAAAGGAACCTATGGGTTGTCAATGGAAAGGTGAACCTCCAACTGCTGCAGAGTAGATTGGATCAGGATACTTCACCTTGTTCTCATTTTCCCACGTATCCAGATGAAGGAGAGAGTGTCACAGGATCCAAAGGGCATGGAATAATTGGCCGAAAAAATAACCCTTTGGATGCATATTTCTGCTACAAAGAAAAACACATTAAAAGCATTGCATTGGAGATACAGAGAAAGGATATCCTGTTTCTTTCCTAGAAAACGTGAAAATGGGAAGTCACAGTACCTTACCCATTATTATTCATGCAAATGTGTGCAAAATGCCACTGGGATTTTCTTTCCCTTTTCCAATTTTGAAATACTTAAACATATAGCAAAATACAAGGAGAAATATGACAATAATCTTGTCCCCACCAAAAAAAAGATGGCAAAAGCTAATATTTTGTCTCACTTATGTCAGATTTTTTAAAGAAATAAGACTTGAAGATACAGTTAAAAATTCCCTTTGTGTCCCCTTTCTTCTCTGTAAATATGCAGCAACTATCCTCAAATTGGTGAGTATTTTTCTCATACATGTGTTCCAACCCAATTTCTCATAATTATACCTAGCAATTCTTTGAGTGCTTTTTAATTTACATAAGTGGTGTCACACTGACCCTATCATTCTGGAACTTGCTTATTTTTATGTAACCTTGTGTTTCCATGCTCTATCCATGTTGCTGGTAGAATTCTAGCACATTCATTGTGACACCTAAATAACAGACTGTTTAAAGGGAACCACAATTCATCCACTCACCCAATGATGGACATTTAATTTTGCTATGGTTTGTCCTCCCTGAAACTCAGGTTGAAATTTAATGGCTATTGTGGTGATGTTGGGAGGTGGGCCCTTTAAGAGGTGATTAGGTCAAAGGACTCTGGCCTATGAATGGATTTAAACCCATGGATTTATGGGTTATCACAGGAATGGCTTTGTTATAAGGTGAACTCTCTGGCTAGCTTTCTCTGTTTCACCATGTGCTGCACTCTGCATGTTATGATGCAGCAAGAAGACCCTCACCAGGTGCCAAGCAGAACTGTGAGCTAAACAAACCTCTATTCTTTGTACCAGTCCTGGTATATCATCATCATCATCATCATTATCATCATCATCATCACTGGGGATTAGACCCAGGTGTGCTCTACCACTGAGCTACATCTCCAGGCTTTTTTATTTTTTTATTTTGAGACAGGCTCTTGCTAAGTTGCTCAGGCTGGCCTTGGACATTCAATCCTCCTGCCTCGACTTCCTGAGGAACTGAGATTACAGGCATGAGCCACAGTGCCCAGCCAAGGCATTTTTTAAAAATAGCAACAAAAAATGGATGAGGATAAAGTCATTTATGAGTTGTCAATCTCAAATGATTCTATAGTGAACAACCTTGTACATGTTTCCCCAGAGAAGACCCCACACACATAAGTGGGTTATTGGGCCATAGGGATAGTACATTCCTCGTTATTGACATGTGTCCAATTTGCTCACTAGCATTTCTAAACCAGTACCCACTTCTACCAGTGCCACATGATACCTCCTAAAATGCTATTTATTCAGTATGCTCTTGGACAGTATTATTTCCTGAATGCAAAATCAAATATAAGGATTATATTATTCCTGGCTTTTGTTCACCTGTTTCTATTTTCCCTTAAAGTCTTTTTTTTTTTTTTTGGGGGGGGGGGGGCTGGGAATTGAAGCCAGGGCCTTGTGCATGCGAGGCAAGCACTCTACCAACTAAGCCATATCCCCAGCCCTCCCTTAAAGTCTTAAATTCTTCTGTCATGAATTCTCCCACTAGGATTTTCCGGAATCTGAACCTAACAGCAAGAAGGGACAACTGGCCTGAATATTATGGGGTGGAGTATGTGTGTGTCATTTTAGTAGCTTTGTATCAAAGGCAAGAAGGAAAAGAAACTGGGAAGAGCCAGACCTTAATGTCTTCTCAACAATGCATCAACCCCAGAAAAGAGGTGGATATCCCTCTTAATTTGTTGTGGGTCAGAGGGAGAGTCATCCCAAGAAGTCACCCTATGGTTCCATCTTACCTGCTTCCCTACCACTTCTCTAAGCCATGTAAGCCCAGGGGATAGGGAGAGAGGTGTGTTGTGTGGGGAAGGGGCACTCCATGTGTTCATCTGGGGTAAAGGGCTGACTTTTGGCCCTCAGCCTAAGTGTTCTCTGTCCATGCCAAAGGCTGCTGCTGCATCTGGGCCTGTGGGGATAGGAGAGCTGCCAAAATCCTAGACTGGGCAGTGACAGTGGAAAGCCTAGATCTTGGCCACTGACCCTGTGCCTCAGCCCCAGGGCCAGACAGAACTAGTCTTCCCACAGGCCCTAAATCAGGGAGCCTTCAGAACCTCTGAAATTGACTTGAGAAGAGGGTGGGGGTGAGGGATGATTAAAGGGACCACCACCAAACTGCTTGTCTCCAAAAAAAGGCATTTCAAGAGGCAGGGACCTGAAGTGACTGCAAACTCACTTTGTACAATTCACAGCTAGGTAGGTGTGTGTAGGGTCTTGATCCAAGGAGCCCCCACCCACCCACCTAACACCTTAAGTGTGGTCCACAAGAATTTGTTTGGAGGGGACATTTGTTCTTTATCAAAAAGATAAAACCTGAAAACCTCAATGACCTTGCTCAACAGATTTCTGTCTGCTTTGAACAGCCTGCCCTCTGGACAACAGGTGGCTTACTCAGCCTGGAGGACCAGAGGCTTACCCATAGGCCCAGCGCATCCCATCAGGACCTCACAGTGGAACCCCGCCCACCAGCCAATGAGGACGTGCAGAGGTGACGTCACTATATCCTGTTTCCCAGCTCAGCCAGGGTGGATAGAACAAGCTAGAGAAAACAGCCAGTAAGTACAAGTACGGATGCCACCACTGATGTTGGTAAAGAAGTGGTGAAGGGCAAATGAGTCAGCAGCAAGTTTAAGCAATGAACAATTGCACCACGGGGTGTTTCTCAAATTCTTGTCTACTTTTAGAAAGTATGCAATGGCATTCAGTGGGCATCTGGATTCTGAAATAGCTACAGAAAATGTTAAAAATGCTGTGGGTGAAGATGTGCCCGCGTTGACCTCCTTTCTAAAACAATAGTTAACGATTGTGCCGCGTGTCCTAAAGCAAATCTTTTAACCTGACTGTTCCTTAGTTTCCTCACCTGTGACATGAAGGGAATGTATGAGAAGCATCTCTGGAGGTTCCTTCCAGTCTAACATTGTGTGATCTGACCGTTTGACACTAGACTCACATTCTTAATACTCAGGCTATGTCTACACAATGCCAAGACCACTAGCCAGTGGAGTTAGTGGGGACGAGATGTTCTCTCCAATCAATTTTTTGGCCCGGGATACATAAAACAACCAATTAATTGGCACCATTTTTCATTTCACAACTGAGTGCACTGGGATCTTCTTGACCAGTGGTTCCTCCTCGCGATGTCCTGATGTGCAGCATGCCTGAATCAGTGCTGAGGTGTGTCATAGGCAATTGGCTACTCATAATAAGCTGTTGAGGTTTTCAAGTGATTGATGACTTTTTTATCAATTAAAATAGACCTAGTCTGTCTCTCTAGGAACACCCCTGCCAGTCGTTTGCATTCTGATATGCCTCCCTGTATTGAAGAAGAAGGAGTGAAATTATAGCTAGCAAACCAGGGATAGTAGGTTAGGGAGTGCCTGTTGTCCCCAGCCTATTGGATGCTGACAGGAGGATGTCATGTGCTGTGTCTGTGAATGTCTATCACCTACTACACCTGCAAGACAGCTGATGGAGACCTCTGATGAATGGTTGGACATGAAGTCACTGGAGACTCAGGCTCTGGAACAATCTGATCCAGATGTGGACAGTTACCAGCATCCCATGATCCAGTAGTCAGCCAGAGAAGCAGGAAAGTGTTCAACAGAGCACATTACGAAGGGCTTGTCTTTGGTCCAAAAAGAGATTCCACCATGGCTGTTCACCATTGAGGAAGGGAAGGGAGCATGACACGGTGTTTATTGAACATTTTAAATGGTGCCAAGCCCTGTCCCCGACACTCATGGCAGGTTTTAATGCTGTTCACCAGCATTTAATGTGTCCTCAGCTGTTCTGATTGTGTTTTCTCCCTTTTGCGGTGTGGAAGAGTCCTGCAAAATCCTGGCCATTGAGTTATGGGTAGAAGTAACATGTCAGTCCAACACCCAAGCATTTTGTTAACTTTAGACCCACTAGAGCTCCCCTAAGTCTCCAGCATGAGAACTGCATCAGTCTGGCGTCTCTTCCATCATCAGCCCGAGTCCTGGGATGGTATGGAGCAGAGTCCCCAGGCTAGTTGTACTGCATGTGAATCATGTAGCACACAGAGAGTGAAGCTAAACATCATTGTTCTAGGCCACTGGGATTCTGGGGCCACTTGTAACTGCAGTACAAGCTGGTTTTGTGCTGACTGACATATTTTCTATAACATAATGACTTTTTTTTTTTTTTAAAGTGAGCTTTAGTGTTAAAAAGATCAAGACTGGAATCTGAATACTTACTGACCACGGGCAAATCTGTTAACATTCTGACCCTTAGTTTCTTTATCTCTGAAATGGTAGGCATGACTTCTATCTCACAATATTTTTTTTTATTAGGTTTGTAAATACAAGATACCTAGCACAGGATTTGGCATGCAGTAGATGCTCAATTATAATTATTTTGATTTCCTGTATTCCTAGAAACAGCCCTGAGTAAAGAGCGCATGGGAGTGTTGTTGTTTCAGATCATCAAATATTATGGAGAACACTGGCCAGGGACCCCAAGCATGAGGGACTGTGTGGAATCCTCTGTGTTCACCCTCCCCTGATCTCAGAGGAGCCCTAAAGGGAGAGGAGACGCCAAGGATGCCATTTACAATTGAACCTTTTTATTGCCAGAGGAAAGGCAGAGTCCACTTAAGGGAGAGATTATCGACACCTTCAGCATATGAAATAAGACTACAGCGGTGGAGAGGGTTAGGATCTGTGAGCCCCATGGAGGCTTGTTATCCTACCAAGCAAAGCCAGCAGAGAGGCCTTTCCTGAAGGTTCAGCAAGCCCAGCTCTTCTCTTAAATCAGCTTATTAGTATTATCATAACCACTTTGTCTGACTCACCTGGGACTCAGGAATAATCTGGAGAGTGGACTTCAGAGGAAGGGAGAGAAAGAACGGATGAGGGACCCTCCCTCCTCCTGATGCCCACCATATCTTTCTTCCCTACCAAGCCTGGCCAGATGGAGGAGCAGAACCAATCAGGGAAGGAGGTGGGGGGACCATTCTAATTCTGTGTGGCCCTTCCCTTGCTATGCCATTTGCTCTAGAAAAGTCAAGTTCCAGGGTGCAATTCCCACTTTAATTTGATTTACTCTGGATTATGTTATTTCTAAGGCCAGTTTTCTCTAAGGTGAGCTCTCAGATCATGTTTTCCCTTGGTGTGCCACATCCTGGTCATTAGCTTGGAATTATATGACCTGACCCATGGGTCTTCTCAGTTCTGCCTCTGAGGTGGACATATCACACACACGGAGTGCAGACGGTCTCTCAGGATCCAAGGGGACCTTGATCACCACCTTAACCACCTGGAATCATCAGGAAGCACCTGTTGAGGCCCCCACAGATTTTGTTGAATAAAAAATAAAGGGACAGAGCACCACTACTTGGGTTATGTTTACACCTGTCATCAATCGGACCCCAACTTGCTCTTGACTTTTCCCACACAGACCAAGGACCCATGAGAAATCTTATGGTAGAGGGCCGACTCTGACCTTCAGCAGTTGGATGACTCTTCTAAGTTAAGAAGGTTTTACCCAGGAGCATATAGTAGATGAACATAGATCTGTGGCTAGTGCTAGTGGAGTTAAAGCATGATGAGAATGGAAATAAAATTGTGAAATTGAATCCTGAAAGGGCATCAGCCTCATTTTGATCAAGATCCCAGGCTGTACCTGACCCAGATTAAAATCAACAAATTGGGTTTCTGAGAACATGAGAGAGGCAAATAGGGGTGTAGTGGAACACTCATAATAGCTTGTAAGCCAAGTGAAAATGTTCAGAGGCCTGTGAACCATTTTTAAACCACACAGCTTAAAATCTATTACCATAGGGATTGGTAAACTCTACAAATCAAGGTGGCCATAGCTTCTGCTCCTCCCCTTCCTCCTTCCTTGATCTCTTCCCCTTCCTTGTCCTCCTCCTTCTCCTTCTCTTCCTGGTTTACCAAGGCATGTGCAGTTTCTATTCCAGGGATGGCAATGGGATCAGAGGCATTGGTTTTGTGTATGGAAAGAACAGAGTTCTCTGGAACCTTAGACAGCTTTGAGGACTCTTTAAAAATCACTTTTAACATTGAAAGAAACTATCAGATAGGGGGTTGTGACTTCAGTCACTGAGGTTTTAAATTTAAAAGCTTTAGCTGAAGTGAAAATTACATGCAAATGTTGGGTTGTTCGGAGCTGCAGGAGTCTGCAGTGTGTTCTGGAGAAAGCCTTTATTGAACTCTCTGTGGAGCTGCATTGAAGTGGCTTCCAAGCCTTCCAGAGAGGGGCTAGCACCAGATTGTAGCTCACTGTGTCCATTGCTGTGGGGTCTCCTGTGGGTGGGGCAGAGAGTTTTGAAGAATCTATGTTATGAACTGAATTGTGTCTTTCATATAACCTCTAATGTGACTTTGGAGATGGAACCTTTAGGCAGACAATTATGGTTACATAAAGTCACAAGGATTGGACCCCAATTCAATCTGACTGGTGTCCTTATAGAAAGAGGAAATTTGGACACAAAAGATACCAGGGATGGGTATGCAAGGAGAAAAGTTCACACAAGGACACAGGAGAGATTGTGTCTGTAAGCCAAGGACAGAAACCTCACCAGAAACCAACTCTGTTGGCACCTTGATCTTGGACTTACTGCCTACAGGACTGTGAGAAGATGAATTGTGATTGTTTAAGCCATCCAGTCCCTGGTATTCTGTCAAAGAGCTAGCTGGTTTATGCATTCGACAATCTAGATTGTATTTTCTGTTCTTGTTTGATTTTTTAGATCAGTTTTACAGGATAATTGAAAGCCTTCCACCATTCTTCAGACCCTCTCGACCCTGCCAAAGACTCTCAATGTGCCCAGTCACCCATCTGTGAAGCCCAAGGGTGGGGCCATGTAGAGTGAACTGGAATTCAGCAGGTTTCTGTAGCAGCTGACAGTCAGATTGAACATGAGTAGAACTCAGCTCTGCCAGTTTCTAGCTGTGTAAATTGTCCTCATCTCCTCTGTGCCCTTGTATCCTCGTCTGTAAAATATTATCCTCCCTCAAGGATTGTGGTGAGGATAAAGCAAAATGGCAGAAAGATAAGGCACACAGAACAGTGCTCAGGGAGCAATCCACCCCTGAGCAAAGCCACCTGGGGTTCAGCCAGCCCTAGAGTCTGGTCAGTTTGCCCTGGTCACTGGGTTGGTGGGGAACTTGAAGGAGCAGGGAGATCAGTGCCTGAGGGGGCAAGGTGTTTCTTCTCCTGGTGACCTGCACTACCAGGGAGCATCTGGTACCAAGACCTTCCCCGGTTGAATCCTCTCCGCCCCTAGGTTGTTCCCAAATGTGATGAGCCCTTCAAAAACAAACAAACAAAAAACACTATACATCTTAATAAATAAGATAATGAAGTAAACGTTTCCCAGGGAGCCTGGCTCTCAGCAAGTGCTCAATAAATGGTAACGATTTCTATATATCCAGTGCCCCCCCCCCTTACATGCCACTTCTCTCCCCCACCCCAAGGCAGCTGTGGCCACAGAGGCATAATTTGGATGCTGTTGTTAGGAACAGCCTTGGTAGCTTCATTAACCAATTGAGTTCAGCTTTACTAAAAGCCCTGTTCCTAAAGAAGCCTTCTCCAAGCCCTTCCCCAACACCCAGAATGAAACAGGCTGACCGCCCCCAAGAAAGGTACCCTGCCAGAACCCAGCACACCCAGAACCCAGCACACTCTCTGATACTCGCGGTAATATCTGCTGATGGAGGACACACTTCCTGTAGCTTATTGAACTCCAGTCCCCTTGTCTTCCAACTTTCTTTTCCTGCACCATGAACCAGACCATTGGTGACCTGGTGAAGGGTGGAAATAAACTGACAGGAGAATTCAGACCTACAGCACCTGGTTAAATGCAGGAAACAGGCCTTTGCTCACAGGTGGTCCTAACCCAGAACTGAGGAACCATGTGATGCTGGAATTTGGCCCAGTGAAGCCAGCTTTGGCATTTGGGCTTTGTACCTGACTCCCCAGGCACCACCACCTAAATCAGGTGAAAACTCCTTCAGCACTTTTTTATTTTCACATCCCCTGGGATCTTGCTGAGCACACAGGGAGGCTTAGGTAGAAGTCACTTTGTCTCTCCATGTTGCCTTCTGTTCAAAGATACTTTAAGAGTCATGTTCTGGAATGACCTGTTTTGTACCTATCCAAAAGCAGACTTTGCAAAGTCAGGTGACACAAAGGGTCAGATCCATCTAACCTCATCAAAGCCCTGGTTTCTAAGGGACCTGTCTATGGAGGTTAGTGATAACAAACTCAGTAAAGAGCAGAGGCTGAGAGAAGAATTCAAGTAAGGAAAAAATCCTACTGCCAATTCAGAAAAACTCATGAGTTTGAAATTTTCTGGAAACATCACATCTTACTATAACTCATTCTCCTTTTCTCTGCAGACTTCAAGGAAATAGGACTGAAACAAAGAAACCAAAGCCTTCTCCAGAAAAATTGTAAAGGGTCAAAAAAGGGTCCTTAATTAGATACAGGAAATCAAGGCTGGAGAGAAGCTGTGGCCAATCTGACCATATTTGACATATACCTAAGAAAGTTCGAAGAGTCGGAATTAACTCTATCCAAGTCTAAAGAAGAACCAGGATTAAACTAAATAAAGGTCAACAGCCCTAGCAATTAAAGACATCAATTTATGCCTGTGTTTGTATTTCTTTGAATCTAACTCCAATTATATAGCCTATTTTGAATTGATATTTGTTGGTATTTTATTAAAATAATAAATTATTTGTTCTTAGTTATTTTAATAAAAAGCTCTATTTAAATTTACTTAAAGGATACCAATGCCACGAGAAATGAATGTTGTAATTACTATTGCCTTTGGTGACACAAGCAATTCAAATGTGGCTGGCTCCTCGGTGGAAGTTCATTTCAACTATGGGCAAGAAGCTTCAAAGGAAATGTGTTTGTAGCACATTTGCAATGTGAACCTATCAAGTTCTTGTAACCATCATAATGCTTGATCAATATTTGTGAACAAACCATATCCTGGGAGAAATGAGTTTTAAAAGCCGGAAAATACAGACAATGTCCCGAAAATGAATAAATAACAATGAGAGAGGGACCAAACTTGGCACTTCTCTGTACTTTAGGTAAAAATGGCTGTAAGCGGCTCAGATTCCACTTGTTTAGGTGGGAAGGATGAGAGGAATGTCTCCCCTACACCCTTGATACACACAGAAAGCACAGTTGAGTTCAGTTCTGCAATGTGATGGGTGAAAGCCTTCAGGGCAGTGTAAACTCAGATTCCTGGGAGGTTCAAAGAGCACAAGGGTGATCCTTGGGTTCTGAGATATCCTGGGGCAATTTCTTTGGTTCAAAGCTGTAGGAAAGGAACCCCAACAAAGAGATGACAAACTACTCTATGTCAGAAACCCTTGTTTCTCCCAAAAAATCCATGTGCTCACCTGCATTTCCAGCACTCTTCTATTAGTTGGTAGCTGGTAGGAAAGGTGACAGATGTTGCTTCTGGGCATGTAAGAGCTGCCACTCCACATGCCAACTCTCTCTCTTCTCCTGCCTCAGGGGCCACAGAGGCCACATGTTGAGATGTCAAGGCAAAGTATGGAGTAGATCTCTTCCACCAGACTTACCAGCACACGTGTGAGCACACAGCAAGCCCAGGAGGTGTGGAGCCTCTCTCTGATCCTTCAGTTCAGCCTGATCCAGCACATACACCCCTCACTCCTGTGTCAGTGCAGCCGCCACACCAGAAGGGAGAAGAACCTCTACTCATATGTGGCCTGAAGGGAGTACTCCTCTGGGTACCATTTCCCTTATGTGAAATTTAGAGGTGGATAAATTAATCATTCTGGTCTGCATTCTCCAGTTTTGTATTTGGGGTTTTTGTGGGGTTTTTTTTGTGGGGGTCCTCAGGATTGAACTCAGGGGTACTTGACCACTGAGTCACATCCCCAGCCCTATTTTGTATTTTATTTAGAGACAGGGTCTCACTGAGCTGCTTAGCGCCTCGCCTTTGCTGAGGCTGCCTTTAAACTTGCGATGTTCCTGCCACAGCCCACAGAGCTGCTGAGATTACAAGCATGAGCCACCCTGCCCAGCCAGTTTTGTGTTTTTGAAATTTTCAGTCTAATACTAACTGAAAAGTTACTAGTCACCATTACTAATGTCTATCTATTCCTAATTATCTATTTATCTTTCTATCCATCCATCTACCTACTCACCGATGCATACATGCATTCATCTCCTCTCTTCTTCCTACTTTCCCTTACTTCCTTCTATACATTCTCTTATCCTCCTATCCATCCATCCATCCATCCATCCATCCATCCATCCATCCATCTGCCCATCCATCCTCCCATCCATCTATGCATTTACTCCTGTTTCACTGTAAATGGAACAGGGACAGCCGAAGTAGATTTTTGGGAATCAGCAACTTGCCTTCCCTTCCCTGAGTGTCCTGGACAGGATCCCAAGGATCCCTTACAGTGATGATTAATTTTATATGCCAAATTGACTAGGCCACAGTGCCAAGATAATTGGCCAATCATTATTCTAGATGTTTCTATGAGGGGGTTTTGAATGAGATTCACATGTAAGTTGGTGGGCTTCGAGTAAGGAGAGTACCCTTCATAATGTGGGTGGGCCTCATCCAATTAATTGAAGGCCTGAATAGAACAAAAAATCTGGTCTTCTCCAAGTAAGAAAGAACGCTCCAGCACACTGCCTTCAGACTGCATCTGAAACATATGCCCTTCTGGGTCTCCAGGTTACGGCAGCCTGCCCTGCTGATTTTGAACTTGTCAGTTTGCATAATCACCCAAGCCAATTCCTTATAATAAATGTCTTTACACACACACACACACACACACACACACACACACACAACTGTTTCTGTTTCTCCAGAGAATCTAGGGAAATATAGAGTGGATCCCTGAGCCTGAGAGTAGAGAGAGGTTGGGGGCATTTCAAAGGGAGTAGAGGCCCAGCACCCACGTGCTGCCCCACTCGATTCACTTTCTGCAACACTATCTCCACTGGCACACAAACACACACAGCAACTTGCCTGTGTGTGTGTGTGTGTGTGTGTGTGCCAGCAATGTCTAGCAATCAGTGTTTGGGATTTGGGGCTTTAGGGCAAAGCTCCCTTGAGCCAGTTTGCCCTGGGTGAGCGAGCTCAGTCCTCCCTCAAGGTGGAGACTGTTCCTGACTGGAGTGCTGCCCAGAGAGGGCGTGGCACCGGGGGACAGGAATCTGGAGACTCTTCCCCAGTCCAACCTCCTGGATCCTCACCAAGAAAATGGGGAAAAACCACACCTGCCTCTCCTGCTGGGCTGTGTTGCTGCGAAGATGAACAGAGAACAATATATGTGAAAGTGCTTGGTGAATGGAAAAGTGCTATGCAAATATGGGGTGCTGTTACCCAACATTCATTCATTTCACAAGCACACTTTCTGCCAAGAACTGTGCTAGGGGGTGGAAAGCCAGGAGATAAGATGCAATCTGTTCTCAGGGAGTTCTTGGTCTAGTGGGCGAGACAGATAAATAAATGAAGGATTCGAATAGGGTGTGGCAAATGCTACCATAGAGGCTCATCCAGAAGAGGGGGGAGCCCCAGAGGATTGAGGAGGGCTTCCTGAAAGAGGTGATATCTCTGAAGGATGAGCTACATTTAGCCAGATAAAGAAAGAGCAGAGAGACCTGCAGGTGCAACGGCGAGAGGAGTGAGCAAGTTTTGCACACTTGGAGGGAGCTGCGGTCACCAAATTCTGGGGTGGAGAAAGAGTAGTGGGCAAGGGCACAGTCAAGGCCAGAGAGAATAGTTGTGCGGAAGGAAGCAGGTGGAACCTGCCCTGTCAATCCATCACCCCAGCTTCAGTGACCCTCCCTCCCTGCTGACACTGCCTAGGACCAAGAAACTGCCGGCCTTGCCTCTGGCCCCCGCATGCCAGGCAGAATCCCTTGGAAACGCCTCCTCTCTCCACAAAACACAACAGATGTAGGTACACAACAGAATGCTGAGACATACTTGTGTGCAGAAATGTGGGATTCCAGGCTGAATTTTCTACAGAAATAGGAAAGAGCACTCATGTCACGTGCTCACAAACATACACTAAAATTCAAGATGTGGCTCAGAATTTGCCAACACAGAATTACCCATCATAGCGCCTATACCTCAGGACTGTGCCCCGACTTGCCCAGAGTCACCCAATACCCTCTGGGCCAGTCGGCTCTCCCTGTGCCGACCCCAGCACTCCCGACGCCCCTCTCCAGATGGTTCTGCCCTGATTCTGTTTTCACAGGAACGCTCAGCTTGGATAGAAGAAGCAGCAATTGAGCTGCACTTTGTACCCCCCTTCCCCTGCCCCAGCTCTCCAGTTCTTTTCTTTTCTGAAGAATACTTAGCAGTAAAGGCTAATTTATGAAGTCCCTAAAGATTTGAACTTTCTGCAGAATTGGCTACAGCTGCCAGTGGGTTAGAGTCTAATTGGAGTAGAGCAGAAGCCGTGAGCTGTACTGGGGAGGGGAGGGAGGAGAAAAGCCACAGCCCCGAGGCCACAGGCCATACCAGGCCAGCATCTTGAATAGCCCTCCTCCCCCACAGAGAACTGAGAGAAGATACCAGGGTGTGGCAGGGAGGGAGGTGTGACACAGGGGACTAGATGAGATCTAGAAGGGAGGAAGGCTGAAGGGTCAGGGGCTCTGGGGTTGCAGGGACCACCTGTCATTGCTAACGTCCTAGCCAAATCTAGAAACTACCCAAGTGCTGCACTCCATCCACCCTTCCTGCCTCCCAAGATGGCACGATCAAATCCAGTTTAACTCTACTCCTTGGATTTTCTTGTGTCACTGGCCAAGGACTGTCCTTAGGGCCTAACATGCCCATTCCCTCCCTGGCAGGCATTACATGAGGGCCTAGCTGAATTCTATAAGGACAAATACACATATATAAGAGGCACCAGGCATGTTAGCACATGCCTGTAATCCCAGGGACTTGGGAGGCTGAGGCAGAAGGATTGCAAGTTCAAGGCCAGTCTCAGCAACCTAGTGAAGCCCTGTCTCAAAATAAAGAATAAAAAGGGCTGGGGATGTAGCTCAATAGTAAAATACTCTTGGGTTCAATCTACAGTACCAACAAATAAAAATAAAAAGCTTAGATAATGGAAGGTACCCTCCAATCCCCACCCCACTCCCTTTTCTTAGAGCACTTACTTTAGAGACCTTATACTGGAAGCACTTTCTCTGTCTCTTTGAAATGTATGTACAGCTTTTTAAAAATTCAGTAAGTCCTTGCCAGCTTCCACCCAGGGACCTGGGGAGTCTCCCTTTGAATGCAATCATTGAAGGATATATCCATCTCCTAGTTTTAGGGAGCAGGGAAGGAGCCTAATTATGGCTCCAAGTTGTAGAGCTACCTCTTGTCATAAAGAGATGAGAAGTTTCTTTTTATTTTGGATGAAGGCAAACTAGCAGGGGGTGGGGGTGCTGCTCCATGGTAGAGCACTTGCCTAGCATGCACAAGACCCTGGGTTCCATCCCCAGCACTGCAAAAACCAAGGAAAAGTCAATTAGCAGTTGAATCTGGCCAGTTGGATCTGCAATAAACTCTGTGCAACAAATGGTGCCAGCAGGTCCCCCTACCTGAGAACCTTGGCTACGTTAAAGGATGAGTCTTCTTTCTATCTTTGAAGTCTCTTAGTGGATTGCTCAGGATGCACATTGCATTGACTTAATTTGATTTAATAATAAAGCTGTTTTCTTTTTCCTCTCCCTTTGTGGGAGGTCTTTTGGGTTGGACAGAGATTTTGTTTCAGCCATTTCTACCCTCTCCCATGGAGAGAACAAGGAGATGCCCTGCCCAAGGTCTGCAGGAGGCCAGAGGTGGGGGAGGGAGGGAGAGCACTAAGGGGAGGGCAGCAGTCCCCACCAAGGTCACCCCCTGCTGGATAAGGAGCCTGGGTGTCACTGGGATGAAGCAGCTCAATCCATCCCAGACCTGCTATGCAGCAGCTGTTGGCCACTGCAGCCCCAGCTGGTGACACCCAGCCTGCCTTCCTCCCAAGGCTCTAGCCCTGACTTCACCTGCTCCTCCTTCTGCATCAATTGTTCACCTTCTTTTGTTTCCCCTTGGGCACTCCTTGCCTGCTATGCATATACAGCCTGTGTCATCCACCCACTGTGGAGGTTTGTGGATTCCATTTTCTGTCCCTTAAGTTCCCTTTGTCCCCACAGTGAACCTCATTCATCTGAACCCCATTTGTGACACTTTAAAGAATCACTTTTCTAGGCAAAGATTTTGCTTTTTCCCTATGAAGAAAGATTCTGTCAAGTAAATTTGTCAACAAATTGAATTGACTGATTTTTTTTTTTTTTGGTTGTTCTGGGGATTAAATCCAGGGCCTTGTGCTTGACAACCAAGCACTCTACCAACTGAGCTGTATCCCCAGCCCAAATTGGCTGATTCTTTTTGAGTAGTTAGCATCTCCACATCCTGGGTTGGTGAATGAGGATTGTTTCTCTCCTCCTTCCCCATCCTGCTACTCAAGTTGAATCCACAGAGGCCAGGCCCACTGTGCCTTGCGCTCTGCTCTGCTTGGGCCGGGGCTGGCTGACTGTCTAGGGGGCAGGCTTGCAGATGCAATTTGATTTAAGGCTCTGGACTTTAATTTTCAACACTGATACTCTTAGAATCACCTGGGGAGCTTCAAAAAGGCAACATGCTGATGTGCAGTTCCCCCATCCAGAGTCCCCACCTTCTCTAATGCACGGGGTGGCAGGGCTGCATCTGTCTTCAAAACCCCCAGCAGTTCTAAGGACATTGAAGGTGAGAGCCTCTGTCACCTCTGTCAGGGGCTCCCTGTGAATTCGGGGTCCTCCAAGTGGGGGCTGCAATGTCAAGGATTCTGTACCCAGGCTGCTCATTATAGTACTTGGTGATCTTAAAAAAAAAATACATATATATATATGAAACCTTGCTCATCCATTCTGATTTTATTGGGCTGGGCTGAGACCTGGACACCGGGAGCCTGTAAAGCAAGATTGTGTGAGGTTCACTGGGATGTGGAAGAGCCCTGACTACCCAGGATTCAAATTGGACCTGGGTAAATTTGAACAGGTTAATTGACCTCTCTGAGCCTCTGCGTTCTCATTTACAACACTGGAATGGTTTTACCCACCTTGAAGTGTTGAGTGCAGTTGGCTTTTCCTACCAGAACAGCCTGGTAAAAACGTGCAAATTAGCCATCAGTAATTAACTATGTTACCAACAAAAATTCCCTTCTTAATAATGAAAAGGGGTCATGGAATCAATGATGCCAGAGCTGGCCTGTCTTCTCTGCTTCTCTGACAAGTACCCTCACTGCAGCTCTTTCCCTCGTCTCACAAATTCCTGTTTTGGAAGGCTGGCTCCTTTGAATCAAATCATAGTTAATTAAACCCTCCCTGAAACTCACTAGGGGAACTCTGGGCATAGATTTAAAGTTCTGCATGCTAGACCTTATTGTAAAGAAATGAGTTCTTTTCCGTTAGAAATAATCACACTTGTGTTGTGGTACGAAGCAACTGAGCTTAATGCAGTATGAAGAAACTGCATCTCAATGTCAGATCACACAGATTCAAGGTCATCTGTGACCTCTTCCAGGCTCTGGATGCTCAACTAAACTTTAGATCATGATGCCAAAAGATGGGTGGGGGGCAATGGCTTTGTGGCCACAGCTCAAGCCTGCGACCAATCTCAGCAGGCAGAAGGATGCAGTTTCCCAGCAGTGAGAGGAGAGGGATGAAAAGAACATCCTTTTCCCAAGTGGGCCTTCCCATCACACTTTCTGCACCTGCTGTTGGTGCAGCACTCTGCCACAAGGTAAAGATAAGACAGATAGGGATTCCTCCCTACCTGCCTGCCCTCAAGGACTGGTGCTGGGAAGTTTGGGTAAGTGTGTGACTCTAACATGCACTAGAGATGCAGCTGTCCATCTGGGGGTCAGGAAGGCTTGCTAGAGAAGGTAGCATGTTTTCCTGTGCATGGAGAAAGAGTTTGGGTAATGGGACATGAAATGCCCTTCCAATATCAAGGATGCCGAGGAAGCAGACAGGAGGCAGTTCCTGGAGAACTTGGATTACTTTTAGGATATTCCTAAAAGCTAAGTTACCAGCTGAGAGTTGTGCATATGATAAGGCCTTTGGTAGACATTGCTCACATGTCTATCAAAAAATGCTCCAGTGTACACTTTACCAGGTAGTTAGATGCCCACAGCCTTGATTTGCAAATGTGAAAGTGGGAGGAGCAAGCACTGCTGAGTTGGAGCATTTACTCGTCCTGGGCTGAAGCGGGCTGTGGAGATGAAGCACACATTCCTGCTGTTGGGAAGCCCAATCTGCTGGGATAGACAGTCCATAGCCCAGAGGTGTGGGCAGCCCCAGGGCTCCCCTGAAAGTTACAAGCAAGGTTTTTAGCAGGACAATCTGTTCTTTTCTCTCTCTCTCTCTCTCTCTCTGAGACAACTCATTCACCCCCATGGAATTATTCACAAGTTTCCACCTGGTCTCTTTAAATTCCCTGAGTCTCCAAAGAGCAACTAAACGTCCTGGCTGTACATTGGTGACTGCGCCATCTGCCATGTTCTTGTCCCAGCCACTTTTTTTTTTTTTTTTTTTTTAAGATTGGAGAAATTTTCAGGGTTCGTGGTGACCTGCCCAGTCCCTAGCTCCCAGCAAGTAGCTTAGGCCCACCTTGGCAGGCCCTAGGGGGGAAAGCCATCCCTGGGAGTCCCATGGGGGACCCCTTGTAGTGAACATTCAAAGCCTTAAAACATGCAATAAGCTGTTGATGAGCTTTAGAGACGATCCTTAGGAAATGAGCATGAATATTTGCAGGAAATAAGCATGAATAATCTACAAGATTATGCATCAGAGCTTTGTTTGAGAGGAAAGCAGAAGATCATTGAGAATGATCTAAATTCTCAACCCTAGGGATTGGTTAAATAATATATGGCATATTCATACGATGCAGGCTTTACGAGTTACATCAGGGAAGAATATTTAATGACATGAAAAGAAACTTGAGACAACTGCAACATAATATGTACTCTATGATCCTATTTCTGATAGAAAAAAATATGTATACAGAGAGATATGGAGATGAGAGAAAAGGTGTGAATCAAAAACATAAAAGATTCATGATTTTAGGGTAGAGGAATTACAAGAAATTTGAATGATCTTCTCTGGATGTTTTCTACAAGAAAAGTTCATTGCTCATCTATCAGAGTAAAAGATACTTTATTTTTCACAGCAACACCTCCCAGGCACAGGACAATGATTCCCACCTAAGACATGAGTAGGTAAGGACTGGGGGTGGGGGCCACACGCCAGCAGCAAGCCTACTCCAGGAGAGAGCAGCTCCTGACTGCTGGGACAGGCTGGTCACCCTCCTCCTCAGGGTGCCACGCAGCAACCCCACTCCTTATGTAACTGCACTGCAGGAGAGATGCCCTTGGCAGCCCCAGCTCTGGGCAGACGGATCTTCCAACTCCTCAGCTCCATTACAGACCATAATGGGACAAACCAGAATTCAGGCCTGATGGTTGCATAAAAGCAGGAAGGATGACTTTTTTTCCCTGGCTGCTGCGTTCCACTCAGCTGAGCAGGCACATTGGAATTCCTTCCCTGCTGACTTCTCAGCCTGTGCAAAACAGGCCCTGTCGCGTGCTTCCAAAGCTCCCACTCTGATGAATAATTAACACTTGTGCAGAGTTTTACTTGTAACAACCCAAATGGGGTGCTACTGTAAAGCTCCTGTTACCAGTGAGGAGATAGAGGCAGAGCTCAGGCAGCACACCCAATATCACCTGCTAACCAACAGCAGAGCCAGGATTTGACCCAGGCAGTGCAGCCCTGCAGCCAGCCCTTAGAGACATCATGCCATGCAGCCCCTCTCTGGCTGACAATTTCCATTACAGTCAGGTTTCCATGGTGATTTCAAGTTTGACCTGAAAGACTGTGAATTTGTCCAGGGTATGAATTATGTCCTTCACATTTATGGGACCACACAGGACCTTCCCAGGGACTTGAACCCTGGGTACCCACAGTCCATCTTCTTTATTGCTCCAATAGCAGAGGAAGTAAGTGAATCCTGTTTTAAAGGAGCTACTAGAAAGAAGCTCTTCTGCAGGTGATGGTGAGACTGGGGAAGCCTCTGGATGTGTTAGGTCAGCTTTCTGGAGGGCTCAGGGCTTCTTGATGCTTCTCTAGAGCATCTTTCCAAATGTCTGTTGAGCCCTGGTTCCTGGATCCAGCTCTACAAAGGATCCAACAGGCAAGGGAGACCAGGTGGGAGAAAGAGCTTGCGGCCAGAGGGAGAGGCTGCTACAGTCGACTTCTTGGCTGTTGTTCTTCCCTTGGAGCTTCCAGGCTGGATTCCAACCCAGGATGTGAGAGGCTGTTACCAAGTCTGGGTGGATCAGTGCAGACATATAAACAGGGGTTATCTCAGCGTGGTGGGACTAGAGATGACTTTGTTCATGGCTTTGCTTCTCTGCCTTTTCTAATTTTCTGCAATGAAAATGATTATTTGGGCAAATTAATTAAAGGAAGAAAAAAGACACAATTCTTGGGCTATCTTTGCAGGACTTTTTCTCCAACCTGGGTAGCCCACTAAGCTCCAAGGTGCCCTCTATTGCATGCACCTTCCTCAGAGCCCCACTTGATCTCCACACCAGCAAATTTCCATCCCCATCCTCTTTTTTACTTTCCTCTACTGCAGACTAATTGCTCAAAACCTTGCAGATTATAGAGTGTTCCATGGGCCCAAGTCTGCTGGCCCTGACCACCCTGTTTTAAGAGAAACCATCTTTTTTGTTTTTACAGAAGATTTCTGGAACCATACTTCATCCTTGGTCACGTGGACTTCAGCCCCATTAACTGCAGAACAACTGCAATCAGAAGTCCTAAACAACCATGTTCCCAACAAACATGTTTGTCTTTCCTTTTCCTGTCCCCTCCACATTTAGCCACCTCCTTAACTCTCTGTCTCTACCAGCAGCAGTAGCATTGGGTTCTAGGTGGGAAAGTTAATGGCAGTATGATGTGCTTTCCTCTGAGGCTGATCATTCAGCTGACAGGACAGATGTTTTCTTCAAAATGCATTTTTTAAAAGGCATTTAGAGTCTGTTTTCTCTTGCTGTAACTGAACACCAGAGACTGGGTAATTTATACAGAATAAAGGTTTATTTATTCTGTATAAATTACCCAATGGTTCTGGCAGCTGAGGGGCTGCATCTGATGAGGGTCTTCTGGCTGGCAGGGATAGTGCAGAGTTCCAGGGCAGTGCAGGGCAGCAAATGTCAGAAAGTCACTTACAAGTGATGGAGTCAAACTGGCTTTTGTAACAATGTGTTCTCAAGACAATGAATTAACCCAGTAATCTGCTGATCAACTCATGAGTAGATGGAGCCATTCGTGAGGGCAGAGACTTCATGATCTAATCATCTCTTGACTGTCCACCAGATCCCATCCTCCCAATGGGGATTAAGTTTGGGCTTTAATTTTGGTGGGGGCATTCAGCCATGACAGGATCTCTTTTTCCTCTGTCTCCCCTCTGCCCCTCTAAAAACTGCTTGCCCACAGCTGAGGCCAGGACTATATTCCCCTTGTTTTTGCACCTCTAGGATCTGGCTTAGTACCAGCACATAGAGTACTCTTGATGTATGCTTCTTGGTTCAGTGAATGAATATGTAAACAAATGGGTGGAGAAATTATTCTTTATAATTTATCATCTTGATTTTAGTTTTACCCCTGGCAAAATATTTGATATTTCTCTCCAGTTGACTCTTCCAAAATGGTGACCTGACCTTTGCTCTTTTCTGCTTGACAACTCAGCCTGCAGTGCTGATGCTTTCTGTTGGCTTGGGTTTTTTCTGAGTGTGGTGGGCATCTTCTCCTGTGACTGATTATGGTCAGGGGCCCACTCTATTCATGCCTTCCTGCTATTGAGTGGTCTCCTGTCATGGTAACCCTGGACTTGATCATGACTCATCTTGGTCAATGGGAAATCGCAAACATAATGGTGGCAGGGACTTAAAAACTGCTTACACATAGGGATTTTTTTTTTCCTGATCTTTGGAACCCAATAGCTGTCACCATGGAAACAAACCCAGGCTAGCCCGGTTACCCTCATCATCTCAACTGACAGCCAGCCAACCACCAGACATACGAATAAGGCCATATTGCTGACCTATAAAATTATGAGCTAAATAAATGATCACTGCCTCAAGATTTGGGGCTAGTTGGTGATATAGCTCATGATTCTCTAAGACTGTTTGCTGGCTGGAGAAAGATGCTATGCAGACCAACTTCTAAAACTTCCCAGGTCCAGTTTTGGACATCCTGATATGGGTGTAAAAACATTTATTAAAAATTTCAGTTTATTTTGTATTATTTTGTTTAAGGAGGCTCATAGTAGGGATGGGGGGAGGGTGGGGAAGGAGACAAGAAAAAAGACCAGAGGAAAGGGGAGAAGGCATCACAACATTACATAACTCCCCCAGAGCCCAGCCAGGAGAGCAGCCAGCCTGAAGCACCAGCCTTGACCAAGGGTCCACCTGGTTCCCTCACCTTCTTGTTCCCTTACAAATGCACATATACCCCACAGCAAGACTGGCCAGGACCAGGGAGTGGACTGGAACTGTTGTGTCCTAAAGATGAGGCACTGACTCTCTCGTTTCCCCAATGCCCAGCAACCCCAGCAGTTAATCAACATGTGGAACTAATGCACAGCCAACCTGACTGACATGCCCAGAGGTCAACCCCCAGCCCCTGCCTCCTCAGCTAGCCCTGAGCCCTGGGCACCAAGTGAACTAACTCAGCCCAAGGGAGGAGTGGGCAAAGTCTCGTGCCTGGGGAGCCTTGTTTTCGTCACTGAATCCTCAGAAAGGGGGATCTCTGGAGTCCTCGTCCATCCTTGTCTGCCAAGAAGGCCTATTGGAATCTCATAGCCTGCGCCAGAATCACTCAAGTAAAGCAAAATGAAGTGAAAGTCAGTTTTTTAGATTGTTGATTAAATACAATGGATCCTTTGTTAATGAACAAAGCCCTCAGGCAGAACTGGAGAAAATTGAGAAACAGGAGACCCAGGAGTGGTGGGAGGCCAGCTGACTCCTGATGGGCTGTCTGTCCATCTGGACAGTTGGCTGGCCTGGCTCCCTGGCCCCGTGCTGCCTGTCAAGCTGCAGCCTTTATCATGCCTATCAGAAGCTCATTAACACAAAGTTCCTGTCGTATTTTGTTGGGTGTTTATTTTATAGATTTTTATTGAGGACTTTCTATGTGCCAGGCGCTACTAAAAGCTAAAAATACAAACATTCGCTCAAAGCTTCATTCAGTAGTTTATAGAGCCCATGAAGGCCCTGCACTGGGACCAGACGGGCATGGTTCTCACCCTCGGGGAACTCACGTTCTTATGAATGAGCTAAAAAAGGAAATAAATTAGATCCTGGATCAGAAAAATGGATATTAGGAAAACACTGAAGGATCCCAAATAAAGTATGGACTCTACTTAATAATAATGTACCAATATTGGCTCATTAATTGTGACAAATGTACCATACTAATGGAAGATGCTAATCAGAGAAACGGGCAGGTATATGAGAACTCTCTATGCTATCTGTATATACTATCTTAATAACTTTTCTTATAACTTATCTATATACTATCTTTATAACTTTTCTCAAAGTTTAAAATATTCTAAAAATAAACATTTTTTTAAAAAAGATAACAGGGTATTGTGGTGTACACCTGTAGTCCCAGATACTTTGGAGGCTAAGGTGGTAGGATCACTTGAACCCAGGAGTTTGAGATCGGCCTGGGCAACATAGCAAGTCCCTATATTTTTTTAATTTCTTTTTTTAGTTGTAGATGGACATAATATCTTTATTTTTATTTGTTTATTTTTACATAGTGCTGGGGATCGAATCCAGGGCCTCACGCGTGTGAGGCAAGCGCTCTACCACTGAGCTACAATCCCAGCCCACAAGTCCTCATCTTTAAAAAAAAAAAAAAAGAAGAAAACAGGATAAATTAGTAATTATAATTGATTGGTCAATTATAGGTTTTACTTGGTGTTATGTAGAATAAACGGAGTACTCTAACAGCTGATAACAGGGAGAACATCTGTCATTAGCAGACAGAACTCAGACCATTCCTGCATCGTGCACCTGACAGATGTCTATGGAGCACCTGCTTTGCATCAGGTACCGTGTCAAACTGGTAATAGTAAGATGAATGAGATATGGTCTTTGCTCTTGAGGAGCTGTCCCCTAATAGGCTACATAGATACCAAAAGAGCCAATCCTGCAGAAACACACACACACATACACACACACACACACACACACACACACACACACACCTTAATTTTGGAAAATCCAGACCCACTATTTGACTGAATTATCTAGCTACTTTTTAGTCCTGTTGGTAGGCCAGTGTAGACCCCACCTTGGTGTGGGTCAAATGGTATATTTCTTACATAAGTTGCTGCGTGGGGTTACCTAAATTAAAACCTTCACCTGCCTTTCTTCTACTTTTATAGGTAATCACCTGTCACTCCACAAAGCCTGGGGATCTCTGAGGTGACCTTCAGACCCTGGTGCACCTTATGGCTGATGCCCATAACTCTCCATTGTTATTGGCTCAGAAGGGCAGAAGCCACTTCCACTGAGAATGGTGGCAGCTAGGAATCTTTGTTGGTATCTGGATAAGCAAAATATTATGTGAAATGAGGTCAGGCTGGGTGAGAAAAGTGTAGACTCTGACCAAGCTCTACCCCTAACTGTTGGTGCCATCCCTTGACCACTCTGAATCTCAGGGTCACATAGGAAATATCAAAATAAGATGTGGGTAGATCAAATGAGATCATGATAAGTGCTTTGAAAAATAAAAAGAATTATTCAAATTCAAAGTGCTGGATTACTTTTGTAAAATTTGTGAAGGTTGTCAGCAAAAAAAATTTCAAAGTTTTGCTGCTTAATATTTTAAGTCAAGTTGATCAGAAGTGCCATAATACATCAGAGTTGAGTAGAACAAGCACATTTTTTTTGTACTCAATGATAGATAACAGAGACCAGGCACAGTGGGGACTTGAAAGTCTGATATAATTCTGTCAGTTGGAAGTCAAGAGGTAGATCTGGGAGAGACTCTCTGAAAACTTCTTTGGGACTTCCAATAAAACACGAGGGCAGGAGGGGCATGACATCCCTCTATCCACTCTCTCCTGTGAAAATGTCCCCTTTTCCCCTTTTCCTATCTTTTTGGGAGGGTACAGAGATTGAACTCAGGGGCACTCAACTATTGAGCCACATACCCAGCCCTATTTTGTATATTATTTATAGACAGGGTCTCACTGAGTTGCTTAGCGCCTCACTTTTGCAGAGGCTGGCTTTGAACTTGCCATCCTCCCGTCTCAGCCTTCCGACCTCTGGGATCAAATGCGTGTGCCACTGCACCTAGTTTCCTATCCCTTTTGATAAAATAATGCTGGCTAATCTGAAGTCTTTCTAGCATGATCACAAGAACCAGTAACTGAGGATGGCTGCCTCAGCTCTGAGCTGGCCCTTGCTCCATAACACCCAAGAGCCATGTCTCTCACTCTAACAAATGCGGGGAACCCCTCTCCACTGTCACTGGTTCATAACTGCATCACTTCCTGACAGGTGTTAAGGGATCACCCATTACACATCAGGCATTGTAAGACCAGGACCTCCCTTTCTCTACCTTGATCTACCTCAGCCTCAGGAGAAGAATTCTGGTCTAAATCAGCCATGACGATCACGCCAGCGATAGACTGCTCTACATGGGGGTATATGTCCCAGTTCTGGCCAATGAGAAATAAGGAAAAGTCTGACTTTCCTGCCCTGACTTAAAGAATTTCAAGAAGAGAAAACTTACTGCCCCTGCCTTGCCTTTTCTACTGGTGTGAGGACATGAGGCTGCAAGGGTAGCATCCCTCTTGCAATTGTGAGGCCACAAACGCAAGGACACAAGGGAAACAAGATCAGAAGGAGGAAGATTCTTGATGATGCCACTGTGCTATATACCCACCCACCTCCTGACTCCTGGGGAGAAGAGATAACCAAATGCTGTTAATGCTTAAACCACTGTTACTTGCAGACAATTGCATATGCAAATTGGGGCAATCACTAAGGAATGTAACTTGGCAATATATTTCTATTTTGAATGTGCATACCTTTTGACTAGATAATTCTACTTATCAGAATTTCTCCCACAGATATACTCACATAATGTTGTAATTAATATATTTAAATATATTTACTTGAGCACTGTGTATGTAACAATATGGTTAAATAGATTATGTTGCATCCCTAAAATGGAATAATATGGACTTCAAAAAGGTAGGCACAGGTCTATGAATACTGGTAAGAAATTATATTCTAGATACATTATGGAAAAGAAGTAAGATTAATAATGGTTGAAGCTGGATGATGGGCACGTGGAGATTTGTTATGCCATTTTTCTTATAAATGTATTATGGAGATTTGAAAATTTCCAATATAAAAAAAAAAACAACTAAAGATAAGGGGCAGAAACAGTAGTAGGAATAGAATAGAGTGACATCATTTGTGTGGGTTTTTTTTTTTAAAGCAAATACATATATACAACTGGGTGAGAGAGATTTTGTAGTTCATTATCTACAGCTTACTTTTCTGTATGTTTGAACTTTTCATTTAAAAATATGTTTGAAAAATGAAATACTTGTAGTAAGCACTGGGCTATGAACTGGGAGGACAGCAGTGAACTAGGAAGACCCCATCACTTCATGGAACAATCTTTGGGGAACTTGTTTCTATTAGGGAATCTCAAATGCAATAGGACTGTTGCCTCCAGGACCTGTGGGACCCTGTTTCTCTTGTACCCTGCACATCATTGCATATGCAAATTGCACATAATCACTACCCTACCAATGGCCTTGAATTTAGAGGAATTCCCAAACAGTGGTACACTAACTAACATATGTCAAAAATTAGCTGTGTGGTGGGTGAAGCCCTGAGGTTCAGTTCAGCAAAATTTTCTGGGCACTCAGTGTGTGAATGGCATTGTAAAGGTGCCAGGACTTCAGAAGTGATGATCAATTCCTGTCCTCCACTTACAACCAAGGAGATGGAAAGGGAACCCAGCAGGCCAGGGGGAAGGGAGTGGGCAGGGAAAAAAAAAAAAAACAGGACAGGCCTCTTCAATGATGGAGAGAAAGCCCAGCCATAAAGGGAGATTCTGCAGGGAAAAGGGATGGAGAAGCAATCAGGCGACACAGAGGCTGGTGCAAACAAAAGTCTGGAGGAGCCACCCATGTTGCCTGTGTGGTCCCTAGTTAGGGGCTGACAAACTTCTTCTCTGAAGGTTTCAAATGGCAAACATTTTAGGTTTCAGAAAACCAAAAGGCAAAATCCAGGGTATTTTTCTCTCTTACAGAAGAGAAAAAAAAAGTTCCACAATTTTTGTTGACAATCTTTGAAACAATTTCCTAATGTCAGAACTACTATTCTTCCCCCCACAGACCACCACCAACCATTCCTAGCTCAAGTGCTGTACGCGTGATCGCGTGGTCATTCACATCTTCCCATCTACTGTGATCAGGGGTTCTTAACCGGATGGTTTGCTCTCAGCACTCTCTGCTGTGGAAGCAGAATGGGCCTGGTCCGTTTGTTTGCACCTGAGTCCCTGGCTCATCTCTACTCCTTACCAGATGAGAGTTTTAAAGGACGTCACTAACCTCTCTGGACCTGGTTCCTCACCCTGAAGCCCTAGGACGACACCAGTCTACTCACAGGCTGCTGTGAGGAAAACATGGCCACGTTTGGAGCACCCTTCTTGGTAAGCAGGAATACTTCTCTGAGGATGGAGGCTCTTGGTGCATTCAGAGCATCCCCAAGACCTCAGTTTCTGAGCTACTCAGGGCAAGGAACTACGTGTAGTCTTGGAAGCAGACTCCTCATGCCTACGGGATGCGAGTCTCCCGGGGTGCCAACTGAATCCAACCCGACCTGCACCAAGGAACCGGGTTCTCGCGCGCCACAGCAGGAGTGGGCGAGGTCAGCACTCCCTCCCCAGATTCCGAGTAGGGACGCTGGCTACACCACGGGCCGCTCCCTCTAACCCCGGGAGTGAAGTGTCGTCGGGGCTGAGAGCCAGGGGAGCAGCGGCCCGCGGAAGTCCAGCTCACCCCGCCGATGGCTGCGGGGGTCCTTGCGGTCTGCAAGACTAGCGGGGACGCAGCCCCAGCCCCCAGCCTGCTCTAGAGAGCCACCCCTCCCGGGAGCGTTCTAGCTGCTAGAAAAAGTCCCAAAAGACTGATCCTTGCGCCACAGGAGCTTCTGGCGGGACTTCGAGGATTTCTCATTCCTGACAACTGCCCCCAAACTTTCAGGACACATCCGAGGGTGCCCGTGGTGTCAGGCGCAGCCGAGGGTCGCCCTCGAGGTCCGATAAAGCGCGCACCGAGGCCGGGAGCTCGCAGCCGCCGGGCCTTAGCTGCCCCGTGGGGCGGGGCGGGAACTGGCACTCGGGGTGCGCCAGGGCCTGCGGGGCAGTTGCGCAAGTTGTGCTGGGGCAGCTATAAGAGAGGCGGGCAGGCATGGAGCCCCGCAGGAATCCCCGGCGCCAGCAGCTGCGAGGTAAGGCCCCCGACGTACTCCTTTCTCCTCCGCTGGTCTTTCTTGGCAGACCCCAGCACCACTCTGGACACCCGGGAAACTGAGGCAGGCAGGAGGCAGGACGGATGGCTTGGTTCTGGACTACATAGCTCTACACCGAGTTTTAGCCAGAATAAAGGTGGCTGGGAGCTGGGGAGGGCTGGATTCGGTGGTGAGTTGTACCGGTGCCCACAAGGCAGGAATCTGTCCTTGCATAGTTAGCAGAGCCAAGAAACCATGAGCAGATCCTCTAAGATTAGGGCGCCCTATCAGTATCTGAAAGTAACAAAGTTGCGGGTAAAGAGGAGCTTTCAATTTCTGAACTCTGCAGGTAAGAATTTGGGCCTCAGGGCTGGCGGTGTAGTTCAGTGGTCCAGTGTTGCCTAGCATGCACAGCATGGGTTTGGGGGTGGGGGGGGGGGAGAGAGAGAGAGAGAGAGAGAGAGAGAGAGAGAGAGAGATAGGGCCTTATTTTCCAGGGAGCGTCCTGACTTCTGAATGGGAGGGGTTGCATGAGGCCTGGTTTAGGACTAGAACTAAGCAGAATAAAGGGGGATAGAAAAACTATCCGAAACAAGGCAAATTTTCAGAGAAATTGTGTCAGGTCTCAATGCATCTGTTTTCAAAGCCATGCAGATTCCTTTCTTCACAGTAAATTTGATGAGGGGTACCTGGGGGACGGATCAGCAGGTCATGGAAAAGGCCTGTCACCTGCAAATTTTTCACTGCTAAACATTGCTAGCCAGAAAAGGTAAATACACACGATTGACAGGCAGGCTCCAGGGGAGGCCCATCAGTTCCACCCACAGCCTTCCTCCCCTTTAGGTTTGATTTAGACTTCACCATGGGTGTGGTTGCCTTTGCACTCCAGTTTCTGTGGCTTAGAGATGGTGGTGCGTTGGAAAAGTGACTCTTTAAATACAGTTAGATCCAATGAGACCAGTGGCCTGTTTGTCATGTGTGAATAGCTGCTTTGGAGAGGACAAGATGATTCATTGTTGTTGGGAAGATGGTCTTCAGGGCAGGGGGCAGAGGCAGGGACTTGGCTGTACCATTCCTGGAGAGTGAGCTCTCTGAGTACCCTTTGCAGGGTAGGATTGCCATCTGGCAGCTCCAGTTGTGTTTGTTTTTTTGAGTTCTGAGGTGGCAGCAGTCAGCTGGGATTCGGATAGTATTCCCAACCTAATTCCCACCAGCAAGGTCTGTGGAACCAAACTTCAATGAGGGAGGTTTCTAATAACGTTGTTGTTCCCATTGGAACACCCTTAGAAACAAAAAAGCAATATTGATCATTTATCTCATGTAGGCAGCAAGAAAAGGCAAGGGGAAAAAAAAGATGCTTTTCAGCTTTCTTTTTCAAACAACTAAAGACATTAGGCTGAGGGGAACATTTCCATGTTGGCCAAAGGAGCATCCTTCTCATATTTTGTACATTTTATACCCAAAATAACTCCTCTTGGTATCTGGGGAAAATATTTTCCTCCCCCTCTGTTCTAGGAAATAGCTCCAAGTGCCAAGGACAGAGCCAGGGAGGTTGCAATGAATTCCTGCCATCAGCCCCGGGCAGATGCCTTGCATGTCTGGGTGGTGTGACATGTGAGGCACAGAGGTGCCACCTAGGAGAACACTCCACAAAGAGCCCAGGTCTTTGTCCAGCCCTAGCTTGGATGCCCCAGGGGAGCATGGGAGCCAGGAAGGGAGAAGAGGCTCCAGGGAGATGAAGTCCCTATGGGGTGTATATCCCTGAGCAACATCTGTGTGATTTAAAGGAAAATCTCTGGCAGCCAATCGGTCAGCAGACCCCCTCCCTACAGGGAGAAGATACTAGCTGCCCCAGCTCCAGTCGTCAGAGAGCCTTAAAATTCTTCTCAGTTCATATGGTTGTCTCAGAGAAACAGAAAGAGAGGTAATTTCTGCTTTAAAACGGCTCACCCAGTGTCCAGATCCACAGAATCCTTTGCTCGTGTGACAACAGATGCGCCTTGCTCCTCAGCAAATTGATGTTCCCCTCTCTCCTGCTCAGTTTGTTAGCTCTCTGGAAATGAATCTATAATCAGTGCCCATGCTGACATTTCACCCACACCACAGAAGATTTAGTCCCCATCTGTGCACACATTGTGTTTGTGCTTTGGTGTACCACAGAGCTCCGCAGGGAAGCTACAGAGAAGACAGGAGGGCAGAACAGAGGTCTCTGGCAAGGGCAGAACGCCCAGAGTGCAGGGGCGGGAGCCAGGTGGTGCACACGTCTGTGGCTGGGAGCGCTGAGGTACCACAGTCCAGGTGGAATAGAGCTGAGGAAGCTGAAAGACATCAGGACCTATATGGATCTGCAAAACATGTAGGAGGTGCAGGAAGCAGACCAAGGTGTCTGAGAAAGGGAGACCTGGACACTGAAGCGTCTGTCTTTATTTAGAAGGTGTTTCTGCTGGGCAAAAGTGAATTCTAATATGGGAGCAGGTGAGCTTTCATGGTTACCCAACCAAGATCAGGGAGCGGAAACATTTCATTTATTCATTCAACAAATATTTAACAAACACCTGCTCCATGCCGGGCCCTTGGTGGATGCTGGCGTCACTAATTGATCATGGCACCCTCTTTCTATGACTCTGGCAGGAGCTTCAGATTCCCCTCTTACAGTGCTCCAGGGAGCCACCAAAAATTGATCAGAGTTGACACAGAAGTTGAATCCCATTTTCTATCTCTGATGGGATCAGATCTAAGGGTAGCTCCTGATGTACGGGAATAATATAACCCCCTCATCCATACCCTAGCTACTGGTTAAGTATGTTAGCATGATTCCTCAAATGAAGCCTTTGGCTGCAAGTAGAGAAAATTGCTCTTGCTAGCTCAGTGATTTTTCAAATTGCATATTGTGGCCAATATTTGAAAAATAAACTGAAATGCTCAAGAGTTTGTCACCCAGAGTAAGGGAAAATTTTATTTTTTGACACTTATTTCATATATATTTATATGTCTCCTAAGTGAAAAATATATTCAGAAAAGTTGAAAGCTACTCAAATGTGTTAGCCCACTTTTATTACTACAACAAAATACCTGAGACTAGGTAACTTTGTGAAGAAAAGAGATTTATTTATCTCAGTTTTGGAAACTCTAGGGCATGGCACTGGCATAGGCTCAGCACCACTGAGGGCCCTCTTGGCTGTGTCACATCATGGTAGATGGCAATGGCAGAAGCATGTGCAAAAAGAAGAGATCACATCTCAAAACAGAGATGTCAGAGAAAGACTGGGTTCCCACAATTTCTTCCAAGGATGTGCACTTAATTGACCTAAGGACTTCCCAACAGACCCCATCTCTTAGGGGTTCTACACCACCTCCCAGTACTATTACTTTGAGGACCAAGCTCCCGACATATGAACCTTAAAGGACAGACTATGTCCATACCATAGTATCACCCCCAAGCATAAGTGGAAAAGAGTGTCTTACACTGGAGCCTAAGGGCAGAGAGGGCCACCAAGCCTTATAAGGATCCAGAACCAAAAATGTCAGGAACCAAAAAGAAAAATCAGAAGGAATCCATACAGTGACTCTAATTCACCTCTCAGTAGAGGTGTAGACTCTGCTCTTTCTCAGCTCCTCCATGTACCTGGTCCAAATGTGACTCCCCTAGGACTTCTGAGCCCTCAACAGAGACAAACTGAGCTCTCTGAAGCCCTCTAAATTTCTGGGAGAGAAACTGCTCAGCCTGATCATGGGTTAAGAGGAGAAGGATGAGGAAAGGGGGGAGAGAAGAGCTTCTTAGTCTCTTGCCTCCCATTGGTCAGGCAGTTGTAGCCACTGGGACTGTAGTGTAAATGCAAACATGGCACCAGGGATCGGATCGTGTGCGTGCACGTGTGCACATGTGTGTTTTCTCAGGTAATTCAGATCCCCAGCAGCACCCCACTACATGTGGAATCAAGTCCCAAAAGTCACACATTCCACCCTTCTAGCAGTTCTTCCAAACCCACCATGATTTTCCTGAAGTCCTCAATGTGGTCTGCTATGCCCCTGTTTTAGTCAGTTGTTTTTTTTTCTGCTGTGACCAAGAGACCTGACATAAATAATTAGAGGAGGAAAAGTTTATTTGGGGGCTCACAGTTTCAAAGGTTTCAATCCATAGACAGCTGGTTTCATTGCTCTGGACCTGGCGAAGGGCATAGCAGAGGAAAGCAGCTCAGGATGTGGCACCAGAAAACAGAGAAAGGGAGACTCCCCTCACCTTGGACAAAATATACATCCCAAAGGCATGTCCTCAATGACCCACCTCCTCCAGCCGCACCTTACCTTCCTACAGTTACCACCTGCTAATCCCTACCAGAGGATTAATGCACTGACCAGGTTAAGGCTCTCAAAACCCAATCCTTTCACATATAAGCTTTCTTGCTTTGTCTCACACATGAGCTTCTCGGGGACATCTCATATCTAAACCGTAACAACCTCTCCTCTTTCCTCTGAGAACTCCTGTCCTTCAGGTAACTCTGTTCACGCGTTGCCTTCTTTGCAAAGTTCTCCTCACTCCTCCCACCAGGAGTCACCTCTTCCCCTCTCTGCCTCATACTCTATGCTCCTTGCCTCATAACCTCCACCAGGTTGTTACCATGAGTCATCCAAGCCTCTGTCTGTCTGTTCCACTGGACTCTGGACAACTTGAAGGACCCAAATAGCAATCTCTCTGTCCTTCTTTGTCCTTTCCCCATCCTCAAGTCCCTTCCAAATTGGAGTTGTGAAGAAAGGATGGAAGGAAGGGAAGAATAAAAGAAGGACCCACAAGGAAATTTTATACAGGGAGAGGGCTTAGAGGAGCCAAAGGTTTTTCCTCATAATTCACAGCAAATGCTGAATTAGTAGTTAGTATTTCTAATTATTTATAACACATTTGTAACAAAGTAATTGTATGTATTTATGAGTACAGTGACATTTCAACTCATACATAATGTACAATGATCAGGTCAGGGTAACTGACACATCTGTCACCTCAGACCCCTCTCTATCAATTCTTTGTGTGGACAACATTCAGTATGTTCAATATTGATTATTAGCTACTTTAAAGTATTTAACTAATTATGGTTATAGTTATCCTATTGAGCATATGAACATAGAACATTAGAAGTCATTCCTCCTATCCATTTATATCTCTGGACCCATAGACCATCCTTTATCCCCCTCACCACACCTTTCCCAGGGTCTGGAAACCATTATTCCATTCTCTACTTCTTTGAGATTAACTTAATATAATGTCCTCCAGTAGCTTCCATGTTGACACTATTCACAGAATTCCATTCTTTTTTTTTTTTACTAAATAACATTCCACTATGTATATATACCACATCTTTTTTCACATTTTTATGGTACATTATATTTTTATATATGATGGGATTTTCTGTTACATATTTGTTCATGCACAAAACATAACAATATGATTTGACCAATATCACTCCCAGCACTTCCTCTTCACCACATTTTCTTTATCTATTCATCCATCAATAGCCACATAGATTGAATCCATGTATTGGCTGTTGTAAATAGTACTGCAATAAACATGGGAGTGCAGATGTCTCCTTTACACACTGCTTTCATTCCCTTTGGATATACACTCAGTAACAGGATGGCTAGGGCATAAGGTGATTCTATTTCTAGTTTTTTAAAAAATTTTTTAGTTGTCAATGGATCTTTATTTATATATATGCAGTGCTGAGAATCAAACCCTGTGCCTCACACAAGCCAGGCAAGTGCTCTACCACTGAGCTACAACCCCAGACCTATTTCTAGTTTTTTGAGGAGCCTTCATGCTGTGTTATATAATAGCTGTACTAATTTACCTTTCCACCATTTTCTTTTCTCTGCATTCTCCCCAGAATTAGGTGGGTTTTTTTGTTTGTCTTTTTGGCAATAACCATTCTCACTGGGATGGGATGGTAGCTCCTTATGGTTTTCATTTGGTTTCCCTGGTGATCAGCTATGTAGAACACTTTTTCATATATTTGTTGGCCAAGCATTATCTGAATTTACTAGCATGCAAAAGACTATCTGAGAGAAGGGTGCAAAAACTCTGATGCTGGAGAAGATTATGCTGGGCCCTGGTTAATCTCTGGAACTTTAAACAGGAGAGATAGGCAGAAGAGTCTGGAGAACTCAAGGCTGGCAGCCTCCACCAGCAAATGTCTCTGACCCAGTGCTCCCTTTTCCCCTGCTGCTGTCATCAGAAGGTGGTGGGAAGACCTGACCTTGGCTCAGATGACCCTTCTGCCTGGATCCAGAGAAGCAGCCCAACTCTGCCACCCCTCCCCACCTTGACATGGAGGCCCCTATAGGGTCTGCCTCAGCCCCTGCGATGGAGGGAAGATAAGGGAGCACACCATCTGGAGGTCACCAACCTCTTATTTGCAGAGAGTGGGGTGGAGGGTGGCTGGAGCCCTGTAGAACTGCTCTGGGGGGATGGGAAAGGGAGGCACCCAAAGAGGAGTAGGCAACCCAGGACCCTGGGAAAGTCAGAAAGGGGAAACTGGTGGGCTGATGGTGTGGTCATGAGCCCCTCCTGCTGGCCACTAGCCTGTTGACTGTGCTCATATTTCATCCTCTGGTGCTGTCCCTGGGGCTCTGTTTTCTTCTCCAGTGCACCATGGAGGGCAAGGTGGTAGAGATAATGGGAGTCACAGGGCCTTAATGGAAGGAGAAGGAAGGTAGTCTGCAGGAAAGCTAGCTAGTGAGAAAGCTGGGTATGATAGAGGAGTGGGTGGTGAGGGAGAGGCAGAAAGGAGGACCATATCTGAGAGCAGGCCCATCACCCACCCTGGCCTATCCACTCCCTGCCCTCCTGGGAACCGCTCCCTCTTTTCTCCAGAATTCTCAAACCAGAAGAGCACAGGTCCTGCTTTAACTGTCCCCAGAAGTAAACAGGGCGCTATATTTCAACATTTCAGAAGTTCATCTTCCATCTCTTATAATATGACAGCTCCAGAATGTTCAAGCCTACTTTGGAAAATTCTAGAGGGCCCACAGTTGACCTTTCTCCCTGCCCACCGAATCCCTCAGCTCCCTCCCTTCACTCACTCCTGTGCAGCTCCTGTGGTTACACCCACAGCCGTTCTAAGCTTAGATTTTGGGTTCCCCGGGCTGCTGTGGAGGCTACCTGATGTCCCAGCAGTATCAGCAGATCAACATGTCCCAGATCTCCTTTTTCCCAAACTTCTCCATGTATCCCTCCCACTTTCTATCTGGTACCATCTTTCTAGTCCCTGGGGCTGAAACATTTGTTCCTCAGTTCTGGGGAGGAAAGAGCAACCTTCCTGCTTGGCTTTCACCACCTTCCCAATCCCAGAACACTCTGCCCCCTCCTCCCTGTCACCCTCTGGAGCCAGCTGGGGACACCCATTTCTTAGCCGCCCCCCCTGCCTGGTGTTTTTCAGTCTCTGCCAGGACTGTCTTTCTCCTTCATCTTCACAAACCCAGTTCCACCTATTCTCAGGGCCCTTAGCAAATGCCACCTCTTCCACAAGACCTCCGCAATTCCTTCTGAAATAGCAATGATAATAGCTAACAAATATTGGGTTTGGCAACATGCCAGGCACAGAGTTAGCACTTTATATGCATTATCTCATGTCAGCCACATAACAGCCACAGGGGGAATTATGATTGATGCCATCCCCATTTTATAACTAAAGAGACTGAATCTCAGAGAGATGAGCTAACTTTCTGCAAAATCTATATATTCTGACTCAAAAGTAGTTTTGAACTGTAGATTTATAAATTTCAGTTCTTCTTTGCATTGCAACTAATTATTCAAATTCTCAAACCAGAAGAGCACAGTTTTGTTTTTAAAATTGTTAATCAATAATATATGAAAGTAGTTGGCAAAGTCAAAAGTGTGATAACTACCTATGGTGTGATACACTACCTGGGCTTCCTGGGAAAACCCCCAGCCTCTGCTTGAACCTCCCCATCTTTGGATTCCTGCTTTCCTATGGTCAGTGTCATCTTCATCTCTATACGCCTACAATGGGAAATCAATACGAGTTAGCTGCCAACCATCCAACCATCAAATATATCTTGAGTAATTGTTGTGCCTCAGGCACCACGCTCATTGAAGCTGAATTCACCATCTTGAATTTCCCCTTCTCTCCTAAACCCTGCCCTTCCCAGTCACTCTCCCTCACCCCCAAGGTACTGAGATTCAGGTGAACCTAGGAATACTTGATGTCCACTCCTTCCTGATGATATCCACACTGGGATACGCTAAGTTGGTTAGCCTGAAGTTTGGGTGTATGCAGCAGAGACTCAACAGTGACTCACACATAGCAGAGGTCATGTCTCTCACACACACAAGTCCAGAGACAAGTTGTCCAAGGCCAGCATGGAATTCCAGTTCCACAAAGTCCTCAGGAACCAAGGCTCCTGCAGCTCCTTGCTCTGCCATTCATAAGGGAGACCTTTGTCCTTATGATCCAAGATGGTGCTGGAATGCTGGCTCCCTCATCTACATGAGGGATCAGAACAAAGGAAGGAGAGGGCTTGAGATGTGGCTCAGTGGTGAAGTGCTTGCCTCACATAGATGAGGCCCTGGGTTCAATCCCCAGTACGCACACCCCCAAAATGGGAAGGATTAAAAAGGAAGAGGCAAAGACACACAATGGGGTCCTGAGCACTGTCATGTGACACTTCTACTTATATTTTATTGGCCAGAATTTAGCTTCATAGCCATGGCTACTGGGGGAAGCCAGGAAGTATAGGATTTATTCTTATGTTTACACTTTGTAGATTCTACAACTGGCAAAGAAGGAAAACTAGACACTGGGGACAACCAGCAGCCTCCACTGCAAGGTTATGTGTGCCGTGTGTTGTGCACAACACAACGAGTGCTTGCCACCACTCTGATCTCAATGACCTGTTATCACTTGCTCTGCAGCCCCCTGGCTGTTCCCGAGCCTGTTCCCCCATCTTAGGCAGACTCCTCAGCAACAGCTCCTCCTCTCCATTCAAGGAAAACTGCAATTTATTCTCAGCATTCACTGAAGCATATTACCAGTGGTGATAAGGGAGGCTTATAACCTGTTTTCCATTCAGGTATGAGAGGGTGGCCATCATGTGAGAATGGCTGTGATGTGACCAGGGTTAATCTGGTAATAAATTTACTCAGGAAGGAGGTGTCATCAACACAGGAATCTTAGAAAAGAATGCACCTCAATCTTGTGCTACAGGGGGGAAACCCTGAAATAGCAGGTCCCCTGTTGAGATGGGCCACATGCTTGATTCAGAGTTGGCTACAGGTGCTATTGCCCCAGTAGTTCAAGCCCTGTCCTGGAATTACAATCATTTGGGGGCAGCTGGCATTTCCTGCCCCATCCCAAGTCAGACACACACCGTATGCAGGGGCATCACTGGCTCATCTCTTTTACCCTTTTGAGCCAGGTGGTGAAGTTAACTCCATTTTCTGTCAGAAACAGATGCTTTGGGAAGTTACATTTCTCACCTGGAGACACACAATGAATAGTGGAGGAGTGGGCTGTTGAAACCTGGAAGCCTGACTCCACTATAGCCTCCTCCTTTTGCGAGGGTGTTAAGGATTAGCACTATCACAGTCCCCCACTTACCTGTGGGGGATATGTCCAAGACTCCCAGTAGTTACCTGAATCTGCAGACACTACTAAGTTTTTCTCTATATGCCCTGCAGCACTGCCACACAGTACCAGAGTTTATTTGTCCTTCCATATTTTTTTTTGCCTCCTTGGCATACTACTTTTACAATTTAGGTTGTTATTAATTAAATTGTGGTTAAACATTTGTGATACTATGGCAGTTGATCTGATAATTGAGACCACTACTAAATGACTAATGGGTGGGTAGCATATACAGTGTGAGTACACTGGACAAAGGGATGATTCACATCCCAGGTGGGTTGGAGGAAGTAATGCAAAATTTCACCACACCACTCAGAATGGCACAATTAAAAGCTTATGAATTGCTCATTTCTGGAATTTGCCATTTAATATTTTTGGACCATGGTTCATTGTGGGTAACTTAAACCTTGGAAAGCAAAATCATGGGTAAGGGGCATGTATTTAACTCTGTTCCATAAATACCCTGGCTCTGCCACTAACCAATGTGACTTTGGGCAGGTTGTCTTGTCTTCCTGAACCTCATTTTTTTCTCTTCTGAAAAATCAGATTTGGAAAAAATACACATATTTGAGTATTATAGATAATATGTAAAGACTGTTTTTATTACATTGCTAGAAAATGAATTATACTAATATTGCCACCTAGGGACAGAAAATGCATTACTTGTTTTCATCAAGACCCCAATGAGAAAGAATGCACAGAGCAGAGATTAATGTTTCCAGAATCTTTATCCTAATTTTTACTTACATTTTATTAGTATTTCAGGCTCATACACACATACTTAGCATGGATCATTGGCTATAGACTTGCATGCATTTAACTTGATTACGTTTTGCCTCATGTATCCCATTAAAACTCTGCTGCTTGATCAAGGACCTGCATATTATTAATTTTAGAATTAACAGTTCCATGGCTTTGAAAGTTTCAAGCATTCTGGGTAAAGGAGTCATATTCTATCCTGCCCCTGTCTTTACTCAGCTGAGCTCCTGGCCACCTGTGGCCACCAGGTTATACTCTTATGCCTTCTCAGTCTTTAATACTCAGCCCAAGGCAACACCCCTCCCAGGGAGGACCCTTTGGGCTCTTGACATTTTTTTTTTTTGCTCCCCTTTCAAAGCTCTGTACTCCTGTACTGGAATGGCCTGTAGACTTTTTGTCTCTTCTGTTAAACTATGAAACACTGCAGGGCAGAGGGCATCGGTGGTTCACCTGATTCCTTGGTGCCTCGCCCTGCATCTGACTTGTTAGTACATGGCAAAGCAGTGCTGGGTGGATTCCCAGGCTCCCAGTAGGAGAGAAAGGAAGTAATAAAGCTTGCAATAAAGGCCATCGTAGATGACAGCAGGCTGCTGTGAGAGTAATGGGGAGGACAAGGCAGTAACATCATCTCTAATAATAGGGTAGTGAAAAAGTACACCTCACAACCGCTTCCAGCTCTTTCACATGCATTATCTAATTTGATCCTCATAAAAACCTGGAAATAGGTATTTTATAGGGATGAAGGTGGAGTTTTGAGTGGTTAGGCCATGTGCCTAAAGTTATACAGTGAGTAAAGGACTGGATTCAAACCAGAACTTAACAGTCTATTCTCGTCCCCTTAAAGCTCCACATCCATTGGATCACAGCCGGGCTCTCTGCTTGTGGTCTTCAGGACACGTCATTGTGGTTTTATTGACTAGGCAATAATCGTCTTCCCAAGGGGATGCATGTCGTTAATAAAGGTCTAGATAATGAATTGTCTTTGACTTTGACGGTAGCCAGGGCAGAAAGTAAATCTCATTTTCACCCACATCCGGCAATGTGGTTGGGAGCAGGGCAGGTGCGTGTGTTCTGAGACACCAGCTCTAGCAATGTGTGGTTCTCTGTTTGCAGGCCCAAGAAGCACATCCTGGGGAGGAAAATGCGCTGTGGACGCCTGTGCCAGTTCCTGTGGCTTTGGCCCTATCTGTCTTATGTTCAAGCTGTGCCCATCCGAAAAGTCCAGGATGACACCAAAACCCTCATCAAGACTATTGTCACCAGGATCAATGACATTTCACACACGGTAGGGAAGGGTAGGGGGGACAAAGAAGAACTGTGGCCAGCCCAGAGCTGGCTCCTACTGGGACTGGAACCAGATAGTTCAAGAAACATTTGTTGAGCATCTTCTAAATGCCAGACACCTACTAGAAGTTAGGAAGATTTGAAAGCTCAGGATGCCCATTCTTTCTGGTTGTTTCTCTTGGCCCCTCTGCCTGCTGGGATTCAGGGATGAGTGGTTCTAATTCTAAACCACTTTAAGAGCATTTAACTTTGCCCTGTGGTTTCATTAAAACATTATAGGATTCTCTGGTACTAAGAGGTCACCTGTGTTTATTTTCACTGTAACATGGGGGGAATCCCAGACCTCAGACTTTGGCAGTGATAGCCTTAATTCCTCCCTCCCTCTTCCTCTCCTCTCTGCATCTGTTTCTGCCTCCCTCCCTCTCCTTATTTCTTGACTCCCTTTCTTTGAATCCTAGTGCCCAGGACCAGAGGAACTCATATATGTCCTTGTATCTTGTTGACAGGGACCAGACACTAGCAGCATCCCTGTGGGGCCTTGCCCCGTCTCCAGATGTACTTATAACTAGGGTTCTTAGAGTTTCAGTTGCAGCCTCTCCCCATCTGCTTTCAAGGCCACATGAGGTGGGATTTTGGTTGTTCACATTCAGCCCTCTGTGTAATTGTCAACAGCTGTTACTGTCCACCCTGGTCTTTTCTCTGGGGTCCAATAGACTAGGCCTTCAGCTGTTTCCCAGATGAGTCTATATTGGAATAGGAAGACTAAGTGTGAATCTTCACACATCTGTTCTCCATCTGCGAGACCCTAAGTGAGTTCCTTGGTGTCTTTCATCATCTGTACAATGGGAACCTCATGCAGTCACTTCCAGGTTGTTGTAAGACTCAAACTAGTTAAGGCAAGTGCAAGCACCCCTGTCTGGAGCCATTTGGAGGTTTCCATATCTTTTGGCCATGGTGGGTGTTTAACAGTGGCCTTGGTAGTCAGGGAGAAGTGGCTTCTGGCAGTCAGGCCAGAAGCAGAGATAGCTCAGAATTAGACAGAGTCTTGGTCATTTCATAGAGAAAATTCCTTAAGTCTCCTTCTTTCAAAATAGTCAATTAGCAAGGTTGCACATGAGAGGTGAAGAGTGTCCCAACTTGGGTGGTGTCGAGAGCAAGTTGTGGGTCACCAGGATGGGGAGAGACCCTCCTCGAAACTAGAGCCATTGGCACAGAGAAGAAGAATGGGTTGTAACCTTGACCCCTAAGAAGGGGGAACCTGAACGAGAGGGAGGAATCTGCTGGGGTGAAAGAGAATGAGGGCAGCAGGGAAAGGAGTACTTATAGAGGACCTACGATGTCTAGGAAGAAACCCAACTAAATAAAAAAATAGGAAGGCATGGCTGGTCTTCACAGAACCTATTTGGAGAAAGGAATGACCTGAGAAGATAAGTCAGAAGTAGAAGGTAGGGTGATTGGATATGAGTCCAGGAAACCGTCTTAGAGACTCACTGTCACCTGGGCCCAGGAAATAAATGCCTGGACCAGGAAGGTGAGGAAGGGGGGAAGGAGGCAACCCAGAGAATGAGCCTCCACTTTCCTGGGGCAGTGGAGGGTGGTGCAGAATGGTTGCTCCGCCCTCTTACTGAGCACTTGCCCTCCCTCTTCCTCCTACACAGCAGTCGGTGTCCTCCAAGCAGAGGGTCACTGGTTTGGACTTCATTCCTGGGCTTCACCCGGTCCTGAGTTTGTCCAAAATGGACCAGACATTGGCAGTCTACCAACAGATCCTCACCAGTCTGCCTTCCCAAAATGTGATGCAAATATCTAATGACCTGGAGAACCTCCGGGACCTTCTCCGCCTGCTGGCTTCCTCCAAGAGCTGCCCTCTGCCCCAGACCAGTGGTCTGGAGACTCTAGAGAGCCTGGATGGTGTCCTGGAAGCCTCTCTCTATTCCACAGAGGTAGTGGCTCTGAGCAGGCTGCAAGGGTCTCTACAGGGGATGCTGAGGCAGCTGGACTTCAGCCCCAGATGCTGAAGCCTTGAGCACTGCTCTTCCCCCAAGGAGCATGGAGAAGGAAGAAACCTTGGCTTCCAGGTGACTGGAGGAGAAGAGAGCTTTGTATGGACATCCTTTATCCAGGACTCTGTCCATGCCTCTCCCTCCTCTAATCCACCCTTCCAAAGGCGAAGACTCCACGTTGCTTGAAACCAAAGATATATATACACATGATTCCTCGCTCGCTGAAAGGGGGTCCATCCAGCAGAGTGGATTGTTGCTGTGATTCTCGCCAAATTCTTCAGCCATCGACCAGAGTCATCCTGTCCTCTCCCCATTCCATCTCCCTCTTTGCTTGCTTCAGGGCAACCCAGGGTGATTTTAGGAGTGGGGTGGGCAGAGCCTCTGGATCTTTTCAGAACAAGTTTCTATTTGAGAATTCTAGGGAGCACCATGAAGGCTACGTCCACACACAGCTAGAAACTCCCAAGCAACACACGTTGGAAGAACTTATTTATTGATTATGTATTTTACTCTGAATGGATGTAAAGCAAAGCACCAGCTTTTCCATGCTTTGGGGTCAGCAAGGGCTGCAGATGCCCCTGGGATGTTGTTTCCAATCCCATCCATGAGTCTGGCTGAGGCAAACCCACTTTGAGTGACTAGAAGGTTGGGATTGTCTAAGCAAGAGTCAGCCGGGTGGTTCTCAAGTTAGTTCTGTAGTGACTGCTTTTGTTTCTATTGTGAATGACTTTACAGTATGGTGTTTGCAATGACATAGCCCTAAGGGCTGGGTTATTTTAAAAAGAAGATGAATTTCATCAAGTGTAATGTGAATCGTATGTACCCCAGGGTGGGGGATGTGTTAGAAACAGGGTAGGATCCAGATGTATTTTCTGAATAACATTTGTGTGGTAGGCTTTTGGGAAAGGGTAAAGTCATCTTGTTTTCTACAACCACCTAGGGTGGTTTCAATGCAAAAAACAAAGGAGATGACTTCTGAAGGGGGATTGTGAGGTTTTCTAGGCACCCATGGAGGGAGGGTGCTGAAGGAGAAGGCCATTTGTTGGGGTAGTGATGAGCTCAGGGAGTGAGGGTCCCACACTTATGACAGTGTGTCACTGGTGTGACCCTCTAAGTATTCCAGGGTTGATCCCACACTGGATTTATAACATGGCAGTGTCCTTATTGTGGGTTGCATGTCAAATTGTGGTTCTCATCTGATTGGTTCATCCAAAGCAAGGCCATGTTTTCCACCCATTCTGTGGGGATTTTTAGTCCAGTGGGAAAGTAAAATCCTTTAGCAGATGGTCCTAAGCCCTGGGACTTCTGGGTTAGTGCCAGGGCCCCTGGCCAGACTGTAGGACTGCCCTTCAGCTGGAGGTCATGTTCAGGCAGATGAACAAGGAGGCTTGGGTTTTTCCACCACCCTGCCACAGTGTCACCGTCACATTGTTAGTAGTGATTCTGCCCAAGGAAACTTGAATCAAAGCAATACACTTTAGACTGAGTGCCTGCTTGGTGCTCAGCCCTGAACTGGTGCTGTGGGCTAGAGAGCTCACCAAATAAACGTAAAAATCAGGGACTTGCATCCCCATGCTAAAACCCCACTCACCATGTGCCAAGGTGGATGCCTCACCAAGGTGGCACCCAACAGCTGAAAGCACAGTGCTGCCTTCAGCAGGTGGAAGTGGCATGAGCTGAGGGTGACAGTGCTCAGGAAACCCTGTTCGCACTCTGTAGCATTTATATACTTTTTAGAACGCGTTAGCCTCTATTGCTGCATAGTACATTCTGTTAATGCAGGATAACTAAGACTGCAAAAAATAAGAAAATACAGGTTGAGTATCCCTTATCCAAAATGCTTGGTGCCAGAAGTGTTTGGATTTTGGATTTTTTTCCTCATTATTGGAATATCCGCATATACATAATGAGTTATCTTGGGTAGGGGACCCAAGTGTACACAGATAATTCATTTCTATTTCATAAATACCTTATGCACACAGTTTGAAGGTAATTTATCCCATATTTTTAATAATCATGTGCATGAAATGAAGTTTCATGCTGTGGAATTTTCCACTCATGGCAACATGTCATCATTCAAGACATTTTGGAGTTTGGAGCATTTCAGCTCTTGGATTTTCAGATAAGGGATGCTTACCCTGTACCCAAGACTATCACAGCCAACATGCAGAAGACCAGGCCTAGAGCCCAGCCTCTGATCCCTAGTGTACCTCAAGCCAGGTACGCTCTGTGGAGATGAACTGGAGCAAAGGGAGACCACTAGTTCTCCCTGGAAGAGAGGGACTTGGGGGTGGATTTTGAAGGAGACGAGGGATGTGAATTGCCTGTCAGAGGAAGTTGTTTGTTGGAAGTTGGTGGGTGGAGATGCAGAGGTGAAAGTGTGAGCTTCGAGTGAAAGCAAAAGGCAGAGAAAGAAGAGATGGGAGGGAAAAGGACACGTTGAATAGGCCCTGAGGAGCACAGGAGTTGGGTATTAGAGCCAAGTTTCAGGTTCTGGAGCAGATGCAGTGTGGTGGCCAGGGTCAGTCCTGCTCTGAGGATGGTGGCAGGTCACCTCATCCACCTCATCAGGATGTCTTGAGGCTTGCTCACAAACCTGGCACAGTGGCTTCCAGAACGCGAAACTTCCCAAATGCAAATGGTTGTCTTTTTTTCTTTTTAACAATAAAGTTTTTGTTTTGTTTTAAAAAAATTTTTTTTCAAATAAATTAACTTTGCCCCCTGGCCTTTGTTTTCTGTTGCCTGTAGTGGAGGGGCTTCGGGAGAGCTGTTTGTGTGTGACAGGGCAAGGCCTGGCTGGCGTCCAGCCATCGCTGGGGTCAGCTCCACCCGGGCTTGGCCACAGTCAGCCGCCAGTTATTCAGGCGAAAGGATTACCCTGAAGCCCAGAGCTGGCAAATGAGCACATTCTGCACCAGAAGCAGTGCAGTTCTCCAAACCAGCCCTGGGAAACAGTTAATTGTTAAAAAAAAAAAAAAAACAGAACAACAAAAATCTGAGCAAAACAATTTTTTTAAAAATGCAGACAAATGACAGACACAGTCAGGAGTAGAAAACGTGAACATGGGCACCTGGCGGGCACAGAGTAGTCATCCCTGCTGCTAATGCAGGACCTGATAGGTTCCATCCAATTCCTGGGGGATTTGGGGGGCTGGCCTGTCAAAGGCAGTCATCATGGGCAATTTAAAGACCACTCCTGGGGCCAAAAACTGTTGCTGGTGTCTCTGGGGCTTAAATGAGATAATGACCCAGTATCGGATCCAGATTTAAGTGAAATTTCTTTCCTTTTCCATCACAATTAGTAACAGATTTAACTGTCAGTGTTCCTACCAGGAAGAACATGGATGTCAACTTCCCTACTGTAAGCAGACAACAGCTATCTTAATCATCTTAGGCTGCTGAAACTAAATTCCACTGACTGGAGGGTGTGAACGACAGACATTTCTTTCTGATAGTTCTGGAGGCTGGAAATCCAAATCAGAGTTCCAGCCCAGTTGGGTTCTGGTGAGGGCCCTCTGCTGAACAGCAGGCTGAATCCCCACACAGAAGAAAGAGAGTAAGAGGGCTTCTGGGGGTGGGGGCTTCCCTATTATAAAGGTCTAATCCCACTGAGAGGGCTCCACTCTCAGAGACCCCAACCTCCTAATGCCATCACTTTGGGGGTTAGAATCTCAATATATGAGTTTTAGGGGGACACAAACATTCAGTCAATTGCACCTATACTATACCTTAGGGAGAGAAGGAAGAGAGCCCCAAGCTCCTGAGAGAGGAGAGAACACAGGAAGAGATCGTCACATGAGGTCACTTGGCAGTTCAAAGAAGTGGCTGCACTTCATTCTTCCTTGGGCAGTCCCTCCCTCCTGTGTTATGGCAAAGTTAGCCCCCAGCATCTCCAGGTTTTGGGGGTCCTCAGTGCCCAGGATCATGAGAGAAGAGCCTCTCTTTCTCAGTCAGTAGTGCCAGTGAACATTGTAAGGAGGGTTCTTTATAGCCAGACCTGTGTTACCCCCACCCTGTTGTCCAGGATGGGCAATCCAGTGGGACTCTCCCTGGCTGAGAAAGGGCAAGAAAGGGTCTCGCCATGAGATACTCAGAAAAACAGATAATAAAACAAATTTTTTTTAAAAAATGATACCCATCACAACATCTCATGCTCCCTGGAGTCCCATGACATGACTTTGCTTGGGAAGACTTTGAGACCCACCACCCATTCCTGGGAGTCCCTGTTGCTGCCGCCCTAGGTTAGTCCCCTCTGGGCCCTAGGCTAGCCCAGGGGGCACTGGGACTCACACCCCGGTAGACTGGTTCAACCGCCAGGTCCTGGGCCATTGCCACAAGTAAGTTTCTGGGTCTCTGTGTTCTTGTCCTGGAAGGGAAGGCCACTGGAGAATGGGCTTTTACAGTTCTTCTATCCTGTGAAGAGATTAGAGATGTCCCAGAGGTGGCATCTCAGGGAGAAAGGCGTCTAGATGCCAAAATATCAAAGAGTGTAGTGGCACTGTCTAAGGGTGAGGAGCTGAGCTAAATCTTCATCATCTCGAGAGACCTAGAAATGTGCAGGTGTCATGATCTGCCCACCTTCTGCCTATCTGAGGTAGGTTCAGGGGTTGGGGACCATGTGTCTGCCCTTGGAAAAACACTTAGGAAAGGCCAAACCAGCTTTTTCTAAGCAGTCACAAGCCTGAGTGGTCCCACTGAGAATGACTCAGGAAGCCACCCACAGTAAGGGGCCCCCAGAACAGAGGCCTGGGAGTATTGTCCTAGCTTCTGTGGCAGGAACAGTTCAGGCTCAAAATGGAGGGCCTGTCCTTCCAATTCTCCTTCCAGATCCTTTTCCAACCTTGGGCATTCTCTCTGTTTCCCCCTCAGGCAGCAGGTCACATCTGTCAAATAGCTGACAGAGTCTGAAGGCAGCACCTGGCCATGTTTAAACTTCAAAGGAATAACTTTGCTTTTGCAGAGGCTAGTGAGAAAAAAGCCAGTCAACCCAGCAGGACCTTTTCAGTAGATCCCAGCCCAGAAGCTTCCTGCATAAGAAGGGAAGGCCACTGGAGAACAGGCTGTCATGGTTCTTGCTCAAATGTCTTTACCACACAATCAGTGGTAGAAGCAACCAACCAAGAAAGGTGCATCCCATTAGAGTAATTTGCTCCAGACTTTTAATGTCACAATCTGAGTCTAGTAACGTCAGACCCACATAAATTGTCCTGGGGTGAGTCCACTGGTATACTGTTGTTATCAGCCCACAGCGTCCAATTAAGAGTGCAAAGAAGGATGACAGAGTCCCCCAGGCCCAGGCCTCACCTCAACCATAGCTCCACAACTCTCACCAGAGTACTTGATGCTTAGGCCTCAGTTTGTCATCTGCACAATGGGACAGATCTCTAGATTGGATGATGTTTGGGAAACTATTAGCCTGATGACTGGTATACAGAAAGCACTCAATAAAGCATGTGATTGTTTTTATTATTAACAAGTCAGGGAAGTAAAGAGCATGGGAATCACTGTAGCAGATGCTTTGGATGCCCTGGTTAACCTAGGGCACCCAGCAGCTGTGACCCCCTGTTCCTCTGCATAGCCCTCCTGTAGCATCAAACCACCATCCTGCCCTAGGAAGCACCCCACCCATGCAGTCTTAAAGGTGGGAGCAGGTATCACTGAGTGGGGAATAGGGGGTCTGTGGGTAAATGCTCAGTGTCCCACTTTTCACAGGGGCATTCATGGGGGTACCATCTGCATAGGACTGAGGCCCTGGAGCCCACCCCAGGAACCAGATCAAAGAGGCAGTTTTTACTGGCTCTTCCCCCTTCCCTGCCTCACTCTCCCGGGTCCTCACTCCTGCTTCCTAGGGACACCTCAAGACAAACCTCCTGTCCTTGTTTCAGGTTCTGCTCTTGGAGAAGCCCAAAGTCAGGCAACTGAAAAGAAGGTGGATACTGACAGAATTGCAAAGCAAGAGAAATTCAGGAGCCTCAGACTGAGCTCAGTAAAAGTCCCCTAGACCATTCCCAGGGGCAAGGCTAAGAGAGAAAGGAAAAAAGGGTCCTTAGGAAGAAGGGACTTTCATCATTTCAGAGAAGTACCTCTGACCCAGAAAAAAGCAAGGATAAGGACAGGATCTACAGAGAGGAAGAGGTTTAAGGCTCATAAAGGAAGAGGGGTGAGGGGAATGAGTAGAGTTAAACACCACCTCATGATAACCAGTTGGGTAGAGTCCAGCACAGCCCAGGCCCTCCCTCCATCTTGATTTGGTGGCCAAAAAAATTAAGAATTGTCTAATAAGCCTGTAATTTAGCATGAAAGCAAATTCTGCAAGAAGTCTGAGAATGATCCTAAGGTTAAACTTCTTATTTGAATTCTGCTCACTGTTAACTTCCTTAGCAAACCTCCTCATTTTGAGTTCACAAGTATAGGTCCAAACAAGCTGCAAAATGTTGACAACTTTGAGTCAATGAGGAAAATCTGGATGTGAATTTCATTTTAGATGATGATAAGGAATTATTATTATTTTTTAATTTATTAATATTATTATCATTTTGGCAGGGATTGAACCTGGGGCTTGTAACCATTGAGCCACATCCCCATCACCCCCCACCTTTTAAAAAAAATTTTTCGTAGTTGTAGATGGACAGAATGCCTTTATTTTATTTATTTTTATCTGGTGTTAAGAACCGAACCCACTGTCTCACACATGCTAGGCAAGTGCTCTGCCACTATACTACAGCCTCAGCCCTCAATTCCATATATATATATATATATATATTTTAGACACAGGGTCTTGCTGAGTTGCTTAGTGCCTTGCTAACTTACTGAGGCTGGCTTTGAACTCGAGATCCTCCTACCTCAGCCTCCCAAGCTGCTGGAATTACAGGTGTATGCCACCATGCCCAGTAATAAGGAATTATTTTTCATTTTATTAGGTATGATGATAGCATTGTGGTTAATTATTTTTGTTTTTTTTTATTCATTATTGATGCAAACTAAAATACTTTAGAGTGAAATGGCATGATGTCTGGGGTTTAAATACTTCAAAAGAGTATATATTCTTAATAAATATAAGTTCTAAATATATATATATTCAAAATATATATATAGTCTAAATATTATAAAATATATATATTTGTAGATATAGAAATTCAAGAGAGCAAATGTTGATAATTGTTAAAGCTGGACAGTGGGTCCTGGAAGTCTATTATACAAGGCCCTACTTTTGTGTAAAGCTTTCAGAATAAACATTTTTTGGAGGGTTCAGGTCAGTACAGCCCCTCCACTGCCTGGGCATTCTGCATTCCTGGGAAGGAAGGGGGGTGGAGGGAAGAGGGAGAATGGGAATATGATGTGGAGCCGAGTTGTATTTAACTTCACATTTGATTTCACTGCCTGGCAGATGTCCCAGGGCCTTGGGGGGACGGCAGACTGTCAGTGTGGGTGTGAAACAGTGAACCAAAACAGAGATTTAGCAAACCAAACAATGAGAGAGTGGTAAGAGCCAGCTGCAAGATGCTGGGGAGGCAGGCCAGAAGCTCCTAGAAAAAAGCCAAGGGAGCAACTATGAGGACCTGGAGCTCTGTCCCATCCCCTCTGGGCATCAGGTCCCCTCCCAGTGCCCCTAGAAGCCAACTACCCACCCCAAGGGGGATCATGGGGCCCCTGCTTTACAGCATGCCTCCCTGTTTATCCCTCCCTATTAAATCTGCTGCATAGGGAGAGAAGTCCTCAGACCATTTATGAAGGAAAATGGAATTCCTGTTTCCTTTTCTCTTAGGTTTTTGAGGCACCTTAGCTCCACCTTCAAAACCTTGCCCTTTGTGATCTGGCTTAAATCTGGAACAAGCTGGTCCCCATTCCTCCCCTTGCTTTCTTCAGCCCCCTCCTAGTGCCAGAAGTGGGCCACTATTTTCACCTATACTCCACCCAATAGAGAGAACTCTCCAGAATTCTGGGGATTCATGGACTACAGAATGAGGTAGACCAAAGGACCTGACCAGAAGGTGTGCAAAATATCCCACTGTGGGTTTCACCCCACAGACAGCCTATGCCAGACCCCAAGCACTGAAGGCTGATGAGTCACAGGTGGTACCTCCCTGTCCAAGGTCAGTGTCATCTCAGACAAACATGCTCAAGAAATATCACAGATCAGAAAACCAACCCTGAAGTTGAGATGATGAACCTACCCCTTCCTCTCTTCCTTCCTTCCGTCATTGTTTTCTTTTTTTGCATGATCCTCAGGATACCCCAACCCTCACAGCTTCACCTTTTCTGTGTATAAAATGTTGTATTTTTCTAAGGGAGAACTATCAGGTGCAGCATGAGCCATAGGGTGTAAAGCCTCCCTACCATGGGCTTGGACAGTCAAAGGAGGGGATGAACCTCTCCCTCCCATAAGCTTAGACTTTGTGTGACCCAAAGTCTGGAATGGATCAGCACTTATCTGAGTCCAGCAATTATCTGAGAATTGTAGAACAGTCCAGGAACCCCTGCATGCTTCAGGAAGGAGGTACTTATAATCCTTTTTACTCTTGGTGGAGCATGGCAGAGGTGTTATTCATCTTATTTATTGGATAATGGGATAGAGACTTGCAGGTCTCACAAGTCGTGCCCAAAACTCACATCTGAGGATTAGAACCTGAGCCCTCTGACTTGCCATACTCAGTTTATAAATAAATATATGCATAAATTTATATAGATAGATGTGTATCAATTTTTACCCACCCCATCCCTGCCCCAAACGCACTCATACTGATTTCTAGCTGTCTTCTGTTTGCCAGTCCATCCCCACCTCTCTTATCAGAGGCAGAGCCATCAGGAAAAGCACATGCTGGTCATGTCACTATCCTAATGTTGAGGGCTGGGACACACACAATAAGTGGATACCTGAACCACTGTCTCCAGGGCTCGATCCCAGGTCTGCCTCCCTCCCCACTACCCCACCAGTATTGCCCCCACCACTCATCACCCGACCTGCTACCTCTCTTGGGCAAAGAGCTCTTTAAATCATAGTCATCACCTTACTCCTCACCCATCCACCCTCCCTCACATCCATATATTTTACTTTCATATCTGTCTATTAATATTTCCCTTTCCCTCCCTACCTCACCTACCAGCATGTAGGCTCCCAGTGGGCACAGTTGTCTTTTTGGCCTGCTTTGTTTTCCTCTAGATCCACAGCATCTAGACCATTCCCTGGCACACAGTAGGTAAAAAATAAATATCTGTCAATTTGGATGGGTGTCCGACTTCAAAAGCAGAATGCCCATGTACCCTGTGCATTGGAGCTGTTAAGTTTAGAAGCAAAAGCAGCAGCATGAGAGGAGACAGGCTGTCTGTCCACTTAGATGATCCCAAGGCAGATACAGTTGCCAAAGCCATGTCATGTGTACAAGATTGCAGGAGGTTTGGGAATCAACAGCAGAAGGCAAACTCTGGCTTCATCTCTCAATTGGAGTTGCCCTGCGATGGAAGGGCTGGAGGTGGCCTGCCTCTGTGATGGCTCCCACACCTGAGCCATGACCCACCACCTTAGGTAGTCTCCTCCCACCCTGACTGTGGCTTGGCTCTGTGAAGCTTTGCCCAATGGACAATGGCAAACAATACATAAGCAAAGGCCAGAAAAGTGCTTCTGTGTAGAGGTTTGTCCTTTCTTGCTGCTGGGAAGGCTTCAACCACCACACGAACAAGCCTAGGGTAGCCTCCAAGAGGATGAGCAGCCATATGAAGAGAGGCCCCAGCCATCCTGGCTGGATTACTCATGTTTTAGTCCATATTTTCTGATGCTTTAGTATCTTGTGACCTTCTTGACACGTGAGCTACTGAGCATCCTGGGGCAGGCCTTGGAGAGGTTAGCTAATTCCCAGAGACAGCAAAAAACTTAAAGGGAAACACACCTTTCAATGAAAACCAATCAATCCAGAGTCTGCACAACCATCTCTCCTATTGGGCTTTTACACACAGGACCACTATCCCCTGTCCTAATTACCTCAGGGCCAGGTACCAAACAGCTAGGGACAGCTCCCGTGTGCCAGAGCCCACTAAAATTATTCACACAAGCCCATGGTACACCTTCTTGCCCTGACTTATCTTTCCTACATGGTTAATTCAGGGCTCAAATCATGTCAACTAGGATCACCCTCTCAGTTTTACTCCCTTCAGCATTAGTTTTATTCTTAGGTGGTGGTAAAAGTAACCACCAAACACTCCAGGCATGTATCTTCCAGTTTGACAGCTTTCCAGGAAAGAGAACCTCTCCTTCCTAATTGTGCCCATAAAAGTCCCAGAGCAGACTCTCATTGGCCTAGTTTGGATCACATGCCTCTTGCTGAACCAATCACTGTGGCCAGGAAAATGTAGTACTCCGGTCAGATTTTAGTCAAACCAGGGAAAATGTCAATCTCACTTGGAATGAGAATATGGATAAGTAATTTCCAAAAGGAAAAGATGCTTCTTTTACCAAGATGAAGGGAGATATGAGTTCAGTCTGGATTTCTTCCTGAGACAGGGAGAAATTTCAACTCTTTCCTATCATACTGAGAACCAAATCCAGCACTGATTGTCTCTAAACTTCAACCATACAGCATTAAATATAAAAATAATATTCGACCCTAGGCTTGGAAAAGGGTGGAGTGATTGTCCTTGGTTCCAACAACTGCTTCTGATGAGAATGAAGAACACTTTTGTTATTGGCTACACTGGAGTGGGCCCTGATATCAAATCAAATTGTCATTGTTCTTGGGGTTATTTTATTGATCTTTCTGCTTTGTCTAGGGTCACTCTTTTCCACTAGGAAAATTGGTTCTTTTTTTCCCTCCCTTATAATGGGGCTTGTGTTGCTGGCACTTTATGTTGTCAGGGATGGCTATTCTAGTTGCTTTACAATAGGCATGATGATTATAATGATCCCTTACAGAGGAACAGCCCTTTGCCATCTATAAAGGACTTTCACTACATTATTATATTTGATCCCCACAATAATCAGGGTGGAGGAAAGCAAATAGTATTATACTCACTTTCTATAGATATGGGAACAGACTCAGAGAGGTTAAGCAACTGGCTAAAGGTGACAGAGCTATGTTGCCTCGGGCAGCAGGAAAAACACTGGCAAGTAATAAGCAGGCATTTATTCAAAGCTTTATTTATTTAACAAGATTAGGCTTTACTGCAAAACTGATTCAGTTTAACTCCCAGTTCCACTTCTTATTGTGGTACACAAACTACCGTAACCCAGAAAGACAAAACACAAACACTGGGCCACTAAACGCCATGACTAGAGTCCAGCTCAGCATGTCAGCACTTGGCAACCCAAGCAGGTCCAAGAGCTGCAGCCCCAGCCTGGCCCCCTGGATAGCAGCAGTTCTAGCTTGTGACAAGCACCCAGGAGCCCACTCTGCCGGTCCAGACCTGCTATGGCACTGCTTCACCCTCCCTCAGCTCCTTCTCTCCTACCCTTTGGGAGTGAGTCTGGGGCTTTGTCATGGGAGGGAGGGGATGAACCTGGTAAGGCCTGGAGGGCTGAGGAGATTTCAAGTCCCGAACAATATACTAGAGCTTCCCTCGCAGGGACTCTCGTCTCTCACCCACCTCCTCGCCTGTATCCTCTGTGTTCAGCTCCCACACCGAAAAGCCAGCTCAGAGAGATGGCTAGAGGCCTCCTTAGTTTCCACTCCACTCATGTGATCTGCTGTTACCAAGGAAAAGAAGAGAGCCGTGGTCGCCAGTGGAGACAATAGCTCCACCACAATAGCTCCTCTGGGAAAGCGGGAACCCCCTCCTCCTTCTTCACCATCCTAGAAACCTGCAGTCAGTCATCTCTCATCCAGACACCACCTGCGTCCTGAACAATCAAGTTAACAAGGTTAGTGGCACCCCACACCCAAGGTTAGTGAACCCCACACACAGAGAAGAAGCCCCTGTTCTTCCAGCCCTGTCCCTAGGACCCTTTGTATTGGTCCTGGGTCCCCCCAGGATGGATTATCCAGCCCCAGAGCACTCTGGGAGCCCAGCTGAGTTGGCCCCAGCCCGCCCCCCCCCAGCAGGCATTTGAGCAGGCCAGAGCTCCCTCCCAGCATTGTCTGAGGTGAATGACAGGCCCTGCTAAACCCCGCCCTTTGCAGCCCAGGCAGAGGCCTCCCTAGATGGTCAGGTTATATGTGGCTGGGAGGCTTCTATTCTGGAAGTTGTCTCCAGGCAGTGGAGAAAAACAGAAGATGCCAGAAACTCATCCATCTGATGATAGGATTTGTTTTCTCCCCAGAGGAGAAAAACCAAATCATACCTTCTCCCAGTTGGAATAACTACAATTACCCCCCACCCCAGAAGTGGGAAAGGAATGCCAGGACTAATCAAATGACATCAGTCTGGGAACCCAGTGCATCCCAGCGCCAATCTTTTTTGAAAAGCCCCATATGGGAAGCTACAAATTCAATTTGTCTTGTCTAGGGGAAAAATGAGTTTTAAATATGTTGAATCAAAATGATATCTTATGTACCAGACATTAGTGATCCAGAACAATTGCCTTGGGAGAAAAATTACCCTGAAAATGCTAAGTATTCAGGTTACCAAAGAACCGGGAATTTGGGCAGCAGTCCAAGCACAGAAAGTCCACACCGGACACTGCATGTCCCTGACTGGGCCCAGAAGGACCTGGTGCCTCAGACAGAGCCCTAGTTCCTGAGGGATAGTCTCAGCAGTTTCCCTCAGGGAATCCTCTGCTTACCCCCAGAGGACCTGCAGCTTTGATATCCTTCTGCTGGACTGGGTTGTCACAACCTAAAGAATTTGGGTATTTCCTGGGGAGCCCACATAGCCACATGGGGTGAGCCAGAAAAGGAGCCAGATTCCACCAATTTCCAAAGCCTGGCAGACACCACTGTTGCTGAAAAGTTGGTTTACAAATCTTGGAGGGAACTGATTATTCTATTCCAAGACAAGTGGGGAAGGGGGTTCACAACCTGGGACTGAATGTCAGGTATTGGACAAGTCCCTTCCTCTCGTTAGTCCTAATCCTTAGTTTATAAAAACAAGGAATTGAATTTAAATAGCTTCATGGTCTCTTGAATCTGTAGAGCATGGTGATTAAAAGTATGGTCTTTCAAATCAGCCTGCATGGGTTTGAATCCCACCTCTGCCACTTTTAAACTCTGTGATCTTGAACAAGTAACTTGGCCTGTCTGCCTCCATCTTCTATTTTGTAGCATAAAGAGCATATTATCTATCTCACAGTCTTGTGGAAGGATAAGATAAATTAACATGAAAAAAGACTTTGAATAGCTCCCAGTACATGGCTATTATTATTTATTAAGCAACTACTTAATATAGTATATCAGGCACTGTAGTAGGCACCATAGATTTCAAAAACATGATTCAGTTGGCTTGCATCTATAGTCCCAGCTACTGGGGAAGCTGAAGCAGGAGGATTGCTTGAGCAATCAAGGCCAGTCTGGGCAATATAAAGATGTCCTGTCAATAAAAAAAAAAGAAAAAAGAAAAACAGAAATAATCTAGACAGCCATGTTATTGTCTCCTAGAAAAAAATGTGTCCCAGAAAGCCCCTCTTGTCTGGTCACATCCCCAAGGGTGGTGGGCTTCCTGGCCTTCGACCTCTGGTGTGGGTCTAGGCATGCAGCAAGTCCCCCCTGCAGAACTCGAGAAGCTTACACCAGCTGCCTAATTTCTCTGATGTTTTTTCCTTCTCTTCTTCTTTCCTGCTTTTCTCCTCCTGATTCCACTTGAAGTCTAACTTCAAAGAGAATAGAAATAAATAAAATCTTTGGCAAAAAGAGGCTTTCCTCCTCCTCCTTCACCCTTTTTTCTCTCTAATTTTCTCCTTGGTCTCCACTGCCTCATAATTGCATCACTCTGTCTCACCACCCCACTCCATTTGCCCTGTTTGGGGAGCTACAAGATCCCTTGGTGCCTCTCTGCCCTCCTAAGAACACACTCTGGCCTCACTCTTCCTAGAACCGGATGCAGCCATAATCTCCTTGGCTAGTGAGGACACTGGCTGCGGGAACATGCAGCTTTGTTTTCCCTGGGGGTGGGGTGGGGGCTGGAGAAATTGCTCAGTTTCTGTGCAGTCAGTGGGGAAGGTAATCGGGAGTTATCTGGGCGCTGCCACATCCAGATGTGTCCCCAGCCCAGGAGGGAAGACAAGCAGCTGCTGTCTCAGAGGCCAGCTGTGGCTGATGGGGGTCAGGGAGGGGGCTTGGGAGAGGAATGAGGCACTGGCACAGAATGGACAGCCCCCAAGGGGTTCTGAGCAGCCTCCTGGAGGTCTGAGGTTTCCCAGCCTAGACTGCCCAGGAGGGCTGGCTGACGGATGCCTCTAATAGACATGCTGAGGAGCTGGCAGGCCAAGTGTTTTTGCCCAAATGCACACTGGCTGTTTGAGGAATTCTCAGATCCCTTGCTGGGGCTTAGATTATGAAAAATACTTCTAGAGGAATCCAGGGGCCTCCCTTGCCACTATGTTTATCCTTGGGCAGCCAGAGAATGAAGATATGGGGTGGGGAGAATGGAAGCCCTGTGGCCAATCCTAGCAGGTCCTGGGTAGGGCCCATTAAAATAGCATATGTGAGGAACTGGGGTAAAGATTCTTGATTAGCATATTTTTTGAGTGCCTAGTATGTGCCATGTGCTATGCAAGGCAAAATTTTAGGCATCCTGACAGATAGAGGGAGGGAGAACTTGGAGGGTGGTACCTGATGTCCTGAGGTCAGGATGCCTGGGAGTGGGGCGTCACCTACCTGTCCCAGCTCTCCTCAAGGGTGGGCTTCTGTGCAGCCTGGAAGATGTGAAACAGGGATGGGGACCTTGGGTCACCACTGGCCACACCTGCTTGTACCAGCCTCTCTACCTTCATCCCTCCTCCCATACCTAGAGTGTGCTTGCTGCTGAGGTTGATAGGATCACTGTGCAAACAGCTGTTAAAATAAGATAACATTTCATGAGGTTAAACAGAAGACAAGGGACCTTTAATGTAGGGGGCCAGTTGGGATTTCTTTGTGCTTCTCACGTTTTTTGACCTCATGCCCCAAAGAGCTAAGCTTTGAAAAGGTAGTTTCGGAGCCATCTGAAATGGGCTAGATGGGAACCAGGACCTGGGCAGGAGAGGCTGTGGGTCTCCGGCGGACATTTGCCAGTCCTTTAAACTGACTTAACTTCGATTTGTGCCCAGCACCTGGTGGCTACCCAATCCAAGGGGGCCCATCCTTGGCTCCCTCTAACAGAACATGTGTAGGGCCACGGAACGTTACGACGCCCAAGGACTTCCGCCGCCAGTGGGCGCTAGGACAAAAAGCCCTGCCTTATTTTCCAAGAGAGCGAACTGCGCTTGGTCCCGCTGACGGACCGCCTGGTTTCGGGACACCTGACGTTTCCCCCTCCCAGGGCGGTTGCAGGAGAGACTGCAAGCGAGGTCTGGGGCTCAAGAGGCATCTCGCGTCAAGGCTTCCCCCCCCCCGCCCCCGAGCCCTGGGTGAGGAACACTGCGAGAGGCAAAGTTAACAAACCCCCCAAAAGAACGCCAGACACTCATGAATGATCTTGATGAAATGTGTTCGTTTCTTTGGGCTTCTGATTTCCCCTCCTAAAAATCCACATCCTGCACTCCATGGCTTAGGTCTATTCTAGATTTACTATTCTTGTGGTTCCATAAATACACATGTCAAGTGGGAGATCACCTGATCAAGTTATCCAGCAGCCACGGAGATTTGCTTCTGAGCCCATGTGGCAATGTAACGAGTTTGGAAAGCAAGTTTCATGCCAAGTGCCTACCCACTTTTACCGGTCATAACTATAGGGAGTGCTGTGCTGAGCCTGAAGTCTTGTCAGGTAAAGGGTTAAAAGCTGGTATCCGAGGCAGCAGCCTGGGCTCTCACACCGCAGGGGCTCAGCTGCTTAACAGCTGTATGATCTTAGGCAAGTGACTCAGTCTCTCTGAGCTGGGGGTCAGTCGTGGGAATGGAAGCGATAATGCATGTAAAATCCTTTCATGGCTCCCCGACGCAAAGTCAGCTCCTCTGTGAGCGGTGTGTAGCCAGGGCTGCTTGGGGTGGGGACGGGCGAAGGAGGGCCAGCTCCAGGACTTATCCATCCATGTTATTTTGTTCCTTGGAGCCCAACGATCATCCCAGCTGCCTGCCCAATTTCTTCCAGAAAAGGGAAATAGGATTCTCACAAGGATAGATTCGAATCACAGGAGACACCTGACCCCCGAGTCATCACGAAGTCGCTGAGTGGCTTTCTGTCCTGGAAGGGATTTACCATTACAGGACGTGACTTTGTGCCCCGCCCCCTATCCGGCATCCCTTTCTTAGCCAAAGGGCAGGACCGGAGCCCGGGATGGCAGCCGCCTCTCTGGTACCGATCTTCCACCCCGGATTCCTGCCCACAGCCTAGGCATGCAGGCAGGCACAGCCGCTGTCTACGCCATGTCCTCCTGGCGCCAAATCCCTGGCTGCCTTGCTGGGAATGGGGAGACAATTCCACCCTTTTAGCAAATTTCTCTTTATTGTTGTTGATTTTGTCAGTTGGCTTTTTCCCGCTTTCTCTTTTCTTTCTACCAAGTCAGCAATGAGAGCCCAGAGAAGCAGATGAATGGAAGATGTGTCCCCAGGTTCACTGGCTCACGTCCCAATTTGCCTAGCAGTGGGGACCCCACTTCTGGGTCTCTTCTCTGCCAAGTAACATAAATGTCCACCAGAGGACAAGGTAAAAGGGCACTGGTAGGGGAGGGATGAGCTGTGGTGATCACTAGCCTTTAGCCGCCCTCCTCCTTCCGGAACCCCAGCTCACTGTACCTGGATGACTCCGGCCCCTTTGACAAGTGCTTTACATTTAGCTCATTTCATTTTCACTACCATTCTGTGAGTAGGTCCTATTATTATCCTACACTATTATTAGAAGTCAAACCAAGCAATACTAATATAATAACAATAAAAGTATAACAAACCAGTAATTTTTTAACAGAGCACTAAGATTTGAAGGGAATATTTGGAAGGTCTCTGCTCACAAAAATATCACCCTACACTCAGGTCTTAAAAATCCACCAGTCATGATTTCTTCCTTTGAATTAATTGCTGTTTTAGTTAACTTTGCATCCTTGTGACCAAAATACCTGACAATAACAACTTAGAGGAGGAAAAGTTTATTTGAGGCTCTTGGTTTCAGAGGTTTCAGTCCATAGAAGGCCAAGTCTATTGCTCTAGGCCCAGTATAAGGCAGCACATCACCAGGGGAGGGCCAGTGGAGGAAAGCTGTTTACCTTCAAGTATCCAAGAAGCAGAAGAGGGGGAAGGAGCCACAGGGAATAAGCACCTGTCCAGGAAACACCCTCATAACCCACCTCCTTTAGCCTTGTGACATCTGCCTTCAGTTACCACCCAGTCAGTCCATTCAAACTAGGATGGACTGATTAGATTGCAGCTCCCAGCAATCCAATCATTTTACCTCTGAACATTCCTGCATTAACACACAAGCTTTTGGGAGATACCTCATATTCAAACCATAACAATCGGTGCTCTCTGTCAGACTTGAACAGACAAGTCTAACTGCCTGGACTTAAATAAAATTATGACCATGCAATATTAGGAATATACTTGTACTAAAATTTTATTTGTTATTTATCTGGGTCATACTTGTACTAAAAAGGAAAATCATTCTTTACCTGACATTCAAATTTAATTTGGTGACCTCTTTATTTGCTAATTCTGTTAATCCTAGCCCTGTGGTCCCCACACTGAGTTTCATCAGTGGCCTGGAGTTCAGACTACTCAGAGGGACCCAAGGGGACAGATCCAGGAGGTACCAGCAGGCCTTGGTCACCAGGGCCTTGGGAATAAACAGTTGCCCTGAGAAGACTACCAAGGAGAGGACACAGAGGAAAACCCCAGTATGTGAGAGACAAGGAAATAAGAATAAGAAATCAGGAGCCAATCAGAAGAGAAGGTGAGCTTCAGGGGGGAACGTCTGGAGAGCATGGCAGGAGGAGCTATTGGAACACCACTGGGGATCAGACAGGTAGGATTCAGGAGAAGCAAGGCATCGGAGAGCCTGAAGAGGAAACCTCCTGCACTGTTGGCTGGACTGAAGAGAGATGGGAGTGGATTGAGGAGGGGAAGTGGGGTGGGGGGAGGCAGAAATTGATTTTTGGAACAAGTTTGTGAAAGGAGAGAAGTGATGCAGGGTAGAAGCCGACAGGGAGATGGGACTGAGGGCTGGAGAGAAGCGAATTTGTTTCAATTCTGAGAGCCTGGAGAGAAGAAGGATGACAGTTGAGCTGAGGCTTCTAAGGAAGTGGGTGGAGCCAGAATCCAAAGCACCATTTGCCTGGCCTCAGGAGGGAGAAGGGATGGGGGTCTTCCTTTGTAGCTAGAGGGAAAAGGAAAAGACTGGGCTGAGGCCAGTGGATGCTGGGTTTGTAGACTCAGAGATGAGGAAAAGGAATTCTCACGTGGCTCCTATTTTGTCACTGAAGCATGGCACAAGGTCCAAACTGAGGCTGTAGGTAGAACTGGAGGGACTGTCCAAGCATATGTCAAAACCTGCCCAAAGAACCAGTTGCTGCATTTCCAAGAATTTGATGAACCAGTTGTTAAATATAGCTATTAAAAATCAAATTAACGCCAGGCATGGCAGCCTGTAATCTCAGTGATTACAGTGTAATCTCAGTGACTTGGGAGGCTGAGGCAGGAGAATCAAAAGCTTGAGGTTAGCCTCAGCAATTTAGCAAGACCCTGCCAAAAAAAAAAAGAAAGAAACCAGGGATGTAGCTCAGCACCCTTCAGTTCAATCCCCAGTACCAAAATAAATAAATAAATATTTTTTTAAAAAAGAAAATTAAATTAAAATTAGCTGTGAGGGTTAGCACGTGTTTTTAATTACACCTATTTGAAAAGTTGAAGCAGGAAAATCACAAGTTCAAGGCTATCTGAGGCAACTTAGTGAGAGTCTATCACAAATATTTTTTAAAAATTTTTTTAAAGGGCTGTGGATGTAATTAATGGTAAAGCCTCTCTGGATTCAGTCCCCAGTACCAGGGGAAAAAAAGTTAGAATAGATCTACACCAACATGTCTGACTGATTTGTGACAATGATACAAAAATAATTTAATAAAAAAGATAGCATTTTAAACAAATGGTGGTAGAAAAATTGTACATCACCAAAATTAAAAATTTTGCTCTATGAAAGACATTGTTTAAAGAATAAGAAGACAAGCTACAGACTGGGAGAAAATATATGCAAATTACATATCTAACAAAAGACTAGTAGCTATAAAATATAAAGAACTCCTAAAACCCAGTGGTAAAAAATGAACAACTCAATTAGAAAATGGGCAAAAGACATGAATAGACTTTTCACTGAAGAAGATAGGCAGATGGCAAGTAGCACATGAAAAGATGTTCAACATCCTTAGTCATTAGGAAAATACATAGTGAGATATCACCATATACCTACGTATATGACTGAAATAAAAGGCAATGACAAAAACAAATACTGAGGAGGATTCAGAAAAACAGGATCACTCATACATTGCTAATGACAATGCAAAATGTTTGAAATGGTTAGGTCATTCTGGAAAAAAGTATGACAGTCTTTTATAAAGTCAAACATGTGCTTATGACCCAGACATTTATCCAAGAGAGTAAAAATTTATGTTCACACAAAAACCTATACATGAGTGGTGATAGCAGCTTTATTTGTAATATTGACAATTGGAAACAATCAGATATTCTTCAGTGGGTAAATGGTTAAATTGTGATCCATCCACACTATGAAAAACAACTCAGTAAAAATGAATGAATGAATGAATGAATGAGCTAAATACTGATAAGTGCACCTATTTGAATGACTCTCCAGGGCATTGCGCTGAGTGAAAAAAAAAAATCAATCCCCAAAGATCACATACTATATGATTTCATTTATATAACACCCTTGAAGTGGCACGATTATAGAAATAGAGAACAGCTAAGTGGTTGCCAGCATTAGGGATGGAATGAGGAAAGAAGGTGGGTGTAGCTTTGAAAGTGCTCAGGAAGGATCCCTGTGGTGATGGAAATGTATCTTTTTTTACCCCCAGAGCTGTGCATCAAACCCAGAGCCTCATGCATGCTAGGCAAACACTACCACTGAGCTACATCTCCAGCCGCCAGTGTTCTATGTCAGTGTCAATGTCTTGATTGCAGTACTGTATTACCAATGTACAAGACATTATCACTGGTTGAAACTGGACAGATGTATATAGTATCTCTGTATTATTTTTTATATTTCCTTGTGAATTGACAATTCTCTCAAAATTAAAAGTTTATTGAAATATACATTCAGAAAAGTCTATATTGTATGGTTCCATTTACATAACATACTCAAAATATCGAAATTATAGAGGTAAACAGATTACTGGCTGTCAATAGGTAGAGGACGGGTGGAGAGTAGTGGCTGCAGTTATAAAAGAACAGCAGGATGGATCCTTGTCATGGAACTATTTTGTATCTTGACTGAGATGGTCACATGAATCTACATATGTGATAAGAATGCTGAAAATTAAAGATATACACACAGAAGAAAGACATGCACAAATGACTACATGTAAAGCTGATAAAATCTGAGCAATGAGATGAAGTGTATCAATGTCAATTTCCTGGTTGTGATATGGTACCCTAAGATATAATGATTGGATGAAGGGTAAAAGAATCTCTGTATTGGGCTGGGGCTTAGCTCAGTGGCTGAACACATGCCTAGCATGTGCGAGGCACTGGGTTTGATCCTCAGCACGACATAAAAATAAACATATAAAATAAAGGCATTTTGGCCATCTACAACTACAAAAAAATTTTTTTAAATAATCTCTGTATTATTTCTTACAAATGCATATGAATATACAATTAGAACAAAAGCTAAATCACATAAAATTACAAATGTTTAAAATTAACAGTAAAAAAATAATTTCTTCATAACTTAATTGTTTCATTACTACCTATGCTTTTTTTTTTTTTTTTTGTACTGGAAATTTAACCCAGGGGCACTTTATCACTGAGCTTCATCCCCAGCCCTTATTTTATTTTTTTATTTTAAGACAGGTCTCGCTAAGTTGCTGAGGCTGGCCTTGAACTTGCAGCCCTCCTGCCTCAGTTTCCCAAGTCACTGGGATTACAGGCACAAACTGATATCTTGGTAGTCTAAAGTAGACCACAGAGTATCTATATCATTAGAATGGACAAACACTACAAATCAGAACTTTCCTCACCTCCTCCAGAGCTTGTTGTTAACCATCTTCCAGCATACCACTGGCTGGCCCACTAGTTAGAGTCTGAAATCTTTGAGGACAAAAGCAAGAGTTGAAGCAGGAATAGGGGGTGGAGACCTTGACTTTATAGGACCTAGTCTGCCTAGTATTATGGAAAACCACTGGTGTTTTTTGAGAATTGGAATTTTTCCAGGTGCCTATGAGGGAAGACCAATGGGGAAGAAGAGCTTAGGATATGAGTTAATGCTTAAAACTGGAACATAGAATTTGAGCTGGGAGGAACACAGAGGCAGTGGGGTCTGAGGGATGGAAACAGTATGGAGGAGTTCATAGGCTGAAGTCCCAAAGAGCTTGAGAATGCTGTGTCATGGGTATTGAGCCAGCAAGGTAAAGGGTAGGGTCTGCTATAAGGAGCACCAGCACTGAATGTGTTATTTTGGCAGGTGAGGGTGTGCTCCGTTGATCCAAGTCTCCAAGATGGCCTTGGAAATGGGTTGAAATGGATGTGAGAAAAGGGCCCTAAAGATGAGGATTCAAGGATGCCAGTCAGGAACCAGGAGGCAGATGGGGCATTTCCAGGGAGGCTGCTGTCTCCTGGGGTTGTGTCAGCTGTTGGTAGAATCTCAGTTCTACTTGGGGTAGAAGAGAACTGGAAAAGGGAAAAGGGAGAATGGAGGAGGGAAAGAGGGAGGGAGGGAGAGAGAGGGACCAAGGAAAAAAAGTAAGAAAAGCATTTATTCTTACCAGAGGCAAGAAAGGGAAACTAATGCCTAAAGCTGGAGGGAGTCTGGGGGCATCACTTGGTGATATTAAATGTCTCTATTTTAATCAAAAAGGCTTAAAAGACTCAATTGAGAATCTTAAAAACCTCAGGGACCAGACTAAATTCCTGTCTTTGCAATTCTTAAACCATCAAGAGTCTGAAATTATCGAACTTTCCAGAATATATCCCAAACCACAGGACAAAGGTTACACAAGAAAATGAAGAGTGGCCAGGACAGTCCTCTCAGTTCATAGGGACCAATCTTGATGACAGTCCTCCACAGCTACCAGACCTGAGTGGCTAATTCCTGGGCTAGTCAGAGGAAGGAGGCTTCACAGGCAAAGGGGGCGTCAACCAGAGGCAGCAAGGGAACCAGATCTCAACTAGAAAAGTCTGATTTTTCCTCCAAGTACCTGAATGAGGATCCAGGAAATTCCCTTACTCACACCTCAGGGAGCAAAAAGATAGTGGACCTTTTTTTCCAGTTGCAGAAACTGGGTCTTTTCTTAATCCAATGTGAATTTGCTCTGTGTCTCACATATAGTAGATGCTCAGTAAATGTTTATAGAATTAAATGGAATTGATGAGAAAAAAGAAGGAGGAAGTGAAAGAGAAGGAAAGAAAAAGGAAAATGATTTTGATTCAATCAATAGGTTAGGAACTTGATGTTTTCCTTGAAGTCAGATTCTAAACTTGAAGATAGAAAAGGAAGGGGTATTTGTATAATTAACTAATAGTGGGATTTCTGGGCTCAGCAAATGGTGTTCTGATCTCTTGGTGAAGAATAAATGGGAAGGGCCTTCCTTTGCTCCTCAAATGACCCCAGCATCCACCTTGACCTGGCTGGGCAGGTGGATAGAGCCACCATGCATACAGCCATCATCAGTTGCCTCAGAACCTCATAAGCATTTTCTAACAAGCTATTTTTGTTTCAACCAACACAGCCCTTGGAGGTAGAGACTATGGTTGTGTCCAGTGTAAAACTCAGCACCTTTGGGATCAGAGAAGCCCCAGGGTGACCCCCCTGGAGGTGGACCTGGGCCCATTGCCTCACAGCAGCCCACCACAAAGCCTGGACTCAATTCACAATGCATCACCCTCTTTATCTCATCTACCTGACATTTTGCAGCCACTGATCCCTTTGGACAAACACCTATCCTGCCTGGTCACAAAAGTTGTGCCAAATCACTTCCTTGTTCTGTAGGTAGAGGCAGGGCATGGAAAAATCCCAGACTCCACTTTGAAAAGAACTTCAATTTGGGGGCAAAGGAGGGGTGGAGGAGGGAGAGATGTATAGGAAATGATTCAGAAACAGCTGAACTTTGAAAAATGGAAGAAAAATTTCTCAGGCGCTGCAGAATAGCACATTTTTTAAATGAAGCTGTGCCAAGGGACTGAAAAATTGCTTATGAGTGGAGGACATCGGCTCAGGGAGCAGGAAACTGACAGGACAGACAGAAGAACTGCTGGGAGGACAGTTTGTTCAGAGGCAGCAAAGGAAAATCAGAGCACATTCTTAATCACTGAATTGCAGGAGGTCACTAAATTCCACGGCCACTAACTAATATAACCACTAAATATGACCATTCCAAATATGACAGCTACTGAGCACTCTGGCCACTAAACACCACTGCAACTAAATACTATGGTCACTAAATACTACAGATACTAAATATCACAGGCACTAAATACTAGAGACAGGAAATACTGCAGCCATTAATACTGTAGCAACTTAACCCCACACCTCAGACATAAAATACTAGTATTATTACTTCAGTAGACCATGTCTAAGGAAAATCAAAAATGTTTATTAACAGAATAGCAGTCTTGGGTCCCTGAATTTTCCTCTTGTGCCCATTGTCTGGGTAGCCAGAGGAGAATGGCAGGAGCCTGGCGGCCAGTTGGGGCTGGAAGGAGAGGGAAAAGGAGAACAATATTAATTTCACTTCCATGAGAGACCAGAGCCTCCCTCTCCTTCCTGGGCCTAGGGAGGTTCAGAAATGCTTCATCTGAGCTTAAGCCTACGTATAACAGGCCTAGCAGCCAGATCACAACTCCCCAGCCCCAAGGTTGGGACTGGGCCAAAATGATATTGTTCTAGCCCCCACCCCTGTCTTTCTTGAAGAGGGATGGAATTCCTTTTGACTGTTTCTTTGGCTTACAAAACCTGATAGCAATGGATCCCCAGGGAGGCAGCCAGTCCAGTGTGGGAAATGGATGATGGAGATAGAAAAGAGAAAGGATTCTAGAAAGAGGTGATTTCTAAGGTTAAAAACCAGCCAGGAGAAGGAAGAAGAAAGTAGACATTCTGAAGAGAAGGCAAGAAAGGGAGAAACAACATGTGAGTAGCAAAAACTACAAGAGTTTTGTGTTGTTGAGGCCTGAAGTTTTGAGTTAGAGAGGGGGGCAAAGTTTGGACATAAGGGAGGCTCTCAGTATATGGGGCTAAAGCTGAGCCTTTACCCTGTAGTAGATGGGAGCTACCCAGAAGGTTTAAGAATAGGAGGGGGTGACATGCATTAGGAAGATAATCCTGGTCATAGATGGAGTTTGAGACACCAGTGTAGATAACCATGGTACCTGCCTGGGGCAAGGAGATTGCAGCTCTGACAAATGGGTAGTGGCAACAGGCAGGGTGAAGAGGGGAGTTATTCATTTGTATTAATTTATTAATAATCCTCAGAAATTATTTAGTAGGTAAAATTGGCAGGGCTTTGTAAGTAACATGTTGTAGAAGTGAGGGTAAAGGAGAAGTCTATGACAACCTTGTAAGTGTCTAGACTGGATGACTTGGTAGATTATGGTGCCACAAACTGGGACAGATGATTCAAGGAAAGAAATCACTTCACTTATCTCTATTTCTGCATAAAAACCCTCCCTAAAATATGGCCCTAAACAAAAATTTATTATTTCTTATGATTCTGTGAACCAAGAACTGGGCAGGGCTCAGGTGATTCTGCTCCACAAGGCTTGGCCTCAGGGTCATTTGCTTGGTTACTATACAGTCGCTGGCTGGGTTGGAAGGTCCCTGTTTCACAAGCCTACCACCTGGGTACTCCTCCACATGGTCCTTTCTCTCCATGTTCTCCCATCATGTTGGTCTTAAGATAGATGAACTTCACTGGAGTGAAAGAGCATGTATTCTAAAAATCAAAGGCGAGATTCTATCTTCCAAGTCCCAGCTTCAGAAATTACACAAAGTCACTTCTGCCACATTCTTGGCTAAAAGAAATCCCAGAGCCAGCCATATTTGAGAAAAGGGGAAACAGGTGCAGTTTCTGAATGGAAAGAGTAGAAAGGAATTTGTGGCCATCTTCAACCCAAGACAGCAGGTGTAATCACTGAATGTTGTGGTGTGCCACCCAGAGTCCCCTTCAAGATGGAGGCATTCATTTCTCTGACAGTGTTGGCAGCTCATAGATGGGTATCTCTCCCCTAAGTTAATACCCCTCTCTAAGGGCTGCCCCCATCCAATGACTGGTGAACATAGAGCTGTTCCAGAGCCCACAGCCCTTATTGACATATGTGTCACGACAATTCATGACAACTCTGAAGGGCCATCCCAGCTCTGGAGCTCTGGAGCTCTGGGCTTGGCTGATGGAAGGTTGCAACTGCATTGCAGTGCCATTTCTCCTACTTTGCCGGTACCACTGCTGACACTGCTCCCAAGAGTCCTCCCTACTCACCTGCACTCACAACTCTGCCTTGAAGTGTTTCCCAGAACATGACTTCAGCCAAGGGGCTGAGCTCTGATGGGCCATGGAGTGGCTAAGGTGGCACCAGAAACAGAATTGAGGCCTTCTGCAGGTAGCAGGATTTGTAAGCTGAAGTTCAAGGGCAAGGTCTGGGCCTTGTTGTGGTAGATAGAATGGGAGGGTTAGGAAACTGAGCTGACACCCACATGAACATTTACTTAACCATTCCACTAATGTTAATCGTGAGGTTGTCTTCAGTTTTCATTGTTATAAATACAAATATTGCAATGCCTATCTTGATTTTTTTCTTAATCCATAGTTCTGACTGCTTTTTTTAGGATAGATTTTGAGCAGTGAAATGATGAATTAAAGAATAGGACCCTTCTTGAAGATATCAGAATGTTCCAAGTCCCCATTTTACAACACAGTTTACACAGCATTCTCCATCAGCCAAATTCCCTCAATTTATAAGAGGCCTGATTTAGGTAAGGTCATTGATTCAGCCGAAGAGTTAATTATTCATTTGAATTGGTTTGTGCAAAAGGCTCCAGAGAGCCTACAAGAATAAATTGAAAAGCTATTAGAACTAACAGGCGAATTTAATAAAGTGGCTGGATGCAAAATTCAATAGCTTCCTTATCAACTAGCAATAACCAATTAGAAAATATAATGGGGGTGAGTGGATGGAGAACCCGAGATAGCAAAAACAGCAACAAAAATACCAGGATTCACTGTATGAACAAGGTGGAAACCTATATCTTTAAAAAAATTTCAATGTTGAAAACCCATGAAATAGTTAGATGGAAAAGCATGCCATGTTCCTAAATGGGACGATGGAATATGCTGCAGAGCTACTTGTAGACTGAGCACAGTCCAATTAAAAGAACAAGAGATTTGCTGTCTTGTTGTTGTTAATCACGTCACAATTATTTTAAAGTTTACTCAGAAGAAATATTATACCAGAATAGCTGAAAATAAATTCAAAGATAAATAAGGAGAAACTTTATTTTATCAGATATTAAATATACAACGAAGCAAAATAATGACAATAGTGTAGCTGTGATACATTAATTGGCAGACATGTCAGTCATACTTACCAGCAGAAATTAGTGCACAAGCATCTGGTGGCCGATGAAGAGAGAATTAAAATCCTGTGAGATGAGATGGCATTATTTGATAAATGGAGTAGAAATACTTGGTTAACAATTTGGAGGGAGAATTACACCTTCTCTCAACACAACCAAATACATAAATTTCAGGTGGATAAGAGATAAATGTTGTCATGGGTTGGATTGTGTCCCTCCAAAAACAAACAAACAAAAAGATATGTTGAAGTCCTAACCCAGCACCTCAGAATAGTAATTAGTTAAGCTAAGATGTAGTTATCCTCCCTAATCCAGTGTATCTAGTGTCTTTTAAAAGATGATGTATGAAGACAGAGGCAGAGACTGAAGTTATCCTCTGTCAAAAACAAGCTGAGAGGACTGGAGTTGTGGCTCGGTGGTACAGTGCTCATTGGCACATGCAAGGCCCTGGGTTCGAGCCTCAGCACCACATAAAAATAAATAAATAGAATCAAGGTATTGCATCCAACTACAACTAAAAATTAAAATTAAAAAAAAAAAAGTTTAGGGCTGGGGTTGTGGCTCAGAGGTAGAACACTCACCTACCATTCATGAGGGTTTGATTCTCAGCACCATATAAAAATAAAATTAAGATATTGTTATAACTAAAAATAAACAAAAAAGAAGAAAATCTTTTTAAAAAAAGTTCAAAACAACAACAACAACAAAATAAATAAATAATCAAGCTGAGAAACATCTGGGGCCATTAGAAGCTGGAGAAGGCAAGGAAGAATCCTTCCCTGCAGGTTTCAGAAGAAACAGTCCTGCTTATAGGAAACTTCTGATCTCCAGAACTGTAGACAGTTTCTGTTGTTGCAAGCCATTCAATTTGTGGCATTTAACTATAGCAGCCTTAGAAAACTAATATAAATATAATAACTTTAGAACCATCTTAAAAATTCAAAGAAAATATAGGTGAAAAAGGTATATACTTTCAAAACCAGTGTTTTATAAGCATAAAAGTAATGAAAAATTCAAAGGGAAAAATAAATACTTTTTATATGAAAAACATTTCAAAATAGCTTTACCATACCGAAAAGGTAAACATTAAACTGGGAAGTTTAAATGGCATAAAATGACAGGTCACTATTCCTATACAAGGAGAACTTTAAAACCTCAACAAAAAATTCAGTGAGAACACAATCTGACAATTTACAGAATATACATGGCAACAAACATAAAAAGTATTCAACCTCACTAGTGATTAAATTCATATGAATAAAAGGTGATAATTTTGCCTTTCCCATGAGAATATTTTATGAAATAGTTCTTAATCCTGACCAGGGTACAGTAAAAGTTGTAAACTGCCTCCCATGGTCCTGTTCAAAGTATAAATTTCTACATTGTTTTAAATACACATATATTTTTCAGTTTTTGATGGACATTTATTTATTTATTTGCAGTGCTGAGGATTGAACCCAGTGCCTCACACATGCTAGGCAAATGCTATACCACTGAGTCAAAACCCCAGCCCCAAATTTCTACTTTTTAAAGAATGTAGTCAGATACTTTGAACAGAGACTAAATAATCTATAACATTGACTCAATAATTCTCCTTCTAAGAATCTATTTTAAGGAAACAATGAGAAATTTAGGCAAATATTTTTTTTTAATATTTATTTATTTATTTATTTTTAGTACTCGGCAGACACAACATCTTTGTTGGTATGTGGTGCTGAGGATCGAACCCGGGCCGCACGCGTGCCAGGCGAGCGCGCTACCGCTTGAGCCACATCCCCAGCCCCTAGGCAAATATTTATCTACAAAGATGTTCCTCATTGTATTATTTTTTAAATGATAAATTAGAAACAGCTCAATGTCCAGCAATAGAGAAATCAGTATATTTACCTAATATGAGGTTATACAACAATTGAAGGTAGTGATTTCAATGTATTTAACAACAAGGAAAATATTCACAATAAAAATGTGAAATTAGAGTTCATTATTATATGCAAATTATTATAAAATTCTTATAAAATACATACCTTCAGGAGAAGGAAGGGTTAAAATAAGCCAAGATATTTATATTTTTCTCTGGATAGCAGAGGGGTTTTAATTATTTTTATTCTGATAAAATACATATAACAACCTGCCATTTTAACAATTTAAGTATATAATTTAGTAATATTGTACATTCACAATATTGTAAAATCATCACTAGCATGATTTTTCAGAAAATTTTAATCTTCCAGAATTTTTCATCTTTCCATAAGGAAACTCCATATCCATTAACCAATAACTCCCCCATTTCTCTTTATCCTTGATTTCTGATTACCTCTGTTATACTTTCTATCACTATGAATTTGTCTATTCTAGCTACTTTGTGTGATTAGAATCATCCAATATTTTCCTTTTGTGTATGGCTTATTTCACTTAGCATAGTGTTTTCAAGATTTGTCCATATTGTGGCATGTATCAGAATTTTACTCTTTTTTATGACTGAATAATATTCCATTGCTTGTAATTACATTCCACATTTTATTTATCCATTCATCTATTGATGCACATTTGGAGCTATTGTGAATCATGCCATAAACATTAGTGTACAAGTATGTTCAAATCCCTGCTTTCCGTTCCTTGGGGTATATACCAAGGTTGAAAACTGCTGGATCATATAAAAATTCTATGCTTTAAATTTTTGCACAATAGTTGGTTTTAATTTTTAAAAATTTCTTTTGCATTTTTAAGTTTTCTCTGTTGAGCATGTATAATTACTAATTTTTTTGTGGTACTGGGGATTATAGCTAGGGACACTGTTTGAGACAGGGTCTTGTTAAGTTGCCCAGGCTGGCCTTGAATTTGATACTCCTGCCTCAGTCTCCTGAGTTGCTGAGATTACAGGCACATGCTACTATAATACCCAGCTATTATTTCTACAATCAGAAAAAAATGAATATATATATTTTCAAATGCTTCCCATTGCTTTTCTTTCTTCTTTCAACATAGAAGCAGTATTGCCTCAGAGCCAAACAAAGGATCACTCAGTATTTTCCCTCTAACTGAGAGCAAGGGCTGCACGTGCAGAAAATGACTGTTTTTAAATGTACCTGGGATTTATTCTAATCAGGTATGGCAAGATGGCGGACACAGAGACAACCGAGTCTCATACAGGGCCACACCTGGAGGCACTAAGGCTGGTCTGAGGGTAGATGGAGTGAGGGAAAGCACCAACCAGCCTTCACTGTGGTTTCCACGGGCGAGGCAAGTCAGTGTCAGCAGACTGTAGATTGACTAGTCTGTATAGTTACAGCAGGATCTGGGTGACCAGGTAGTCCCTGCTGCCCAGTACCTACCCCTGGAGTGATTCAAGTCTGGAAAAATATTAGCTTGGTATGAGAGAGTGAGATAAAAGAGGTGGTTGAGGATATGGGCTCTGTATTGCTTGGTTTGCATAGAAATTAGCTAGTCCTGAGAGGTGCAGTCTCCCAGGATCAGAAAGGTCCCAGGATAGCAAAGCATCTTAAACAACAACACTAATATATGATTAGTATAATGACACATATACACTTTTCCTTTCCAGCAGTTTGTAATAGCAAAGGTTGGAAATCAGTGGAATTTCTACCTTATAAGAAGCTGGTTAACTAAATGATGGTACCTTGATACAATTTATCAAGTTATGCAGCCACGGAAAAGGATGAAGTCCAAGAGATGTTGTAAAAAGGGAAAAACATGAAGTCACATATCCTTCGCTATCTGCACTTCTGTGTGTGTGAATGCCATGACTACTTCTGTAAGGACAAACAAGAAACCCTAATAGGACACTTCCAGAGAAGAGAGCCCAGGTGAGGAGGGAGATAATTTCTGTATCTTTTCAAGTTCATGCCATGTAAATGTATTGCCTATTTCCAAAAGAATTATATTAAGATTTTTTTTAAAGGAAAGGAAAAATAAAGAAGATCAGAAGCCCTGTTATGGGTTGAATTGTATCCCCCAAAGACACGTATTGAAGTTTTAACTTTCGGTACTTATGAATGTGATCTGATTTGGAAACAGGATCTTTGCAGGTGTAATCAAGTTAAGATGAGGTCATTAGGGTGGCCTTGGTGACCTTATTAAGAGAATAATTTGGAAATGAACAGGGAGAACACCATGTGAAACACGGACACGGAGAGAAGACAGTCACGTGTCAGATTAGGCAGAGACTGGACTGATGCAACCACAAGCCAAGCAATGCCAAGAACTTCTGGCAGAGGCTGGGAGTGGTGTCATGTTCCTGCAGTTCCATACTTGAGAGGCTGAGGCAGGAGGATCACCAGATCCTAGGACTTTGGGTCAACCTGGGCAACATAGCAAGACCCTGTCTCAAAAGGGGGGTGGGCTTCTGGAGGCAAGAGCATGTGCCTAGCATGTGTGAGGCCCTGGGTTTTATCCATAGCAACACACACACACACACACACACACACACAAATTGCTTGCAAAACCCAGACATCAGAAAAGGCCAAGAACAGATTCTTCCTCATAGCACTAGGAAGGACCACTTTGTGACTGGGTGCAGTGACATATGCCTGTAATCCCATATGCTCAGGAGGCTGAGGCAGGAAGATTGAGTTCAAAGCCAGCCTCAGCAACTTAGTGAAACCCTAGGAAACTCAACAAGATCCTGTCTCTACACAACATATAAAAAAGAGGCTGAGGATATGGCTCAGTGGTTGAGCACCACTAGGTTCAATCCCTGGTACCAAAACAAACAAACAAAAACACAGAAGGACCTCATTGTTACCTATGTCATAGCAAAATAATATAGGTGCTTTCTCAGCTTTCCTTACAAGCCCTAGTTTTCTTGTTATAATCCTGGTAGAGGCTTCTGAAGTACATTTGATGTCTCCTCTCTTCTACGACTGGTTTTCATAATGAAGTTCAAGCTGGAGACAGTCTGTGCAGATGAACCCTAAGGACCACACAGCCCCTTCCAACTAGAAGCTCCAGTCTGTGGGTTCATCCCTACCTCTCCTCCAAGGGCTCTGGACAGGTCAGGGTTAGAACTAGGCATGAGCCAAATGTAGGGGTGAGTTGGCACTTCGTTGCTGGAATGTGAACTCCAAGACAGCAGGACAGATTCTGTTCTGTGCTCTGCAACTCCCAGAGGAGCACTGGCACGAGGAGGTGCTTAGTTCATACTGGCAAGTGAACAAAGGAATGGTCTGTCTTGAGTCTGACTTTTTTTCTTCTTCTTCTTCTTTTTTTTTTTTTTGTAATGCTAGGGAATGAATCCAGGGTTTTGCACATTTGCATGTGCTAGACAAGTGCTCCACCACTGAGCTACACCCCCAGTCTGAGCCCATATGGATAGCACCTACCTTCTGCCCTATAGTAAGGATTCAGAGTATTAACACCCCTGAGCCCTTCCATGATGCCTAGAACCCAGTGTGAATCCACCTAGTGGCAGTGGTTAATACTGTGTCCTGTTTTGGCAGAGAAGGCTGTTTCCTTATAGCAAAATTGGCAAGTGGGCTTCATTTCACATGCCAACTCTGGCTGTGCTGAAGGACTGCCAAGGTCCCGGCTGGGCTGGGTGGCAGAGAGTGTCATGATTAATTAGCAATGTTTGCCCTGGCAAAGGAGAAAAGAGGATGACTGGGGGGCCAGCACCTTATAACACCTCACCCCAAGGGCCTGCTTGCATGGCCCAGCTGTTCCTCATGGAAATAACAAACATGGAGAAATGACATGCTCTCCTCTCCCTGCAGTGGCCCTGGGAGCAGAGCCTCAAGCCATATGTTCCTGGTCTCCTGTGAAGGCTGGAGATAGGGCCACCCTTGTCTCTGGCTGTTTCTCCCCAAGGGTGGGCTTTCTCAGCATGGGCAGAAGAGGGTAGAAATCAGCCAATCATCCTGCAGTGGTCAGCCATTCTCTCTCGTCTTTCCTGTTAATTCACTCAGGGCACTGGGGGCGAATGTCATCAGAGACCTTTCTTTCCATACTCCCCAGATACTCTGGTCCCCACAACCTGTTTTCCAGGCTCTTTTACAGTGGTTACTTCACTTGGTGCTTGCTAACAATTTTGTGATGTAGGCTTAATGGCCTCTATTTCACAGATGAATGAAGAAGACTGGCAGGGCCAAATGATTGGTCCAAGGTTACACCCTGACTCTTACACCCTGACTTTTACCTATGTCCCTGGAGATGTGAGCTGTGAAGATGCATAGAGGATGAGTCTTAGCCCCCTCCCTGACTCTCCTACCAGCTTTAAACAACCTGACTGTCTTCTTCCCCAACAGAACTTGAGATCTCTTGGGGGAGCCTTGGCCTTTCTCTTATTTTCCTGCTTTTCTTGCTTATACTTCAGAAGCAGCTCAGATATACTTACTGTCCCCTAGGAAAGGATAGGGATCCCTGCCAAGAGCAGTGTCAGCTGGATGCAGTAGCACATGCCTGTAATCCTAGCTGCTCAGGAGGCTGAGGCAGTAGGATCCTGAGTTCAAAGCCAGCCTCAGCAACTTAATGAGGCCTAAGCAACTCAGAGAGACCCTGTCAGTGGTTAAGCACCCCTGGGTTCAATTCCTGGTACAAAAAATAATGAACTAAATAAAAGAGCCAGGGTCACCAAATGACTCAAAAAGCTAGAAACTCTAAGGCAGGTCCCTGGGAACCATAGGAGCCCTACCTTGGGTCTGGCCCAGTATGCAGCACCCAACCTGAACATTTAGGCAAAATGACTGGGTGCTCAGCCCCCTACTGGAGCTTCCCCTGGAGACCCTCACTGCATTAGTTTTAAGTGCCTGCTAGCTAACCAAGTATGATGGGGTGGGGGGTAAGTGAAGGGAAGACCTCCTACAGGAAAGACAGGCCCAGAAACAGAGACTTCAAATGGCTCTGCTAAAGGACCTTAGCCTATTATCATCCTTAGTCCCTGGACACGTCCATGTTCCAAAATGTGGGAAAATGTGTAATGTGCCAGGGCAAGACAGGCAGTGAGTTGCCTATCACTAAAGGTCTGCAAATAGAGGGAAAAAGACCTCTGGCATTTTCAGAGATTTCCTTCTGTGCTCTTCATCTGGCCTCTGGACATGGGATAGAGATAAGCATTTTATTTATTGAGATAATCTATAGCATATGCCTGACACACAGTAAGCAGAGTAATTAATTAGTTGATACTACTAAATATTTTTGAATTTATAACAACCATCTTCTTCAATGTGGAAAGAGAGCAGAGACAAGCAGTTCTTCCAAGAACCTGTCCCCTTCCTTGGGACTTACTCCAGTGACTGGTTGCCAGCAGCACCCACATGCAGCTGGGCCAGGCAGGAGGGCCAGGGTCCAACTGGTCAGTGCTGGCAGCTGTCCTGCAGACAGGATGAAGGGTATGTGATTCCCTGAGCAGCCACTTCAATCTTAATGTCCCTTTAATAGCCCTTGTCAAATTGCCATGGCTCTCCCTAGAGATTTTCCTGACTATGGAAAACAGCCATTATATGACCTCCAGGGGAATGGAGATGTCTGCAGATTCTGGATTCCGGGAAAGGCAGTTATAGAAGCAAGTGAGGCCAAGTCACCCCTGCCATGTCCTAGCAAGTCTGTCGCAAAGAAAATCACAAAATAAATGTATTCAGGGCTCAAATTCTCTTTTGACCTATATGTATGTATATGAGTGCATTTGGCTTTTGGTAGCACAGGAGAAAGAGAGAGGGAAAAAACTCTGAAAATGTGTGACTGGTTTCTTTTGCCCTGGGGGAGAGGGGAAAGGAGCTGGCCAAGCAAAATGTTTAATTTTAAGTTAATAATTTGTCATAAAAACCTTGCACTGTGGGGGCTGTAGCTCAGTGGCAGAATGCTTGCCTAGCATTGGGTTCGATCCTTAGCACCACATAAAATAAACAAATATAATAGAGACGTGCTGTCAAGAAAGAAAGAGCCAGGCACAGTGGCACACACCTATAATCCAGCAGCTCGGGAGGCTGAGGCGGGAGAATTGTTGAGTTCAAAGCCACCCTCAACAACTTAGCGAGGCCCTAAGGAACTCAGTGAGACCCTGACTCTAAATAAAATACGAAATATGGCTAGGGATGTGGCTCAGTGTTCCAGTGGCCCTGAGTTCAATCTCCGGTACCAAAAAAAAAAAAGAAGAAGAAGGAAGAAAGGAAGGAAGGAAACACTTATAATCTTAAAAAACAAAACAAAAACTTTGCATTATTACATGAGGGAAATTATCAAAGATTTCACCATCCAAAGACTGTGAGAATGAAATGCTCTTTTTTTTCCCTACCTAATTTGAAAAAGAGAAACCATTTCTTTACCCTAAAAACACTTGGGGTACCTAGCAAAAGTGTTTTCCAATACAAGCTATTCCTTAAATAACACCAGGGAACAGCACGCCAAGCCAGGCAGAAGCCCTGTTCTGGTCCTAACTCATGAGGCCAAGGGATTCTGGGAGAGATTCTAGACTTTCCTGCATCCTATTAAACTGGCTTTAACATGGATAGGTCGTGTTTGCCCCTCAATGACTTTTGCTAGGTTTGATGTAAAGCTCATTGAGATAAAAGATATTCAAAGGGCTTATTATTTATATTTCTTGTTTTTCAGTGCTTGGGATAGACCCCCAGGGCCTCACACATGCTAGGCAATGCTCTACCACTGAGCAACAGAACAATTTTGAAGGGACGGTAAGAAAGTCTGGAAGATTGAGTAGAACACTACTTGGGCGACTTAAAAAGAGAAATGGGAACAGCCCAAAGCAGTGAGCTGGCTATTCCCAGAATCAGTGTGAGCAGGAGAAAAAAAGGTTTTACAGCACTAGTGTGCTGACTGTTTAACAATGGGCTCTCTAGAATAAAATGTTTGCATGTCATTGATAAAAAGGATGTGTGAGGCTGAGGCAAGAGGATCAATCACAAGCTTGAGGCCTGCCTCAGCAACTTAGCAAGACCCTGTCTCAAAATAAGAAAGGAGTAGGGGTGTAGCTCAGTGGTAGAGTGCCCCTGGGTTCAATCCCCACTACCAAAAATAAATAAATACATACATACATACTCAATAGAGAAAATTTTAAAATGCAGAAAAATTTTAAAAATTAAAAAACCAACCACTGCACAAAAAATTAAACACAGAAATACCATACGCAATGTTCTTTATTGTAATTATAGAATAATAATACACTCCAATGTTTGGAATTACTTTTGTTGATTATATATGTGCCAACTCTTGTATCCGTAGGGAACCTGTGGCTGCAATTCAACCATGACTTAACATAGACTACAGATACATTTTGTATTACTATTGGATTCTGCACCCACCCAAGTCTCATTAAATGAACATGAGTTGTTAATCAGCTGTAGGACATGTGGAACGGTCTGAGTTAAATCGCCTTCTGACAGAAGCTTCCAACCCATCAATAGGCTCAGAACCAGGAGTACCATCCAGATGGACTCAGCTACTATCCTGAGAAATGTGAGCCTACAGGGTCCTTCCTAACACTGGGATGTTTCTCCTCTCACTGATTTGGTGAGGAAGGCCACTTTGGGCCTTCAGAAGCATACTGCTAGGGCCAAAGCACTCTGCCTCACAGAGCTGTTCTTCACTTTATTTGTGTTGCCTACCTCTGAAGTAACACAAGCCTGCTCTGTTTCCCAGACCCCTGCTGTCAACACCCTGCTGTGGTGTCCTTGGGCTAGACCAGAGTGCCCTTAAAAGTATCTTATTAGAAAGGTGTATCTTGGCTGGGGTTATAGCTCAGTGGTAGAGTACTTGCCTTGTATGCATGGGGCACTGGGTTTGATCCTTAGCACCACATAAATAAATAAAATAAAGGTATTTAAAAAACAAATAAATATATTGTGTCCACCTAAAACTAAAAAATAAATATTAAAAAAAAAAAAAGAAAGGTACATCTTAATCCCATCCTCTTGTAAACAGCATAGGAAGATAGGGTCTTCCACACTAAGGACCAGAATATAAAGATAACATGTTTCCTGCAGGGGCATCTAAAGGGAAAGCTTTATCAAAAACATGACTTGTGAGTCTTTTCAACTATAAAGTACATGCAGACAATGGAGTGTAAGACCCAGGGGAGAGGAAAAAGAGAAGGAAGAGTTGGGAAGACAGGCTAAGAGAGGGACACTTGAATCAGTTTCTTACCACTGTTTCCTGCATTCAGCCTCCACCATCCAGCCCTGTACATAAGGGCTGGGAGTCTCTTGGTGGCAAAGGGACAGGAAGGGGAGTTCTAGCCACCAAGGCAGATTAAACAACATGTGAGGGAGTTGCTGGTGGATTAAGGCCCAGACAATAGTTCAGGAGAGAAGAGAAAATGGTACAGGAGAGTGAGAGAACTGACATTTTTTATGTATCTAATATAAAATGAATGAGACTGAGCAAGAAAGAAAAGAGAAAGAGAAAATACATAAAATAAGGACAGGTTATCACTGCAACAGATGAGTGGGGACATCATTTACCTTTATTATCTTCAATAACCAATCACTAAGGACCATGTGCCAGGCCCTGGAGCTGAACTACAGGGAGAAAATTCTTACCATCAAGGGGTTCACAGTCTCCCTAGGAAGGCAAGACCTAGAGATATGACAAAATCATACCAAAGTTGAAGTATAGCCATATGCCACAGTAGCCTACACTGTCAAGCGAGAGGAAGCCAACCAGTAAGTATGCCAGCAACTTGGAGGGATCACAATGCCCTAGGATGCTTGAGGTCCCCAGGGAAGAGCTGGGCCTTAAGTCTGAACATGAATGATGGATGGCATCTGAGTAGAGAGTAGAGGCAAAGAAATTGTCAAGACTGGCATAGACGAGGCATAGCAGAAAGGATATAGATCTACATTCAAGGTACTGTGACCGGCAATTTGTTATTATTATTCACTTTTTATTGGCCTTCACTGTATCATCTCAGGAGATGACTCCATTGTCCTTCATAAGCCCAGCTAAGCCCTAGAACAGACAGTCTTTAGAGAGTTCAGCAGTATTACATGAACTACTACTATGGGTAAATCAATGTTGAGTGTTGCAGGGTATATAGCAAAGCATAAAATATAGATCCTGCCCTCAAACACAGAAAGGACTTTCCTTCTATCAATTGTTCAGTGAAAGAGACTCTGGGGCAGCTTTGCAGCAGTACAGGCTCATTTCTGATAAAAAGGCAGTGGACTCTGGGCACATCCTCTGTTTGGGGGTGGTCCAATAAGTCTTTTAGTAACTCAGCGGTTTTCTTCTCAGAATTGGTTCCAGGCTGTGTCCAACAATCTTCTCATTGTACTCCTTCATGAATAGAGAAGCTTGTCTGCAGCCAATTACAGTTCAGAATCAGAAGCCAATGTAACCACACACTACACCTATGTCACCCCATGTTTGGGCTGCTGAATAACACCCCATTTAACAAGGGATCTCAGACTTTGCAAACAATTCTGGAAAGAAAAGGTAGCAAGACAAGAAAAGAATCAAAACAAGGCAACACATGTAGACAGCTTCCAAATTGGTCAACTTTGGGCAAAGGGAAATTTGGAAATCTCTATTTGGCCTGAGAGAAATCTCATCCTGGCCCTTAAAGTACCAGTTAGAAGTGAGTTAAAAATCAAGAGTTGAGCATCACTAGAGGCAAAATGAAATACAAACTTTGTCTCAGCACCCCAAAGTCCAATAATATGACCATCTCCATGAAGAAGCAGTTTTTGGAGAAGTTACAGGGACTTTCAAAGTTGTCTGGGAAGAGTTGCTCTTTAGATGACAGAACTGGCAGGTGATGTCAATCATTGTACAAACAGTGAGATATTAAGCAGAGAACTGGCTACTTAGGTTAGCTGGAGAGCTGAAACTGCAGATTCTGGAGAGTCAGTACTCGCTGTGGTGACTCCCTGCCTCTTCAGGCAATGGAAGGCCAAATGTATAATAAAAAGAGGATCTCTGGAGCCTTCAAAGTTTTTGACTCTGAATTACTTCTCTCTCCTTCCCTTCATCCTGCCCTCCATCCTTTCTTTTCTTTTTTATGCAGTACTACAGGGGACTGGGGGATTGAACTCAAGGGTACTCTACCACTGAGAGAGATCCCCAGCCTTTTTTATTTTGTGACAGGGTCTAAGTTGCCAGGTTGGCCTTGAACTAATTACAATCCTCCTGCCTCAGTCTCCCAATATCTGGGATTACACTTCTTTTCAAGACAAAATAATACCAAAGTTGAAGTATAGCCATATGCCACATAATGATGGACTGCACATACAATAGTAGTACCATAAGACCATATCATTGAGGGCTGGGGTTGTGGCTCAGTGGTAGAGTGTTCACCTAGAATGTGTGAGGTACTGGGTTCACTCCTCAGTACCACATAAAAATAAATAAATAAAACAAAGGCATTATGTCTACAACTAAAAAAAAAAAAAAGACTACATCATCTAGTAACATTATGGCCATCTTAGTCTGTTGAGTACACTCTGTGATGTTTGCATAATGATAAAATTGACTAACTAAGCAGGTCTTGGAATGTGCCCCAGTTTTTCAGTGATACCTGACTGTATTTCAAAGAAACAAACACATGCTCTAACTTTGTAACAGAGGACACCACAATTCTCATTCTACAACAGTTGAAGCACATTCCTTACCCCAGGCCCAACTCCAAAAGAAGAAACTGTATAATCCGGAATAAAGCAGATTCCTCAAAAATTACCAACTAATCAAGGTTGGGGAAGGAGGACAAGGCAAAGAAATAGCTGCACACTATCTTAAGATTCTTTATTTGGAAATCTTATCTCTGAGCCAAGCTACTGTGTAATTAAGCAGGGAAATACCACCAAAACTTGATCATTTTGACTGATGGCCTTAATCTTCAAAATGAACAAAAATGTTTACTGTTATTAGTAACCAAGTAGTCTATAACTCAACCTACACGTTAATTCAGAAAACCCCATTCCTAGGCTGGGGCCATAGCTCAGTGGCAGAGCACTTGCCTATAGCATGTGTGAGGCACTGGGTTTGATCCTCAGCACCATATAAAAACAAATAAATAAAATAAAGGCATTGTGTCCATCTACAATTAAAAAAAAAAAAAAAAGAAAACCCCATTTCCTGAAACATCAGGCTCCGAAGTGAAGTAGAAGTGAATTCAAATCTCAAGGGGTCAATGGCTAACCAAAGAATCCATGGGAAGGTGTCTCAAAGGAGGACACCATATATGAAGCCCAGTTGTTGAGAAACCAGACGATTTATCCTCATCTCTCTCTTGAAAGAATTGTGCAATAATAACTTTCCAAGCAACTGACTGATGCTCTAACACACTGAATTGCTAAAGCTGTTAGAAGAAATATCTGGATCTAACAAAATCTAGCAATGTTACCTGAAAGAACGCCATTTTTTATCTATTCTAAATGTTAAGATATATTATATTTAAATGTTAGGGATATTTGTACAGTGGGGAGAAAGTATCTATCAAATGATAGGCAGGTTGTGGCTACTTTCATAGCCTTAAGAAAAAGTACCTTACTTCTTCCCACATCTAGGACAGGTATGTTGACAGGCTACTGCAAGAATGTTCAAATCTCCCTCAGTCACAATGTCTAAAGGTAACCCTGGAGATAGCACCTGTCCTTCTAATTTCTCCAAAAGGGTCTAAATATTTTTCAAGGCCTTTTTCATCTATCTCTAAATGAACCAAATGAATTTAGAGTATTCATTATTTTCCCAAGATACTGCCTTGAAACAGCCCTATCCCTAGCTCAGCAATGGTTCTGTGAAAGCATCATTTATGGCACTGGATTGGACTAGGGAATCAAAAACTCTGGCCTATGTTCCCAACTTTTTCTCTTCTCTTGTGAGTACCATTTCTTTCTTTCAATTTTTTTTTTTTTCAATTAATAAACACTTCTTATACCTAATAAATGCCAGGGTCAGGACTAGGTGCTGTTTCTGTAGGTGCTGTCTCTCTAGAAGCAAATAAGATAAACTCCCTCTCACAAAGTTAATATTCTAATTGGGGAGAAAAGTTTTCCAGTTAGAGGGAACACAGACACAAAGGCTCTGAGGTGTCTGAGTCAAGAGAACTGAAGGCAGGCCTGTGTGGCCAAAAATAAACAGAAAGGAGAATAAACAAAGATAAGGTAGGAGAGGGGATAGAGCTGTATTGCCTGTTATCACTCTAATCAAAGTAAGATGAGAAACTACAGCAGAGTTTTAAACATGGGCTAAGCCACTTCAAGGACCAGAGTTAATGAGGACTGAGTATATGCAAAACACTGGGCAGAGAAGAATGTCAGATAGTCTCTAGAAAAAAGGTCTCAGGCACCAGGGCAAGAAAAAAGACATATCTTCAGGTCATCAAGGGGCCAAATATCAATGATCTGACCAGTCCTTACCATCTCCTTTAGCATAACTCTGGCAATGCAGTCCCCAGACAGTATCCTAGACATACCACATCTATATCTGGACTAGATGGACTCACACACCTGACAGCTATGTTAAAAAAATTCTTCCTTATGCTGAGCCAAAATCTGATTTCTTGTGGCTTTCACTCATCTGCTTCTATATACCCTTCTTGGTTTTCCTCATTCTATCATCCCCCAAGAATTTTCTTCTCAGGCAGGCCAATATACTTTCCTTTATCAACTCATCCATTGTCTTTTTTGACTTTTTACTATGGAAAATTTCAAAATGTTCATACAAGCAGAAAGAATAGTGTAACAAATCTCCATTTACCCATGACCAGCTTCAACAACAATTAACTCAAGACCATTTCTGCTTCCATGTGGCATTCTGGTTTCTTTCACCTACTTGGTCATTACATTTGTCCTGCATGTGTGAACTGGCCAGCTCAGAGTACTAGCAGCTCCTTCACCTGAGACCTTACATGTTTACTATTAAGACAGCCCAATGGTCCCTTTGCACATGTCAGGGCCAGACTGCTGCTTTCTAACATGAATTCAATTGACTCCCACCCTCTCACCAGAAGTTATGCAATGGGATTTTAGACCCCAGCTCAGTTTGTCTCCAGTGATTTTCATCTTTCAGACTCAGCCCACTACTCATGCCATCAGGATCCTTGTGGACCTTGACTCTAATATTTCAGCCCCTAGCCCCTACCCTTTCTTTAGAAAAGAGAGAGAAGGAATATGAATATTATAAGAATGAAATAGAGGGCTGGGGATGTGGCTCAAGCAGTAGCACACTCGCCTGGCATGCGCGGGGCACTGTGTTTGATCCTCAGCACCACATAAAATAAAATAAAGATGTTGTGTCCACCAAAAACTGAAAAATAAATATTAAAAAATTCTCTCTCTCTCTCTTAAAAAAAAAATGAAATAGAGGGGCCGGAGTTGTAGCTCAGTGGTAGAGCGCTTACCTCACACGTGTGAGGCACTGGGTTCAATTCTCAGCACCATATAAAAATAAGTAAATAAAATAAAGGTCCATCAACAACTAAAAATTTTTTTTAAAAATTAAGAATGAAGGAAGAATTTAGAGCAGCAAAGGATCAGAGAAAATAGTTAGTTAAACCCTTATTCTACAGGTGAAGAAACTAAGACCCCCAAAGAATCCACAGGGTGATGGTACTTAGCCTTAGAGGGACCTGGGCTTCATGTTCACTGTTTTTTCTACCACAGCTACTAGCTCTGAGTCCCCAGCAAGAGCTTCATGACAGAAATGCAGGTCATCACTGGCCAGGCGAATGTCTCTAGCCACAGCAAACTGATCTCTAATCAGCTATCAGCCATTACCCTTTCATAATAGTAGACACTTAGCAGGTGCTGCTCTGTGCCTGGCCCATTGCCCTCAACTGCTTTCCAATTCAAGTGTCTCCACCTTGCATTGATTATATCAACAATTTTATTTTTTTCTGCTTTTACTTAGTCAACTCCTACAGCATACAGTTCTATAGAGCTGAACTAGTTAGGAATGTCAAAATGTTAATAAATAATAAAGGATTTAATATTAGAAATGAGACATAGTCTGTTTTTCAAAGAATCACACAATATTTCATTTAGAGGATGTTAACAAATTATACATTTTAAAAACTCAGTGCTCCAGAATGCTTTTTTACAATTGATTCCATTTGAGAAACAGAATAAAAATGGACAATAATAGACACAACTTCACACAATAATCTGGCTAATATTGCAAGAACCATCATGATGTTTTTCAGATATTTCTTTGTGGCTAACTAGCCACATACTGGAGGATGAACCAAAGTTCAGATGTGCACAGTCCAGGGAGCCTCCTAACAGAGTGGGTGCTCTCAGGGATCTTCTTTCCCTCAGTGAAAGACATGGGTTAAGAGCTTTACCAGAAAGTACATGCCTGACTTCTTACCCAGTCTGCTAGCAGCATCAACTGTCAAACCATTTGCTCCTCTTTGCAAGAGGTGCTCCTGTAGAAGGTCCCAATAATTTCCGCTTATACTGTTCGACCAACTGGTTGAAGTGGACTTCTGTCTTATTTTCCTTAGCTTTTTTCCTAGGTACCTACAAAGTAAAGGAAAGAAGACATAAGATAATCAGTTTCAAACACTAAATATCACCTTACCTTTAAGTCAACGAAGAGAGAAAATAAGGAGCTATAGAGATCACACCCCTCCAAGAAGAGATAGACCTTCAGAGAGAGAGACCCTTAAAGAGAAAAGCTCAAAAGGAATCATCCATTGGTCCATCCATCAGAGCAACAGCACATGGGAGCAGAGCTTGCTGAAAGTCTTGGAGCCTCTCCCATTCTAGCTCCCATTCACTCACTTTAACCTCAACACAGTCCAGAGTATGGACATTCTTGCTTGCTCCAGTCCTCACCAAGAATACCACTTGGGCTGGAGTTGTGGCTCAGTGGTAAAGTGCCTGCCTCGTATGTGTGGGGCACTGGGTTTGATTCTCAACACCACATATAAATAAATAAGTAAAATAAAGATCCATCAACAACTAAAAAAAATATATTAAAAAAAAAAAAGAATATACCACTTAAGGGATTTCAGAAATGGATCTCTAATATCATGTGATATAGCCATAAATTTCCCAGAAACAGATTTCTTAGGTAGGATGAGAAATTAATGCTTCCTTTAACCTTAAAAGAAATGGAATAGGGAAGGTAGAAAAAAATTTGACCTCAAATGTTCAAGAACACAGGATAAGTATTTTCTACTAAAAGGAACTAGGGCTCCTTAGAAAAATGGCTAATGCCAGGACTAGGAAAAAGCATATAAGACAGATAAGGTCATGTCAGATGGACTCAGAAGCCAATCTGAAGGGGCTTCTTTTGGCCTATGATAGGACAAGCATGATAATAGCACTGGACTGAAACACATCAAATATATGGAAACCAAGAATTCCAAAATACTAAAAAATTCTTATTGGTTGCCATAGGAAGTTGGTAGGGCAACAGCTTCTTACTCTGCAAACCAATACACAGAGAAAATTAAAAAGTGAGCAGTTACCTTGCCTTTCTCATACAAACGGTATTTGGTGGTAACCCCCCAATTTTTTTGCCTACAATTTGCAATGCAAAAAGGTTGAATGAACTATAAAATCACTTTTCTGCAACCCATAATGAAATAATGGGTCTAAATAGCACTCAGCAATGATTGCTAAAACCATAGATAAAAGGTTGGTGGGAGGGCTGGGAATGTGGCTCAAGTGGTAGTGCACTCGCCTAGCATGCGTGAGGCACTGGGTTCGATTCTCAGCACCACATAATGTAAAATAAAGATACTGTGTCCACCTAAAAAAACTAAACAAAAATATTTTTTTTTAAAAAAAAAAGGTTAGTGGGAAACTTCCTAAATCGAGGTAGATAATTTTTACATTACTGACCAATATCCACATCACTAAAAAGGAGCAACCAAGTATGATGTCTGTGATGCAAGGAAGCATACAGCACCATCCATGAAATACACTTGTCAAGAAAACTGAACTTGAGCTCTTTGGTTTCCGCAGCAGAAGGGAGATGACAAAGGGAATGTCATCATTTGGCAAGGGCAATAATACACACATTGTGCCACCACTGGAGCTCTAAGGCCTACCACCTTTAGAAGTCAACCTGTTGCAAATGTGGCTACCCTGCCAAGAGCTAGAGAAAGTATAACTGGCGTGCCAAGACCAAAAGATAAAACAGCACCAGGACTGGTCTAATGAGGCACCTAAGAATTTTATACCACAGATTCAGGCATGGATTCTGTGAAGGAACAACTCCTAAACCCAAGAGGTCAACTGTTGTAGCATCCAGTTCATTTTGAGAATTTCAACAATTAACCATCCAATAAATGTTCTGGTTTTTAAAAGAGAAAAAAAGAAAACTGAATTTGAGCTGCTATTCCTATCAATTGAAAGGCAATATGTGGTGTCATAGGGACAAGTTCAGTGATATCACAAAGTGGCTAAACTCAAAATCAATTATATTTTAGGGCAAATGACCTAAAAAAATTAACAGCATGGAAAAAAAGGGGCATGGAAAGAAAGAGGGCTACTATAGAATAAAAGAAGACTGAAGAAATACAAAACCCAAAGGTAATATATGAACTTTGATGGATCCTGACCAAGGCTATCCAAGCATTAAAAAATATTTTTGAGACAATTAGGGAAATTTTGATATGGGCTATGCATTAAATGATATTAAGAAGTTTTTATTAATTTCAGTAGATGTGACAGTGCTGTAGTCCTATGCAATTGCAATCCAGAATACATTTGCTCAACTAACCCAGGTATGAGAGTGCTGCCAGCCTGGGAGACTCACCATAAAGTATGTACCCTGAAGAACTCACCTGCTTGGAAGATAACTGCTTTTTCTCTTGCTTCCACTGGTTTTTCTGAGTCTTTGGCTTCTTGGGAGGGAGGGACTTCACTTTACCTTTGTCCCGCAACCTGAAATAAGACGTCCAATTAAATATCACCCTGAGTCTTTCCTCTAATTGGTATTCCTGGGCTCTCTTGAGTCCCAGAGATAAATTCCTTTTTTATTCAAACTCTTTCTAGGCCCAGGATAAGTTGAGTCACTCTAAAATGGGATTCTGGAACAGATGATCCTAAGGATCAACATTTGTGTACTTATCAGGTTTTGTTGTTGTTTAAATCATGGGAATGACAAAGACCTTCATTACTTACTAAATATTTTATAAAAATCTACATTTACACATAGCACTAATCTGGCACCCCAAACAGAAGTTACAGGTGAGCTTCAAGTATATGGCGTCAGCTGACAGAACTAGCCATCTGGACAGGAGGAAGCTCTTCAAAAGAGAAAAATGGCATAAAAGCCTGCCCTGGAAGGCTCCTCTGAGGCTCCCTCTGCCATTTGATCCAAGAGTAACTTCTCTGCTGGTGTAGAAAAACTTGTGTGTTAATCCCATGTGGAACCAGCACAGCACTAAAAATCCCTTTCATCCAATCCAAATAAATGCCACAGAAGGGAAAAGAGCTGCACAAAAACAAATGTGCCCAGAGTTGCCCTGTTCCATGCCACCCTCCTGCATCTCACCTAATTTTGGGGCCTCGGTGTGAGGGAAGCACCAGGACCTTTCTTCTCTTCTTTCCATCAGGCAGCTCCACCTGCTCCACTTCAGCCTTGGTCTGGAACCCTGTCCATGAGGTAGAGCCTGACTTTCCCTTCTGGGCTGGGGGTTTCTTGCTTTGTTCCTGTGTGTGAGTCTGGGCTGCCTTCTGTTGCTTGTCTTTTCCAGGCTCTTTTGGCTCCTTTTGGGGCTTATTGGTTGCAGGCTTCAAACTCATTTTTTGCTGCATAAAACAAGAAACTGCCGTCTGGTTTCTGGATAAGGTTTGTTTGCTGGAAATACTCAGCAGAAGTGGAGCTTTATGTGAGTTTGGTGAAAGAAGGGGAATTCTTTCCCCACACGGTTGGAGACTATAGAAAAATAAATACAAGCAGTTCACAAGCCCTACTATAGTAACAGATAGTTACTGGGTGGGGGACACAAAACAACCATTACCCTTCCCATAACACAGAAACAGGCATAGAGTAACTTGCCCAAGACTCAAAAGCCAGTAATGAGGGATAAGTACAAAATGGGTAACACACATGAAAGAGGAATACCAAGAGAAGAAAGCAAGCAACAAAAGAAATATTTAAAGTAGTAAAGGCTAAGGATTTTTAAAAAGTAATAACAGACATAAAACCACATATAGGAGCTAAGAAAAAAAACAAATACCCCAAAACCCATACCTAGGCATATCATAGTCAAATTGTAAAAAACTGAGGACAAGACCTTGAAAGAAACAAAAAGAAAAAAATCTTATCTCTAGAGGAATAAGGGTAGATTACACTAAACACTGAATTTCTCTCCAGAAATCATGTAAATAAGAAAAGAGTAAAGTGGGGTATTCAAAATTCTGAGGGAAAATAATCACCAACCTAGAATTATGTATCCAACAAAATAATCTTTAGAAGTGAAGGAGAAATAAAGACTTTCTGAGGAAATTTGTTACCGGGAGATCTACCTTGTAAGAAACGCTAAACAAATTTCTTCAGAGAGAAGGAAAATGACACAAGTCAGAAATTCAGATCTAGATAAAGGAAGAGCATTAGAGAAGACATAAAGGAAGTGAAGAAAAAAAAAAAAGATGCTATGGCTTCAAAGGAAGACATAAGGAATGTTACAGATTTATTTGTAATTAAGTCAAAGAAAAAGAAGATTCAAGAAAAATAATGTAACAATAGGAGTTTGCTATTATGCCCTTTCACCTTAAAATGTCCAGATAGGTACAGTTACAACCAACACTGATTATATGCCAGTCTATTTCTAAATAGTGAAGCTATAGATATAACAAAACAAATGGAGATTAGAGACACATACACAAATAAAGCAAAGTAAAAAACAAAGTCATTTAAGAAAGTTAAAGTAATGAAGACTTATCTGAGAGGTGGAAAAACATAACTCATTTGATCTGAATATGGAAATAAAAAGTATCTGTTTTGAGTTAAGGTTGAAAGGGGCATTTTTACACAGAAGGAGTAGTATGTACATAAGGGCAAAGAACAATGTGAAAAAACAAAGCCAGCAGCTTAAGAGTCACTAATCAAGCAATGGCTAAAGGCATTAAATAATTCTATCATGTGTAATAACAAAATTAACCTGAACAATAGCCAGATCCCAAGTTCTCCAACCCAGAGTCACTGTCTTAACCACTAAAATTGCTCATCTCTTAGTCATGCTCTTGGTAGAACCACAAAGACTATGAATATTCACTATACATACAAGTTAAGGTATGATACTGATAAGAGCTATAAGAGGAAGATGGGCAGGAAAATGACAATGCAGTAAGGTAGGCAATGACAAGTGTCATCTCATTTAATCCTCACAGCCAAGTGAGGCAGATATTGTCAACCCATTTTACAAAATGAGATTCTGAGTGATAATAACTTTCCAAGGAATATATAGCAAGAAAGAAGCAAAACTAGAGTTTGAACACAAGTTCAAACTTCCCAAAATCTCTATTTTCCATTTACCATGCTAGATTAAAAACAGTTCTAAAGAGACTGGGGTATAGCTCAGTTAGTAGAGTACTTGCCTCACATGCACAAGGCCCTGGGTTCAATCCCTAGCACCACAAAAAAAAAAAAAAAAAGTTCTAAAACTAGCAGGCATCATGTTTCTGGAGCTACCTAAGAAAAAAGAATTCTAGAAGGGACACTGAAACCTACATTAATGTAAAACCATAACAACATCCATTACATTTGACATGTCCCACACAAACCTATACACAAACTATTGACTGCTTCCTCCATCCTCCCTTTATCTATGGAGCTATCACAAGACAGCCAGCAGAGGAGAAAATGGCCTAAAGAGCCTTAGGGAATTGAAAGTAAAGGGTGAATAACCTTAATTGGGCTGAGAATTGCTCTAAGGGAGCAGAAGCACAAACTGAAGAAATTTTAAGTTTAAATAACTATGTCCTTATAAAAAATATTAAGTTTTTTTTTTTTACCAGACTGCGCTGGATCCTTAGTTCCTTTATTTTAAGTTTCCTTCGATCTTCCAAAGAGAACTCCACTATTGGTCTCTGTGACAGAAAGAGACAAGAACAACATTCATTAAACTTTTTTGGGGGGTGGGGTGGGTAGAGTGGGGTGCTGGGGATTGAACCCAGTGCAAATTTAGACTTTGATCTGTGAGTAAGTACCTACCCCCACAAACCAGAGATTACTACTCACTAGCTCTACTTAAAGGTAAGGAGCCAGTCTGCAAGCAGTCTATCCATTTTAGAGCTCCTTATAATCATTTTACCACCTGGAATAACCACTCATATCTCCTCCTCCACCCCATCCACTAGCTATTCTTTTCCACAGGTGGCTCCAAGGAAACAAGTCTCTCTGAAGGATGAGGCTTACCTTTTGAGTCCCAAAGATTTCTGGATTGTTGTTGATGTGGCGGAGGGCTCTCAGAGCATGCTCGTGCTCCTGGAACTCTGCAAAGGCATAGCCCAGGGACTGGCCCTTTGTTTTTCCATGAACTCCTTTAAGGTCTCGCATCACTCTACACTATGAGTAGAATGAGAAAAAGAAACAGCAATTACTTAATGATAAGCCTTGCCTGACATAAACTGCTTTAACAAAATCAATAAGAAATGAGCTTATGGCCTGGGAATATGGATCAGTACAGTGCTTGTTTAGCATGAAGGCAGAGTTCAATCCCCAGCAAAACACACAAAAAAGAAGAAAATCAGTTTATAAAAAAAGAATCTTCATTTATGCTACCATCATAAAAAACATACTAAAATAATATTTCTAAGTGTCCATCTAATTAGAATACACCCACTGAGAGCAGATTATTTTCCTGTTTACTAAGAATTTATAGACATCAACACAGACCCATAAATAAGCACATAAATACAATAAAACTTGCCAAGGCAAGTTTATAGCAGTTAACTATTCACAATATATACAAGCTGAGAGGCATATGGCACTCTACACTGTATAACAATTTATCACTGTGGATGGAAAACTGTCCATAGATCTCATCACTAAAGCAAGGCCCAGGAAGGGACTTATTGAAAGAAGGAGGGAAGGCCAGTGGCTTTGGGAGAGAAAGATATTTCTGGTATGAGAGCGAGCCTTCCAACTTCTAGACTCAGAAATACAGAAAGAAGTTTCAGCTCTCTGCTCAAAATCAGATCCTCTTTTTTCCCCAAATTCTTAAGCAAGATGTGGTAAGTACTGGACCACTGAGGTATGGTAGGATATAATGAGAAAACTGACCATTTATATTCAATTACTCCTGAAAGCTGTCATTCCCTTAAAACGGAGAAGTCTAAGTACTGGGAACACATGGAGTCTATATTTGATTTTTGTTCAGTATCCACTGTGTGTCTAGATACTATTGTGTGCACCAGTGGGGAATCAAGAGAAGTATACAATGAGTTCCTGTCCTCAAGATGCTTAATGTCTTACTGAATCACTATACTTATATAAACCAAAAAATAAAGAGAAAAATCCAATATAATGCACACATTATAGAATACAGAGATTTTGCTACATTCTCACAGGTTTTAAATAGATAGACACTAAGTATTGTGGAAGTTGATGAGAGGTTACTGGCATGGACCCTAAGCCAGTAACACTTCTAGCAGTTTTACTAGGAATGTTGGTGAGATATATGCTGATATATTCACACTTTCTCACATCATTTCCTAATATCAACATATACATTTTAAAGAGGATTTCAGTGCTTAAAACAGTTTATGGTGATAAAACAGAGCAAAGCAGACCCCAAATATTGGCCGTGGTACTTTTAACATAAATACTAATGAAAAATTATTATGTGCTATACCAAGGATTGGGGATAATAACAGTAGCTCTCGAAGAGTTCAGTCTGGTTTTTCAGGCCAGTGTTAACAGTAAGTCCTATGAAAGAGACACAGAGGAGAGGATTCAGCACTCATGTGGAGTTGAACCAAGACCTAGTATGAACTATTGAAGACATGCATGGCCCCTCTGCTCAACATGGGGTACTAAGGGCTCTTTCCATTGAGTAAGACCCTAATTAGAAATAAAATGCTCTTCTAAAGAGCAAAGCACAAAAATTATTTTCTATGCAAGAAAATTCACAATACAGCACCCAGTATAATGCTGAATACATAGCAGGCATTTAATAAATGCTTGCTAAATTAATTCACGAGGATAGAGACTTCCTCACATTCTGCTGTAATTTGGTCAGATGGAAGACAGTTCTCATAAGACAGACAAAACGAAAATGACTGCTGAATCCAGTGTTACATGCTGACACTGTGTTAAAAAGAAAATCTGTTAATATGTCAGAATCCTAGCCAGAAATACACAGTTAATAAACCCAGGATGAGAATGGAAGTTCTGAATGCATGGGGCAACTCTCACCTCCTTGATGCGCACCCCCTTCTCCCCTCTAGTGGCATTCAGCAGCAGTTTCCTGAGCCATTTGTCATCCACAGCCTTTGGGAGATTGTGCAGGCAAAGCCTGGTCCGGGAAACAAAGATATTCTGGTCCTTGAGTTTCTGATGTTTCAGTAGTTCAAACTAAAAAAATTACAAATTGTTAACAGTAGAACCCATCCTTTAAAAAGGCAGACATAAATTCTATAGATGGAAAGAACCATGATCCTCATCCCAAAATCACATATAGAAAAAGAAAGAAAACTAACAACCTTAAAGCCTTTTAATAACCAGCACAAGAAAAGAAAGGTTTAAGGAGGTTAGACAGTGGGTAGGTAGTGGAAAGATCATGGGCTCTGGAATCAGATCTGAACTAGAAAGCTGTCCAACTGCAGAAAAAACATGAAATTTTCAAGACTCAATTTTTCATTCACAAAATGGAACTGCAGATAAAATATAGTCTGTCTCTCAGTACTAACATGAGACCAAAATTAGATTACTTACACACACACATACAAATCCCTGTTTCAAAATATTGCCCAGAGCAAAAAGAATGAATATTGTGGCTAATGTTTATGCCCAGTGCTCATCTACCTACTAACTCAAACTAATTATCTGGAGCTTCCTTCCAAAAAGAAATAGGACTTATTTAAAGCATAGAACAGTGTCTTGACTCAACTCTGCCACCCTGAGGCAAAGACACATCCATGACCACAAAATCAAATTCCGCTCTAGAGGCAATTCCCTCAACTACACTGCCAGAAACAGCGGTTCCCTGGGTGACCTGCCTAAGAAACAAAATGAAGGATGACATTCTTCTGCTAATTTGTTTTTTTTTAAACTAGGTTAATAGGATAAAAAGCTCTCGGTTAATTTTTTTTCTCTTTTATCAAGTCTTCTCAGTCCTGCTGCTCCTTGTTTGGTAAAGGTATATACAAGTTGCAAAATAAACAAATACTCTGAAAATGAATACTAAAGGGACATCTGAAGAGGCTATCATGTCTAAGTTCAACAGACTATTTTTCTCCCAGGAAAAGCTGTGCCTGCTGTGAATTTATAATTACTACACATAATCCAGTGAACTTTTCACTGGATTTAGAGGTAATTTTCAAAATTAGCTCTAAAATTCAATATGTCATTATTGCATTTTAGTCAGAAAAGGGCACACCATGTTCCCTCAAATACCAAGATTTCTTGATGTTCACTACAAAAGAAACTGAACACTAGTATAAAACCTGTGCACACTGAAAAAAAGAAACAATGTTTCTGGTTGTCATTATATCCTTACCTCTGTTCATTATTTCCCAAACTTTAAGGTCTCACTCACAGTTAATGCTGTTAACGGTTATGCTTTTTCTTGGGGGGGAGGCAGTTTATAGGAGATTGAACCTAGAGGCTCTGAACCACATCCCCAGCCCTTTTTTGAGATGCTAAATTGCTAGGGCTGGCCTTGAACTTGTGATCCTCCTGCCTTAGCCTCAGGAGCTGCTGGAATGACAGGCATGTGCCATAACATCAGCTATCAGTTAACAGTGGAAACTCCTATAATATAGAATTTTACTACAACAATTTTATAAACTGGAGTTATCACCCCTTCCCCAATGACATCTTAGCTGCTCCTTTCAAACCCACATCTTCCCCCTATCCTAATACTCTAACCTATATAGCTCTTCCTTTCTGATGCTACTCTACATTTACAATTATACATAGTCCTAGCCTTTACATGTCTACTGCATGATCCAGCAGTGAACTTCTTAGCAGATGCTTACTGATGAAAAACTAGGAAAACAAAAATAAGATTCAGTTATTATAATGGCATATAATACTGCATCTAATAATTGTTTTTGACCGACTTTAAACCATGGAGCCTTAAAAGTAGGCTGGTGCCTAATTTGCTTACCCGTTCTCGTTTGGCCATATCAGCAGCACTCACACCCTCGGCTGCCTTCGTCCCAGCACGGATCACTGCAGAAAGAGGAAAAAAGGCCAAGATATCACCAAGGGAATTTTCACTGAGCAACAGGAGGAATGTGATTTGAATGATGCAAACTCTGTACAGGGCCCAGAGGACTGTGCTGGCCAGAACATGTTATCATTTGGTCAGGTCCAAAAATAGGCTACAGGGCTAAGTTCTGGACTTAGAGCTACTCTTAAAGACTAAAACTCTCAATATTTTGTGACTTTGTTCTCTTCCTTTTCTCCCTTCAAAGAAGTTTCATATATAGGCACAATGCTAACCGAAAAACCTGGAGAAAGTTCTGAAAATAAGTACAATGTAAGGATTATGAATGTACCACCTATAACCAGCCCCTTAAACTTAGCTGCCTCTCATGTACCAGGGGCCATCACTCAGCACTGAGATAAGTCAGACTAGAGAACACATCCGTTGTTATAGAGGTCTAGGATCAAAGGCTACTAGTTGAGACTATGCAGGAAGCAGGCTGATAAATACCATGTGACCTAGAAAAAAGGATTTTTTTTAACTTATGCTAATTTCTGGTTACCTTCCTGATATTAAGGAAAGGTACTAGATGCCCACTTTAAATCCATGAATAATTCAAAAGAGCAATTAGTCATAATTTTCAACGCCTTCAGAACACCTCTTGTTAAAAATGATGATAAGGGGGGCTGGGGATGTGGCTCAAGCAGTAGCGCACTAGCCTGGCATGTGCAGGGCGCTGGGTTCGATCCTCAGCACCACATAAAAAAATAAAAAGATGTTGTGTCCAACGAAAACTAAAAAATAAATATTAAAAAAAATTTCTCTCTCTCTCTCAAAAAAAAAAAAAATGATGGCAAGGGGTTAGGGATATAGCTCACTGGCACAGTGCTTGCCTAGCATGTGTAAGACTCAATTCCTGGGTTCAATTCCTAGCATCTAAAAAAATAAAAGAAATGATGTCAAGAATCAAAGATAGTTTTAAGTTTTTCCTCCCTCTTTGCCTTGCCAATCTTCCATCAAGAAAGTCTAAAGGCCAGGCGCAGTGGTGCACATGTATAATCCCAGGCTGAGGCAGGAGGATCGTGAGTTCAAAGCCTGCCTCAGCAAAAGCAAGACACCAAGAAATTCAGTGAGACCCTGTCTCTAAATAAAATACAAAATAGGAGTGGGGATGTGGCTCAATGTTTGAGTATCCCTGAGTTCAATCCCCAGTACAAAAAAAAAAAAAAAAACCAACCGTCTAAAGGCAATCAGGCAGAAAAAAGAATGGGATCAGTTAATTTAAAAATTGGGTGAAGTTTTTCTAACAGAAAGCCACAACTAGTAAGGTGGAATGACAATACAATTAAGAAGAAATTTTTTTTTTAATATGCACCAAAATACAATTGTTGGATTATGTCATGGCATGGAGCCAGCTACTCAGAAGCCTAGTTCACATCTCCTTTCCACTACTCACAGCCTTCTCGGGCCAAGTAGAGGTTCCGGGTTCCAGTTGGCTTCTTCACCTTCTTTGTCTGAAGCTTTGCAGCCTCATCACGGGTCACAGCCAAGTCAACCTTGAGCTGCCGGCCACCCAGCTTAAGGCCACCACCCTGTAACAGATTGTAACCCTCTCTTCAAATACACAACAAGCAGAAACTGAGCACCTGACAAGGAACACCAAGGAAAGGGAATCAGAAAACCCCAATTATATTGTGGAAGTCAAGTCCCAGGATGTTTCATCCCAGCTGTCCACAAGTGGATCCCTGACCCTCATAATATTTAGTATAGCTAAGCAAAAGGTCATGTGTGTACTGAGGGCAGTCACCAGTAAAGGATTTACTTTAGGGGAGATGATTAATTCCAAAGTAGGCCAAAATAGAGTAAAATGATCTGCAATCAGGTTTATTTTTAGTATTCTAAAGAAAGTTAGTAAAATGATAGTAACTAGAAAATATAAGGGATAATGGCAATACAGGATAACTTTATCTCAAAACAATATATACTTGGTTACATAACAGAGAAAAATTCTCAATCATCCACACACTTTCTCAAATATGTATTCCACTTCACAGATTGTCTTAATACCTTCATGTCACATCATGTTATCAGCCTAGGATAGAGGCCACATAGACAGCAATTGATAAACATTAGAGAAATTATTATACCTGTTTCCTTGCCCAAGAAATAGGGATAATATTCCTATTTACCTAATGGGGCTGACACAATGATTAAATAAGGTAATGCATGTAAAGTTCAGTGCCTAACACGCACCAAGTGCTAGTTTATCAGCAGCAGCATCATTAACAAAAATAATGAAACTTTGTGTAAACACCAGATCTTGCCCCTAGGAATCACTCTCTCCTACATTATGGGGTAAAAGAAAAGCTTTCCTTACCTCAGTCTCTGGAGAAGCAGCTGCAAGGCATTTCTGAGCTGCTTCCTGAGTCATGAACTGGGCAAATGCACAACCTGCACAAAGACACAAAATTAAATGAAATCACAAACTCTCATAGCCCACCAGTAAACCAAAGACAATAATGCAAATGGCCACAGCCTGGCACAAAAAGGGAGGAAGAAGTAGAATCCATTTATTAAGTACCAAGAGGCAGTGAAGGTCAAAATCGAATACGAGAGCACACCTACTCCTCTCAATAAAATTTTATTACTCCCTTCATCTTAGAACTTTAGTCTCAACACTTTTCTCCTTAATAATATCCACATAAAATGATAGAGAAATTTCAGGTAAATATTTAACTCGGCTGTACTTACTGAGAGTCTATCAGAGGACTAAAAGATGAAGCAGGAACCACTTAGCCCTGAAATTAATTACATCTCACTGTCTCAGTCACTTGAGAGGAATCAGATCTACCTCCTGGGGTAAAAAAGGCCTCCATAACATGAATATCCCAAGAAACCAGAATCCAGAAGCTCAATTCTTGGTTTATGCTCTAGAATCACCATAAAGTACTTTCACTGGATAGACGAAGGGCCATCAGCCCAAATTTCTACTATTGACATAAAGCAGCTTTTTATAAGCAAAGAAAAAAAAAAGAAAAAGAGATATAGTCTTTATATTTTGTTAGCACTTTTTAAACTTTAAATATTCTCCATATATGAAAACACTCCCATATTTCCTAGAACTACTGGGGCATTATCTTCTGCCTGTGACAGGAATAAATGGTAGCAAACTAACCGAAAGGACACAAATGGCAAGCCAACCCAAGGGTCACCATTCAGTGAGGCTGTCTCTGCCTGCTCCAGACAAGGCTGATTGCTCCTACTTCTGTGTCCCCACCCGCTCCTGTCCTCCACTCATCTCTCTCTTACAGCATTGGTCAGGGGGTATCTTCCCAAACAGTGAATATCTCAGGACTAAGAACCACCACCATAGTGTACAGTATGAATAAATACCCAACAAAATAACAAACACAGTTGGACCTCTGCATCACGAATTCCACATCAGTGGAGTCAACTGACCAAGAAACGAAAATATTTGGGGGGAAAAAATGTCTATACTGAACACAGACTTTTTTGCTTGCCGTTCCCTAAATAATAAAGTTTAACAACTATTCACATTATATTAGGTATTACAACTAAACTATAGATAATTTACAAAATACAGAGGATGCAAATACTACAATATACAGATTGTATGCAAAGACTACATCTTTTTTTTTAGAGAGAGAGAGAACTTTTTCATATTTATTTTTTAGTTTTCAGTGGACACAACATCTTTATTTTATTTTTATGTGGTGCTGAGGAGCGAACCCAGTGCCCCGTGCATGCCAGGCGAGCACGCTACTACTTGAGCCACATCCCCAGCCCCAACGTCATTTTTTTAATAAGAAACTTAAGTAGCTACAGATTCTGGTATACGCCATGGTCCTAGAACTAATCCCCCATTGGTACTATAGAACAAGTATAATAAAAGAAAGAAATACAGAGGGAAAGATTTCTAACAGGCATATTACCTAACCAACCAATTTAAAGAAAATGAGTATTTTCTCTCTCTCTCTCTCACTTAACCACTGGCCACATCATCAGCCACCCCCACCCTTTTTTAAAATTTTGAGACAGAGTCTCATTAAGTTGCTCAGGGCCTTGCTAAGTTGCTGAAGCTGGCTTTGAATGTGCAATCCTCAGCATCCCAAGCCACTGGGATTACAAGTGTGTGTCACTACACCTGACAGTACTTCTCTTTTTTTTTTAATTTTTTTATAGTTATAGATAGAATGCCTTTACTTTACGTTTATTTTTATGTGGTGCTAAGGATCGAAGTCAGTACCTCACACATGGTAGGCAAGCACTATGCCACTGAGCTATAGACCCAGCCTAGTACTTCTCCCTTAATAAGGATTTTATCATTAAAATTTCCAGGGTCAGTACTGGGTTCAGTCTTAACATTTCAGATAATATTTACAGATAATATTTAGCTCTTCTAGACAATGAAATGGCATGCTGAGGGGGATACACTGCAGGAGGAGCACAAGTTTGCCTGAGTAGGCAAAATAGATGTCAGAAAAATTTAATATGAGTTAGGAAAAGATAATACATTAAGAAAAAAAATTAAAATTATGCTTTTAAGATCATTAATTCTGTTAACTTTAATAGCCCATGCCGCAGTCTGGCTGGGCACAAAATAACTGAGCAGCCACAAAGCCTTGTAGTTTCAAAACAGGAACTCCTTTATTCTCCGCACTCCTGAGAACACCATGCACACGGCCTTCTCCCAGGACACACCACACCAACCAGAAATCCCTCCTCCGGCACTTCCCCAACCAATGGGAACTCTCCCGGGAATCCCCACTCCAAAGTAGCAGGCCAAGGGGGACAGCAGGGGTCTAACATACAATTGAATACACAGCTTAACATAACCATTATCATCTCAATGGCATGCTGGCCTCACCTCTCAACCACACCATTCTGGCAAAAATGCCATGCGTCATTCCACTCGGCTATGGCTCTCAGCATCTCCCCCCTTCTGTTTAATTAAACACCAAGCATGTGGCTTAGGGACCATGTCTGTTAGGCTGTCCAATACTACATATGGTCCTTACCCATCATCGGATGAGCTGACCTCAAGGCGTCAGCCTCCTGTCTTAGGTTGGTACCACTGCAATTGGATCTTACCCATCACTGACTACCGGTCCAGCATACAGCCATACTTGTGGATAGGCCTATGCACCAGTGGGGGGATGAGGTTCTTTGCCTCACCTCTGTTGGCCCCAAATTTGACCTTTGCCAGTGGGGGGGTGAGGTTCTTTGTCTCACCTCTGTTGGCCCCCAAATTTGGCCTTGGTGCCAGTGGGGGGGGGGTGAGGTTCTTTGCCTCACCTCTGTTGGCCCCCAAATTTTAGACCATCACTAGCAGAAGGGAGGAGGATGCAGAACGCCACGACACCAAGCCAAATGACACTAAGCCAAATGACGGCTCCTTTGGAAAAATTGTACCACAGGTGACACCATCAGCAAAGATACTCCAGCACTACCACAATTCACTGCACCAACAGATAGTTCACAATGCATCCTATGTGCTTCCTTCAGAGTACTATGGTCCTTTGAAAACTTTGCTGCTAAAATCACCAGATGTTCAGCCAATATCTGCCTCAGCTGCTTACATTTTGGGTGAAATACGTCGAGATAAAAATGATGCAGTTTTGCCTCTTGTACGATTGCTGCTGAACCATGATAAACTTGTTCCTTTTGTCACAGCAGTGGTGGAATTAAACTTGAAGGATACCCAAGATGCAAACACAATTTTTAGAGAAAACTCTCTGGCTACCCGATGTCTGGATGAGATGATGAAAATAGTGGGAGGGCACTACCTGAAAGTAACCTTAAAATCTACTCTAGATGAGATATGTGAATCCTCAAAATCCTGTGAAATTGATCCTATTAAATTGAAAGAGGGAGATAATGTAGAAAACAATAAGGAAAATCTGCGTTACTATGTAGACAAGTTATTTAGTACAATTGTAAGATCAAGTATGAGCTGCCCCACTGTAATGTGTGATATCTTTTATTCTCTAAGGCAAATGGCTACTCAGAGATTTCCTAATGACCCTCATGTTCAGTACTCTGCAGTGAGCAGCTTTGTATTTCTTCGTTTCTTTGCTGTAGCCGTAGTATCACCTCATACTTTTCATCTGCGACCTCATCATCCAGATGCACAGACAATTAGGACATTAACTCTCATCTCAAAAACCATTCAAACTTTGGGAAGCCGGGGGAGCCTTTCCAAAAGCAATTCAAGTTTCAAAGAGACATTCATGTGTGAATTTTTCAAAATGTTTCAAGAAAAAGGATATATTATAGCAGTTAAAAAGTTCTTGGATGAAATTTCGACTGAAACTAAAGAGTCCAGTGGTACAAGCGAGCCTGTGCACCTGAAAGAAGGTGAAATGAATAAAAGAGCTCAGGGAAGAACTCGAATTGGAAAAAAGAATTTCAAGAAATGGTGGTTCTGCTTAACCAGCAGGGAGCTCACCTACCACAAACAGCCAGGCAAAAATGCCATGCGTCATTCCTACTCGGCTATGGCTCTCAGCACGCCCAAAAGACATATAGTAAATCAAATGTAAACTACATTCTGAAAATATCAACCCAATATACTAGTGCACTCAAGAAGGGGTAAAAGATATTGAATATCATAAAAGTAAAGCAATATCATACCCATATTTGGAATATTCTAAGTAACTCTAGCTGCCCATTTTTAGAAAAACACTGGCAATGAAGAAGGTCCAAGAAGAATAACTGAATATTAGGCAGAAGATACCTAAGTGGTTATTATAGTTGAATCCATTCATTTTACAGATTAAAAGAAAAAAATAAAGCCCACAGTAGTTAAATGATTTGCCCAAAATCACCCAGATTGGATGGGGGTGAGGGGCAGGAATCACGCAACTCATCTGTGCATGGTTGGGATTATATTCCTAATCTCCAGAAAGCTGTTTAGTTCTGACATATTTATATTTCTTTTTCTGAGTAAAAATTTAAAAAATGATAGTCTTATCAATTTGGAAAATAAGATTTAGACTACATATTCTTAATCTATGGATAATTTCTAAAGAGCCCACACCCTTAGAAGTAGCATTTTTCTGGAGGGTTTCTATCTTTTGCTAGATCTCAAAGGAATCCAGTGCTTTAGAAGAACAAATGCAATCCAAGAAGACAAAGATCAGAATGGGCTGAAAATCCTTATTTAACAGTGATATACTACAATAAGAGGTTAACCTTTGGAGCACAACATAATTTCAGGGGAAAAAAAAATCTCAGGCAGCACTCCTGCTACACAGTTTTCTTTCTGATTGTTGCCATACAACAAAGTTTCTCTGTCAGCTTCCATTTCTAACAAAAGAAGGGGGCGCTGTACTTTCAAGCAATGTGGAATGATAAATACCCATGAGATGTTATCATTTTTGAAATTCAAAGGAGAACAACAAATGGAATTCATTACCCTAAAGTAAATAAGCAAGGGCTTAAAAAGCTTATATAAAATTATGGCTGGCAGCACCATTAAAGCTACTGTTTGACATCATGGAAGATAACTTCAGAACATCCCTGGGCTTAAGGAAGCCAGAGGCAGAACAGACTGTGGACACCTCAGAATGGTACACATTATGCCTTCATGTGACCAGTCAACATCCATGGCAATGGCCAGCTGGTGGCAAATACCTTTAGAATGTTCTGTGTCTGGATGCAAGACAATGCGGACATATTTAAGATCTCCAAATTGCTGGAGGAGCTCTCCAAGTTCTTCTTCCTCTGAGTCAAAGGACAGGTTTCTACGAAGACAACCAGAAGGTCACAAGAAAGGTCAATTACAAAGTGAGATCTGTGTTCCACTACAAAGTAAATGAATTAGACATTTATAGGGGGAAAGAGGGAGGGAGAGAAGGAGGGGGCGGGGAGAGAGGAGCAGAGAAGGGGAGAAGGCCTGGGCCCTTGCCTCTAGTGCCTCTCTGGCAGTTTCCTCACTTGTGTGAATGAGAGGCTCAGAGAATTGCTTTTGTCCATGGGGGAAAAAATATGAACACAACTGCTCACAACCACTCTTCCTTGTTCAGAAATAGCACCAATACAGAAGGGGTGGACTCCAATAATCAGGCTTCTGCAATATGACTCTGCCCCTCGGTCCCAAGGGACTTTCTTATATCAATCAGATTCTCTAGCAGAGTATGAAACTTAAATAGACATATACAAAGACTTGAATTCTATTCAAAATAGCAGTATCCCAACCAAGACTTCCAAGGTACTAGAAATCTTCTACAAAGTGATCTAGGTGGTGGTTGCACAAATATATACATGTGAAAATTTTCACTTACTAGTAATGTACTTTACATAACATGTTATACCTATTCCAAAAAAAAAAAACGGCAGTGTTGCTATAATAAAGACCCACAGACGCCAGCAGCAGGGTCCTAGAATTACCCAGATTCTCATCAGCTTCTTGAGGTCCACTCTTTGACAACTTTGATTCTATAAGCCACCCTTGTGTTTATCCCACAAACTCTTTTTCACTCAGGATGGCCAAAATGAGTTTCTCTTACTACAACCAAAGTTTCTCTTACTACAGCAGTCTAATGAGAAAAAGTTCTGTCCCTCTCACCCCAGATTAGACAGTTTTTTCTTCTGTGTTTCTATGAAATCTAGGTTTCTATTAAAATTCTATAAAAGTCAGAAAATCCTTCATAATAACAGAAACAGAAATATAATAAAGTCTACTAGCTAAGTGCAAAAAAATAAATAATTACATGTTTAGCATCTCTAATCCAAATACCAATTAACTTTCTGAGCACTGACATGATGCTCAAAAACTTCTGGACTCTGGATTTTGGACTTTTGGATTAGAGACAGACACTAAACTGGTAAAATGTATGCAAACATTCTAAAATCTGAAAAACTCAAATCTTTTTTAACACTTCTGGTTCTGTGCATTTTAGATGAGGAATACTCAACCTGTACTTATTTCTTCTGATGGAATTACAAATGCTAGAAGATTCTGTTCTCCTAAATTTTGATATACTATAAAGATTCCTCATCTCTCCAGCTATGCACATCCTTCCAGGGTTATGAAAAATAACTCCTAGTAATTACAACAATTTTACTTTGCTTATACTCAATAAATAACCCCATAACTAATTCTAGTTTATGGGATAATCAGATAAATAGAAGTTTTCTATAATAAGATATTTAGAGGATATATCTATATTATTTCCTCTAATTTGCTTCATCATGTATATCCAACCCCTTTACATCCTATTTCACCCCTTTATTTCCCTAAGTTATTAACTAAAACACATACAGAAAAGTAATGGAATCCTTGGTATTGAGGTCACAGGCTTCTGAATGTAACTTTTCGCATTTCTGTAATACAAAATTATTTACATGGAAGTTCCAAATTTTGCAGTTTAAAAAAAATGGAAAAACTATGGAAAGATATAATTGTAACATAAATTACTATTAAGCAAGAAATGGGAAATAGCCTGTTTTGGCCAAACTCATCTTTGTAAAAATATTTATGTGGCATCTGTAGGGATGATTTCCGAGTAGTGATTAAGGTTTAATTTTTTTTTCTACCTGCTCATGTATTTGCCAAATATTCTACAATGAACATATAAGTTACCTATATAACAAAAACAATATTAAAAGACTATACAGGAGAATAAAATACATACTTCTAAAAGTAGACCCAAATGAGCCTAGTGCACTAGAACTAAGGAAAGGACTAGAAGACATGCTTGAGGTGAACTGAAGATATCCTGAACTATAAAAACTTCAATCTACTGTTGGTAGGGCTGAAATAGCAACAACAAATGTGCAATAAGACCAAGTTCTACCCTCATCCCACACCACCACATTTTTTGGAAACAGCATGTCTTACTTATTCTGGACACTGCTTTAAAAGGTAAGGTAGTATGGAGAGAAAAATCATTTGTGACAAGTGTGTCACCCCAGTACTCCCTCTAAAACAAAGGCCAGAACCAAGATGTTCCTAACAGTTGAGATGCTAATTTGTTCCAAATAATGCCACCCAAATTACAAAGAATGAAATCTAAAGAGGACAAAATATCTGGACCCCTGTCACTCCTTACTTTCTGCTTTTTAGTTCTGATTCTCCTGTATGTCCCATTGTTTGGTACATTCCCAGAATCAGATGTGATGTGCTAATGATCTAACAGCATGTAACTTTCTGGGCTTGGTAACATGAATATGCCCAAAGGAAGCAAGCACAGGAGGGAGCAGGATGGGAGGGGAAGATGGGATGGAGGGGAAAGAAGAAAGAGAGGTAAAAAGAAGAAGTGGGGAGAAGAGTTGGGTAAGTGGGAGAAGAGAGAGGGAAAAAAAAAGGAAGAAAGGAAATCTGTCAAGGCAATGAAAACAACAGTTCTCTAGGTAGAAAGCATACCTGATAAAAACAGTTTTGCCTTCACTCACATCAGAGGGTAATTTTCTCTTCTTTTTCTTTGAGACGTGTATATCTAAGGTAAAAAGAAAAATGAGTAGTGATTAAGGTTTAATTTTAAAAGACTATACAGGTGCAAGCCATATAACAAAGGGCTAACTTCTTAAATATGTAAAGATCTTGAATAAATTAATAAAAAAAATTTAAAGGTGAACAAAAGATATGCAGCTAAATATATGAAAAGATGCTCAAACTCAAAATTAAGGAAAAATATAGCAAAGGGGCAGGAATGTAGCTCAATGGTAGAGCATGTGTTTAGCATGTACAAGGCCCTGGGTTTAATCTCCAACACAAGAAAAGAGAAGAGAAACTGCACAAGAAATGAAAGACTACTTTCACCCACAGATTAGCAAAATCAAAAAGACATGGAATCCAATGTAGTGCAGATGTGAGAAAAATACATTCCTATATAAGGCTGTGATAATGTACATTTTCTGGAAATATAAAACATGGAGGATCTTTTTCTTTTTTTAAATAATTTTTAGATGTTGATGTACCTTTATTATTTATTTATTTATATGTGGTGCTGAGGATAGAACTCAGTGCCTCACACATGCTAGGCAAGTGCTCTGCCAGTGAGCCACAACCCCAGTCCCAAACATGTAGGATCTTTAAGGAGAAAACATACACATAAACATATTATATTTTGTGTGTGTGTGTGTGTGAGAGAGAGAATGTCTGTGTTTTTGCTTATAACTATGTTACAATGTTCTCTAGATCCATTAGAAACGTAACACTGGTTGTCTCTGGGGGTGTGCCCTGAGAGTCTGGGGATCTAGATATAAGGGATATTCAATACTTATTTTGAAGAATAAACATATATACTTGTGTGTACACAGGAAATTTCCAGACAATTATACAAGAAACAACAGTTGTTACTTTGGGGAATTATTAGGAGGACTGTTGAAGAACTTTACTTTCCACATTACACTCTTCTATACTGTATTTTCTGGCTTGCTCTCATTATCATAGATTAGTCCTGTAAGTTTTTCAGGTGATAGAATGGTCAGAGACAGCTGAATCTGGTATGTAGGACGCAGAGTCTCATGGTCCTTTCAGTATAAAAGCTTCAATTCTAAAGTGGCTACCATTCCAACCTCATAGAAAATCTTGTTTCCTCTGATTTCTCATATGCTCAAACCAATATGGAAGTCACAGAGCTGAATAAAAATGTCCAACTAGACAAGCCAAAGGTCCAGTTCTTGGTCATTTCTTTTTCTATAATGACTTGCCTTCCTCAATAAATGAGTTAACTCTCAATCAAGGTAGCAATAGGGATTTGTAACAGTTTTACAAAATGCTTGCAGAGGTCCTTAACATGAACTGAACTGTGTCCCTCCAAAATTCATACACTGAAGCCCTAATACCCAATGTGATTGTATTGGGAAATAGGGACTTTGGGGAGTTAATTAAAGCTAAGTGAGGACATTCAATAGGTTTAGTGTCCTTATAAGAAGTGGAAGAAAGACCAGAACTCATTTTCTCTCTCCCCACATTGAAGCACACAGGGAAAGGCTATATGAGGCCACAGTGAGACGGCAGCACTTTACAAGCCAGGAAGAGAACCTCTCCAGGAACTAAATCAGTCAGCACCTTGATCTGGAACTTGTGAGAAAATAAATCTCATGTTTAAGCTTCCCAGTCTATGGTACTTTGCCATGGCAGCCTGAGTTCATTATTCAGTCATTTATCCCATCTCAACTCAAAAAAAGGTTGTTTGACACCACTTTGGTATTGACATGCAATATATCCTATTTATCCAGTTATTTATTCAATTTGGACAATGAAGACTTTAGTATCTCTGTATTAAACTAGGTTTTAAATTGCCCAGGAAAGAGTCTTAATCCTCAAACACCACTTTAAATTCATTTTGAAAACAAACAAAAATTAAATGTCAAGCAAAAAAAAACCTTAAAAAGAAAGGAACATAAAGGCTTCCTTCTCAGCATTTAAACATAAATTTGGTTGAACAACTTAGGGTCCTATTTAAAGAGACCGGGGCAGAAATTATGTAACATGTCTCAATAACTTATTATTTATGAAGATCCAAGCAAACCTTCATCCTCTTTTTCTTCAGCACTGCTATCACTCTGTGCCAATCCCTCTCGAACATCAATGCTATCTCTTTCCTCCAGGTCACTGTCCTCATCAGAGTGGTCTTCCTCACTACTTTCTTCGGAAGCTGCTCTCTTGACTGCTCTGCAATGACATAGTTCAGACCTAAGGATCTGAGTTGTTTCATGGCTATTCCACTTCATTACGCACGTCAATTTTAGGAAGACAGGAAAATTCTCCCTCTCAGGGACAATCCTGTATCTTCCTCTATTGTCTCAGAACAGGCTCACTGCTTACCTCTTCTGAATTTGCACATGATTGGTCATTTTTGATTCTTTATTCTCCTCCTCCTCCTCTTCTTCTTCTTCTTCATCATCATCATCATCATCGTCGTCATTGTCATCATCATCGTCGTCATCATCGTCATTGTCGTCGTCATCATCATCATGATCATCATCTTCTTCTTCTTCCTCTTCTACCTTGCTATTCGTTTTAGTTGATTCCTGACATTTAGGTTTATGACTCTTCTCCTCATCTATGGAGGAAGGTAAACAAAGTTAGGAATTTCTCTAATAGCCAAAACAAGGTTGTTTTAACTGGAGCAACTAATACTCCAAGTTCCTAGTTCTTTGGTTTTTCAGAATTTCATAGATTTTTCTTTTTTTTTTTTTCTAGAGAGAGAGAGAGAGAGAGAGAGAGAGAGAATTTTTAATATTTATTTATTTATTTTAGTTCTCGGCGGACACAACATCTTTGTTTGTATGTGGTGCTGAGGATCGAACCCGGGCCGCACGCATGACAGGCAAGCGCGCTACTGCTTGAGCCACATCCCCAGTCCCATCATAGATTTTTCTTGACTGTATGGTAGGCCATTCATAACTACTGGTTCCACATCCTGAGATTCAACGAAACATAGATCAAAACTATACTTTTTTTCTCTGTAATCATTCTCAAAACAATTCAGTATAACATCTATTTACATAGCACTACACTGTACTGAGTATTAAAAGTAGTCTGGAAATTATTTATAATACATGCGAGGATACTGTAAAATCCATGCAAACCTACACCATTTTATATAAGAAACTTGAACATCCCAGAATTTTGGTATCTGAGGGGGATCCTGGAACCAATCCCCCATAGGTACCAAGAGACAATTATATATAAGAAGTGAAGCTATGAGGAAGGAAAAAAAGAAAAAGAAAAACAAAACACTCATCAACCAGATTTCTCTAGTTTGTCTCATCTTCAGAAGCCTGAAGGTTAACCTGCCCTAGAATTAGAGAACAGCAGCTCAGCCTCTCCGTATAGCCCACCACTCATATACTATACTCAGCACAATGATCACTCAGAGGACCAAGCATAAACTTCAATCTCAGTGAGATCTATTCTGAGACCCTGGTGGCTCAAAAACCAACTATTCTCTAAATGAAATTCAAGTTTCAAGTTTCTCTATTCTGAAAGTTTCATCATTCCCATGAAAAGTTGGGAAAAGAGAGCAAGTACAGGGAACAATAAACTCGGGCCCTTCCTCACCCATGTCCATACCCCATGAGTGGACTTAGAACTAAAAAGATCTTATTTTGGTATCAAATCACCAGATGGTCTGATATGAAGGAAGTGACACAAAGCCCTGGGCTCATTTCTGAGCCTAAGGAACTCAGAGTTTTTCCTGAATGCTCTGTTTTGGTTTTTTGCCTACTCTTGTGCTTTTGATGTCTCCAGCCCAATACTCTCACTCTGACAAGCAGTTTCCTTCATACTTTTTGCATAAACACAAGACTTTTTTTCACACTCTCACCCAGGATATCCAACCCTCCTATCCAATGCCTTACCTGGGGCAGAAACAGTCTTTGTATCTTTATATTTATCTTTTGCCACAGCCCAGTCCACTGCCACTGTCCGCCCTGTCAAATAGGAAAGTGGCATCAGCAAGGCTTTCCTCCTCCTTAATATCCCTACTCCTGTATATGACTTTCAACCCATGAAAGACAGTAATGGAACCAGTGGAGACAAGGAAACACCAGTTCAGAAATGACTGAACTTTAGCTGCTCTTTTTAATTCTTAAAACATTTTAAAATTACAAATTTTGCCTATCACAGGCACCACACCTTAGTAAAGATGAAGGAGAAAAAAAATGAAGAATTAGAATGCTGTTTCCAGTTAAATCAGCAAGTAGCAAAACAGGCATTCTGGACTAATGGGCACCCTACTCAAAAGCTAGAAAATCCCTTAGGCACAGTACCTGAGTAGCCTCAGTGAGTTTAATAGCCCATGAATGCTGAATAGTAGTCACAACCAAGAGGAGGAATCTAGATACCAACCTGCATCTATCAGTGATTAGGACATTCTTCATTAAAAATTTAAGAGGATACTCTCACCAAATAAAGACAGGAATCCTAGCATGTATTCTGTCAAGTTTAATCTCAAGATCAAGCACTAGAAATATTTTACCAAAACAGCTAGTAGTGACTCTCCACAGTGCAAACACCTTTTAAAAAAATGTTGAAAGTGGGTTACTGTGCTAATTCACCCAAATACCAGAAATATCTGGGTCATGGTATGGTTATAGAAAACTTACCTTTTATCTCTTTCATGTTCATTCCTTTGAGAGCTTTTCCTGCTTCTAGGAGGTTTTTGAACTGAACAAAAGCAAAACCACGCATCTTTCCATCTATATAAAATGTACAAAAAATTTAGAGGCAGCAGTGCGGAGCCACAAAGCACTAAGGAGATCAGAGCAACCTGGGCTGACAAAATGGCCCAAATCCCAACAACCAGCCAGGTAGTCCCTTCCCAAAGGCAATAGTTTATATTCTCTTGTTAAGTTAACCCTGACTCATGCTTGAGAAGAGCCAAGAAGTCAAAAGCAAAAGTAACTAATCTTCTAAAATTAATCCTAATCTATCTAAAAACCATCAAGGGACTAGCACTATTACTTGGGTTTTCATTACTTGACAAGTCCTGTGTCAGACATTTCATAAATAGCCTATCATCATATTCAATTCCCAGTCCCACCAAAAAAAGGAAAAAAATACAAAATAAAAAGGGTTTAGCAAATTAGTAAGATCTTATCTCAAAATACAAAATAAAAAGGGCTGAGGATCTAACTCAGTATAGAGCACCCCTGGGTTCAATCCCCAATACCATTAAAAAAAAAAAAAAAAAAGTATAGAGGACCCATGATATACATCTAGGGCTGATAAAGAGTAAGACATGAAGCTTGTATTTCTGGTTCAAGGCAATATGGAAAAAGACATCAGATGAAGATTGATATTAGTACCTGGCTTCCTTGGGATATTTACTTCCAGAACAGCTCCAAATTGAGCAAATATTGTTTTCAAGTCATCTTCTGAACACTATAGCCAAAAGTGAAGAAAGAAAAATAAGAAATTTATCTCATCAAATAAACATGAAGCATCAACTACAAAGATCATTCATTAAGAATAATATGAATATTTTTATTTTATTTCTTTTTTACTTCTGAAACTAGGTTATCAAAACAATTCTGAATTGATGACATCTTACTTTGTATCCAAGGGGCCAAAAAGGCAGATGTCAGAGTTTTTCCACTCTCCTTCATAGCAGATTTCCCAAAAAGGAGGGCATCTTACCATTCAATGTCCTTAAAAGTTATTGTTAATACAGGCCTATTTTTTCAAGTTAGTAGGCTGAGGTTCATTCCCAGGAGGAATTAAGCCAAATTATACCATCCTGTAAGGAGCTCTACCAGTGAGCATGCCTTGGCTCCAACTGCCTCCAGAACACATACAGCAACCCACTTTCTACATTTTCAGAAGGTATTTGCACTAAGTTAAGTTCTTTATCACTTACCTTAAAACTCAGGTTCCGAATAATTAATCTGGCTTTCTTATCTGCCACTTTGGCTTTCTTAGGCTTCAGTTCCTTCTTTGGGGACTCTGAACTTTCTAAAAATATAAAAGGCATGGAATAACTCTAAGCTCCAAAACTAGTCACTTCTAAGTTAGACATCACAGGGCAAAAGCTATTAATAAGATGGCATTTACCACAATGTTAAGCATGATATTAACCAGGAACACCAGATTTTCCAAGCTGAGGGGGAAGCAAAGGACTCAAATGAATATCAAAATACACCAGGTGATTCTGGATATCAAAAACAAATTCAAGGAGCTCTAAGTTCTAAAGACTACCCAAGGCTGCTATGCCTCTTTCATTTTCATAGTGCTGCTCTCCAACCTGGGGGGAAACTCCCTTCAATTACTAGAAATTCACCATTTTTCTTCTTTTCCTTGGACTTATTCCTCAGTTTTTTCTTGGCAACAGTCACATTGATCTTGCAACCTTCAAATGTAGTAATCTCCTTGAGGGCCCTCTGAACATCTTCTGGCATGGAAAAAGTGACATAGCCAAAGCCTCGACATACTTTACTCCCTGGAACAAGAAAAAAAGTGAGTAGGGTGAATAGGACAGAAAACCATAAGCCAAGGACACTAATAAGTAAATCCTCAAAGGCTTAAGCTACTCCATTTGTGTACAATGTCAAAATGCATTCTACTGTCAGTATAACTAATTAGAACAAATTTTTAAAAATAATAAATTGCAGTTAACATACCAAAAAAAAGAAAAGAAAAAAAAGCTTACACTAGCAGAAACCTTGTGATCAGTTTACCAAATGTCTCAGGAAAGAAAGATACAAGGCTGGCATCTACGACCCCTTCCCCACTTTCTCAGAAATTGTTAAGTTTCTTCTTCTTTTCTAAGTTGGTATTTTGCCGTTATTTCCTGTTTTCCCCCTTTCCTGATAATCTTAAGAGGATGAAAGATCTACTGGGCATGGTGGCACATGCCTGTAATCCCAGCTACTCAGGAGTCTGAGGCAGGATGACTACAAGTTCAAGGATTGACTCAAAATACAAAATAATGAGGCTGGGGATATAGCTCAGTTGGTAGAGCACTGGGTTCGATCCCCAGCACCATCAAAAAAATTAATTAATTAATTTAAAGGGCTTAGCAAGACCTTGTCTCAAAATACAAAATAAAAATGGCTGGGAATCTAACACAGTGTAGAGGACCCTTGGGTTCAATCCCCAGTAGTATATTAAAAAGAAAAAAAAGATTTGGAGGACCCATGATATACATTAGGTCCCCAAAGAATTCAATATCAAATAGGAAGAAAGATCACCAAGGAAGGTAGGAAATGTAAGTACAGTAACTTTGAAAATCAGAATATAAGATTGCAGTCCCTCTTTAGAATAAGTCAGCAACAGGGCCAGGGATGAAGCTCAGTAGTAAAGTGCATGCCTAGAATAGATGAACAACAAATGCCTAAGGCCCTGACAAAAGAACCTCAAACAATAAACACTGCTCTGCAGATATTATTACCATTATTACAAATGCCTTAGCTATTTAGTATCAAATAAAACCTTTAATGCAAATTAGGTTCAGCAAGTTCCTTTTCCCAAAGAATAATCTGAGACAGAGGAAAGCAAGTGAATGTCACACAGGACATTAGTAGCTCAATTAATGCTTCCATACCAGCCCCATGTTCTTCCACAGGATTCCAGAGAGAAGAATATTAGGACCAGGCAGGTGATGATTATGAAAATCAACTGTAACCCACCTTGGCCCTTTTTTGGTATGTTTATTTTGGTTTAACATAGTTTGCATGATACAATTTTAAGTAATTTACTGTGTTAAAAAGGTCCACCCAGTACCTGCAAAAGAAACAGAACTTGTCTTCTGCTTCCCTTTCAACTACACTTGAATCTCCTCCAGAGATTCATGCGCAGTGTAACACAGGATGCAGCTCCACATAAGCTGGTTAAAGTTGACACTTAACAACAGGAAAGCATACCATGACAAGAATATCACTTCTTTTCTCTTGGAATTCCCTCACACCAAAAGCCTACCTACTCGCCTTTCAAAGAATAAGAACAAGAAAAATCAAGACCCTTCCTAATGAAAACAACCAAAAATAAAGCATCTCAAATGTGGAGGAGTTCAATGCCCAATAATTATGTCTACACAAAGCATTCTCAAATACATTCAGAATCCTCATAAGAACCCTTTGAAACTACCCCATCTTAAAGAAGCTAAGAGACATGACACTGCTATTGGGGAAAACCTAACCTCACCCCTCGCCCCTCCCATTCCACTGAGTTACAGCACTCTGTCCAATATTTTCCAGCTGCCTGGACAAGAAAGTGTATAAATTTTTAAATAAAAGAAGTCATTAATGATTTAGACAAAAGTACAAAAGATTTAAGGTAAGGTTATATATAGCCTATATTCTGAAGACTCAAAGCAGAACTCCCAGTCAATAGCATGTTCTTCCCTAAAAAGACTGTCACATGGAACTTTATATAAAACCAAAATAAAAGTTTTGCAAATATTCATCCTTTTTGTGTGTGTGTGTGTGGTGCTGGGGATTGAACCCAGGGACTTGTGCATGCAAGGCAAGCACTCTACCAACTGAGCTATATCCCAGCCCAAATATTCATCCTTTACCATACATGAATGCACTCCTTTTATTCTACTTCATTTTTTAAAAAATTCTAGTCAAACCTACACAAGACCCACTAATGAATAATAACCTGCAGTTTAAGAAACATTAATATATAGCACTCTCATTCTCTTATTCACTTATATCAATCTTAGAATGACAAAAGAACCAGGCAGTTGCCATGACTTGAACAACAATTAGAGCCATGTGACAATCAAAACTATAATTTTTGTTATTAACAGAAGTTAAAGTGGGGTCGTTATTAGCACACATAATTCACACATTCACATATTCAGATACCACGGAGGGGAAAAGGGAGTCCATAAGATACCATTTCTTCCCAGTTGTTCTGCTAAAAGGCAAAAAAGCAGCCACCTATAGAGACAAGTCTGGTGACTTGACAAGAAGTTAAACGTATATTTTGGTAACAGTGTTTTTAATAAAGCATGGGCAAGGCTTAAAAGTCCACTGACTGCCGCCGGGTGTGGTGGTGCTTGCCTGTAATCCCAGGGTTTCAGGAGGCTGAGGCAGAAGTTAAATAAATTCGAAGGTAGCCTCAGTAACTTAAAGAAACTGGGGGGGGGGGGGGGAGGATTAAAAGGCTGAGAATATAGCTCAGTGGTAAAGCGCCCCTGGGTTCAATCCAAAGTACCAAAAGGGGAAAAAAAAGTTTGCTATTTTCATTATTACCAAATAAGATCACGAACATAAATGTGCATAATATAAACTGAAAGCGCTACAGAAACCTAAAACGAGGCTCTGACTTTCATAAACCGATCCTATAGGCCCGTCTAAAGCCCATTCAGTTTGAAAAAGAAACTCAATTCCCGGTGCATTCTCTCAGGGGCGTATAAAGAATAATTTAGCTCCCCAAAATTTGAAAAGGTGTCCTGGAAGAGATCCCGTCCCCAGGAAAACCCCAGCCCTCTCCTAGACCGTCCCGCCCCCTACCTTTCTCAGTCACCACGAAGCACTGCTTCACCGGGCCCACCTGACTGAACAGCTCTTCCAGCTGCTCGCTGCGGGCTGAAGGCGGAAGGCGACTCACAAACAAGGTCAGGCCGGCCATGAGACCGGGAAAACGAGGGTCGTGAGGCCAAGAGCGAACACGGCCACCGTACTCCGGTGGTAAAGACCGGCTGGAGTACGACAACCACGCCGACTTGCCGGGCGATCCCGGAAGTGCTCTTCACTCAAATGACTCCGGAGCGGAAAGCCTAGTGGGACGGGGAAGAAACGTTCCGGAATGAAAAAATAGTGACGCCCCGGGGGGCGGAGATTTTGAGCGAGGCTCCACCCTCTGTCTCAACACCGATCCCTCCACTGTTGGAAAACATATCAACAGTTTACTCTTTCTGAAAATCTCACCTCCCGAAAATCCAAGATAGGCAAGAAAGGCCGGTTTGCTCTAGGCCTTATCCGGGATCTATCATATAACGAATGTTTTAAAATATTTTCTGAAGGGTCTCCACAGATTTCCAGTTTACGCGCTTAAACTGCAGGCAGAACGCACACAGATGTACACCATTCGGACAATTCTCAAATTCTCAGAGAATATAAGACTAATGTCATCTCGGCTTCACTGACAAAGTGTAGCTACTAAAGTATGCATACATACAGATGGTTTATGGTTTGGACCTGGAATGTGCCCCAAATGCTCATGTGTTGAAGGCATGAAGGCTTGGTTGCCAATGAAGCAATGTTCCGAGGTCGGATTTTTGGGCAGTAATTGAATAATGTGGGCTCTGACATCATCAGTGGATTAATGCATTGATGTATTCATAATTTGAATGGACTTTTGGGGAGTGGTGGAAACTGAAGGAGGTGGAACCTAGTTGGAGGTAGTGGATATAGTCCTTGGGGGACTATGTCTTGTCCCCACCTCCCCTCCTCTCCTCTCCTCTTCCTTTATCTTCTTTTCCTCTGCCATGATGTTCTGATGTACCTCATCCCCAAACAATTAAGCCTAACGACCACAGACTGACTCTCTGAAACTTGAAACTATGAGCCAAAAATAAATTTTCTCCTCTAAGTTGTTTTTCTCAAGTACTTTGTCACAGTGACAAAAAGCTAACTAACATAGTACACAATTATGCTTTCAATAAATACTGAGCTCCTACTATGTGCCAGGCATTAGGGATAAAATCAGGGAGTTAAAAAAAAAAAACAAGGTCCCTGCCCTCCTATAGAAGATAGTCTAGTGAGAGAGACAGACATTACTCAAAAAATCTTACAAATATATCACAGCATGTACAGTGCAAGATCATATCAGAACACACCCAAAGCAAACAAAGCACCCGACTTATGCGTACAGATTTAGAACCCAGTTCCAATCAGAGACAGGGGATTTTCCCCCAGGTCAGCTTATCAGACAGATCTAAGTTTGAGAGATCTGAGCAGGAGAAGATCTGGATGCTCCTGGGTCCTGAAACACAAAGAGTATTTGCCATACACTAGGCTCAGGAACTGACCTGTATGCAAGACCATGGCATCTGCAGAACACTTAGCTGCAAAAAATACCAAAGCACTTTCTAAATCATTGCTTTTAATGATTTAGCATAATAGGTAGAAAATGCAGAAAGGATAAAAGGTAGAGTGAAAAGTAAGTTTCCTTTTCTCTTCAAGCCCTATCTACTCTCAATACATTTAAGGATGGATGGATGACTGGTTGGTAGTTTTGGGGGGGAAAGGGAAATTCTGAATATCAGATTTATGAATCCCTAGCTCCAAGTATTATGTACTTAAAAACACACACACACACACACACACACACACACACACACACCACAGTTCTTTTTAGACACATAACTCAGGAGAGGGAGCACTGAAATACAAAACAGATTGTTAAGGTTACTAGGTTAATCCTACCTAGGATAAAGAGAGCCAAATAGATGAGGGAAATGAACTGGATTGCTTGCACAAAGTTGTTTTGAGATTCCACATTCCTACCTGTTCTTTCTCTTTCCCTTCTGCACCCTTCACCTTAAAACCACAATTCCATCACCAAGGACTAAAATGCAAGCTTCAGGGCCCCAGCTGTGGTGAGGCCTTCCTAGTCTTGGCCTCAATATGTACAGAGGAGAAGGTTGTTCCAATATCTCTGCAACATTCTCTACTAATACTATTTGAAATACTTTGGATCCAAGTTTTTCTTAAAGAACAAAAACAAACCATTTCCCTATGCCCATCAGGGGGCAGCAGCTACCCACAGGGTAGGGTTCTGTGCCCCTCAGAGAGGACAACTGTATAGTTGACCCTTTCTACCCTCCCAGTAGTTCAGACCTGTGTCCCATCTATTTTTCTCACTTCCCTCGTATCCATTCATATAAGGGAGAGCACATTGTTCTTCAATCAGAAATATTTGCTCATCCATCTCCTCAGGACACATGCAGCGTTCTTTATTAAATAGTAAGAGTCTTGGAACCCTGCAACGTGGCTTCCAGGGGAAATAAACTGCCGGCATGCCCCTCATCCATCACTGTGCAGGAGCCTGGAAAGGAGGTAAGAGAGGCTGGGCTCTTCTCAGCCTCTCCCAAGCCCCATCCCTCTGATTCTGCTATTCCTTGTCAACCAAACCTTCTGTAGTGCCAAGTCATTCTTGTTCTTCACAGTTAACACAACAGTAATTAATTACTGCTGCTATTTTGATTATTTATGTGATTAGTTGTTTACTGTCTCTTTCTTCAAAAGAACTGCAACTTCATAAAATCAGGGCTGGTGTCCTCCTCATTCACCTCTCTATCCTCAGCACCTATCATATTTTAAACATTCAATAAATGTTTTAAGAGAATGAATGGAGGTGAATTTGTCTCTCAGTCTTCCTCAGGACCAAGATTTGGAACTGCAGATGTATGCACTGGGATTTACCTGGACTCCTGAGAAACCTGCTTTGGGTATGGGATAAGGCATGAGACAAAAGGGAAGAGCTGTCTAACCAAAGTCTTGGCCTCTTTTTGAAGTCAAAGGGCTCGGGTAACTCTTACTGAGGAAAATCAACAGTGTTGGAGCTGGTGAGCACCAAGCTGTACTCCCTCCCCAACTCCTTCCCCACCAGCCCCATTCAGTTTCTGGATAGAAAAGAAATGTATGTGGGGGGAGGGGGACAGAGAGATTGGAGTTATCCAGGGCTTGACTACTCTGTTGGTGTGTGTGTGCATGAACCCAAGGGCCCTCAATAGGGAGGGTCAGAAAGAGCAGCTGGCAAGGATTAGAATGAGGAAGAGATGGCAAAAAGAAACTGCATGTGAGCAGAGGCAGATAGAAGGGAAAGTGGAGAAGAAAAGGAGCAATTGCTCAGAGCAGCAAGCACTCCTTGCATGACACAATGCAGCACTGATGCTGAGCCTGCTACAGCCACTATGACACCAGTGAGAAATGCCTGTAATTAGGAGCCTGGCAATTCTCTGGGCTTCAGCCCAGAGTGACGATGCAGCAAGAATTTCTGAGCCATGCTGAGCCAGGTGATGGAGGAGACATGGTCAGAACCATTCCAGACCCATCCCTCAGCCTTGCCTGTACCATCCACCTCCCATTTCTCTTCGCTACTCTTTCTCCCCCCAGACATTGCTGGCTCCCTTCCTTCCTCTGAGATCTAAGGCCCTGGATGCTCCTCTCAACCAAGACAGATCATCATCTGCAAGGAGAGCAGTACTTGAATTCCCCCACTAGTGCTTGGGACTTGGTCTGGCCAAGGGCCCCAGCTGCCCTGGGCTTCCCTGCCTGCTTCTCTTTTGGCTCCTAGCCTCCCATCTCTAAGCCTCAGCAGCTGATGGTAAGAATTGGAAGGAAAACCACTGGAGTTCCTGTTTTACCACTTTGAGCCTGTGTGTGCCCCTACAGGTCTCCCTGCCATGTGCAGGACATCTGCCAAAACACTGTCAGATTTTCATTTTGAAACCTAATCCAACACTCTGCTTTTGTGCCATTCTAAATCACTGAATTTTAGCCAAATGACAAATGTGCACTATCTAGAGCTCCCAGCCAAATGCTCCAGGCAAGGGAGGGATTACCGAGGGCCTGGTGGCTGGATGAGTTTGTGGCTCTCTGCACTGTGAATTCTGCTTTGGGTGCTGGACTGGGGCTGAGGCAGGGGAAGAGGCAGGCAGTGGAAGACAGGCTTTCTCTGGGGAGAATCTGTGCCTATGGGGGATGACAGATCTGCAGGGGAGTGGGTAAGGTGGTTGTGAGCCCAGTTTCAAAGAAGCCCTCTTGGTGGGTAAAGAAGGCAGTTTTCTCTTTGTGAATCCCAGGCTGTTTGACAGTGGTTGGGGGACTGCTGGGGATTCTGGCTGGGGGTGATCAGGCCCTTTTACATGTGTATCAATGTTTCCATGAAGGACTTTATCCCAAATAGTCCCTAGCCAGTAGTTCACTAAGCCCCAAAGCCAGGCTCCTAGGAATCCAGGCATTTCCACCAAGACTGAGAGTTCCTCCCCAACCTCTGAGGACTACATTTTTATCCCTATGAAAAACCACTTCTCAGAGAGTCATAAGGATCTTCAAGGGGCAGCTCCCAGGACCCCCACTCATCCCAGCCATGGGATAAGATTCCTTTGTCTTATGTGAAGGTGCCTGGTTCTGAGGCAGACGTACCCCACTTCCACTTCTGGTAGAACCACTGCTTCTGTAGTGCCATCTAAGTTTTTCCAAGAAGGTCAGAACTTTCTCCTCTGAAAATATTTTATTGATAAATTAACTCTGAAAGTGTTTATCTCCCACCCAACTGCTATAAGGTCTCCAGGACGGGCCATGGACCCTTCTGTGAGGAAGGGTCTGATGGAGAACAGGGAGTCTCACTCTCCACAGAGGTGGGGTTTCTGGGCATGGCAAAGGTGGGTATGGGGCAGAGGCAGGGCCCCAGGTCTTCTGAGGACAGTTCCTCTCACTCAGCACCAGAGTGGGAAGTAGTGGTCAGAGGTTGGAGCACCTTGGAGCTTTATTGCTGGCACAGGCCAAGGATAGTGAGATTCCTGCTGGCCTAAAATTACAGCTGAGGGCATCTGAGCCCAGGGCTCCAGAGAAGATGGCACTGAGTCCCAATCAACAGAGCCCGGCTGCTGACCCACCCACCCCATGGAGGAGGAAGGAAGCAGGGGAGCTATCTGACCCAGGCAGAATTGGGGAAAAGGTTACAGTGTGCAGGTCTTGGCCACAACAGGCACCACAAAGGGGCCCATGGGCAGAGCAGCTAAGTGGCTGCCCCTTCACAGGTCTATGGTGTCGCTCCCCACGCTCAGCTCGTCGATCTGTCGGCAGGCATCCAAGAACTGCTCCTGCAGTAAAACCTCCTCGGCCTGCAGCTCAGGAGCTGGCTCTGGGGAGTCGCGGGAGGGTGGGGACAAGGCCTGGTAGGATCCGGAAGCTGGGAGGCTGGGGCTGCTTCCTGAGGGCCGCGGAGGACTGAGGACGCAAACCAGTGGACAGCGCAGGGGCCTATCGGGGCTGGAACACAGCAGCATGGACGAGCTGTCCCGCGAGAGTCCACACAGAGAACCCGAGGAGGCGCTGCTGCCGGCGGGCCAGGCCCCAGGAGAGGGGAGCTCCGGAGGCGCCGGGGAACTGGGGGTCTCCTCCGACTTTCCACTGGGCCCAGTCCCTGTCTTGGTCCCTAGCGAGGCTGTGCGATAGAGGCCGAGCCCAGGCAGGGCTTCCCCGAAGGCAGGGCCCTGGAAGAGACCGGGAGCCAGCAGCGCCTCGCTGCAGAGGGCCTCCTCGATGCTGCGCCGCAGGTTGATTGGGGAGGGCGGGCGGAAGTCTACGGTGCAATCGCTGCAAGGGGAAGAGGCGGGGGACTGGGCCGAGTTGGCCGCGGTGCCTTTGAAGCCCCGGCAGCCACCTCCCTGGAGTAAGAGGTCTGGGCCTGGCCCTGCCAGGGCGCACAACTGAAGCAACTCGGTGTCGCCACGTGCGATGGCGCTACCCAGAGGCTCCTTGTCTGGGGGCCCAGTGACCCAGCCCCCTGGCAGGAGCGGAGCCGCATGGCCCGGGGACAATCGGAAGAGCTTAGCCCAGCAACGCTGAGGCACGCGGGGACTGCAGAGCGCGGGGTAAAGTCCCAGCAGCGCCAGCGGGAGTGCGACACCCACCTCGCCCAGGCGCAGGCCTAGCTGGAAGGCCCACCAGGGCCAAGGCCCCTCTAGGCCAGGTTGGCCTCCATAACCTAGGGCGTGAAGAACCTCGTAGCCTTGCAGGGCTCCGCTCAACAGCCCGAAAGTGCCAGCCACCGGGGCAGTGCGCGCCGCGCGCCGCCAGGACTCACGGGGGGCGAAAGGGCTGCGCGCCTGCGGGACAGGGGTAGATCCCTTGAAGCCAGACCCTCCCAGGGGCGCTCCAGCCCGCCGCCGCCGACCTCGCCAGCAGGAGAGCGCCAGCAGGAGCCCTGAAAGGAGCGCGGCAAGGAAGGCGTGCAGCCCGCGCGAGACGAGCCGCAGGGGCCGCAGCGGGCGATGCGCGGCGCTGCCAAGCGCTGCGGCGGCCGACAGCCCTAGCCCCAGAAGCAACAGCGCGGCCAATCCGGCGGGGCACCGCGGCGGGCGAGGCCGAGCCAGAAGCAGGCAGGCCAGCCCCAAGCCGGCTGCCAGGCAGGGCAGAGGAAGGTCCTGCAGCAGCAGCCAGGCCAGCGCCGGCAGCCGGTCCCGGTGCCCATAGGCGTCGTAGAAGAGTGGAAAAGCCCGCGTGGTCCCCGCAGACAGCAGCAGCAGGTCCAGCAACGCCAGGCAGGGGGCGCCGGGCGGGCAGCGCCAAGGCAAGAGGGCCAAAGCCAGTAGTGCTAGCAAGGCCACCAGGCCGAAGAGAGCGCCTGCCCCATACACATGGGCCTCCCAGGCCAGCCCCCAGTGAGCCCTGGCCTCTGTCCAGTCGGCCTCCAGGGTCAGGAAGAAGAGAGGCAGCGGGGAGGCAGGAGGCTGCACCTCATGGTCAGGTAACTCTCCCACACTGCAGGAGTCAGGCCCACATTCTGGCTGCACTGAAGGGTTCCCAAGGCTGGCAGGAGATGGGTCATCAGAGGTGGTGATGGTGGGGTCTGTGGGCAAAGAACGTTTTGCTGAGGCAATTGTATAGTCCCACCCTCCACCCACAGACCTCAACCAGATGCCTGAATACCAGTTCAAGAGTCCATCAAAACACCCAGGATGCCAACTTGTATAACAGATTAGAATAAATAAGTAATTTTAAAAACACCCCGGATATTCTTGTTCTATAGAGGAGACTCTAGGACTTCTTGGTCTCACATCCTCCCCTCCCCCATTCCAACCCCTCTGGCTGAAGCTTCCTCATCCTTTCCCCTTTCACTCTCTTATGTTTATTTTCCTCCAACAATCTTTGATTCTACTGGGGGAAAAAAAGTGTTTGTTTCTTTAAGAAGTTACAGAACTTTACTACAACTGGAAGGAATAGTGGATGCCCCCTCTAGTACAAATCCCCCATCAGAAATGAAGATTTATGATAACAAAGATTTTTTTTGTTCCCTGTGCTCACATCTGAATCTACATGCCTAAATGGTTTGTGGTATCTAGTTGACAGTGGGCAGATATCCATTGAATAAATGAATTCTCATTTGCCAGATAAAGATACTGAGGCTCTGTAGAGAGATAAAATGACTTGTCCAAGGTCAAAGAGTGGCAATGACAAAAAAGATGATGTACCACTAGAATCCAGACCTGAGCACCAATCTGAGCCCCTTTCCACTCCAAAGCCTCTTCATAATTCTTGTCTGCTTATCTCTTGTTTTATACCCCTGACTCCTAATTCCTACCTTGGTGGTAGGAGATACATCTGACCTTTTCAGGTATTCTCCCATGTTCTCATTTCAAGGAACTGACATGCATACACACACAGAGCAGGGGAAGAGAAAAGACTCTCTTGTCCCCAGCACCTTGAGGAAAACACTATTCTTATTACTACCCTTCCTGCCAACTATACCTCAATCCTCAGCCTACCCATGGCTGTGGCCCCACAAAGCCATTGGTCTAAGACTCAATATAGATGGCCCTTTGGTTCTCCGCCTTTTATAGAAGGTGACATTGAGTTGGACTACCCTGGGTCTCAAACTCCCAGAAAGGAGCAACTGAGGAGTTGATAGCAGGATAAGATGCCATCCAAGTAAGTGAGTTCCTCTGGGTCCAACATCTTCCCACATCTCTCAACAGAGAGGAAGTCAACTAAGCAGGGAGAAGAAAGACCCTGGTTCTACCACTCTCTTAGAGCAAGAGAGGAACTCAAAAGAGTTAGATCCAGGGATTCTTGCCATGGCCAGGTCACAAGGAAGATGCTGGAAGCTGACCCCTCCCTATCACTATCTCACAGGCTTGGAGCAACTACATATTCAGGTTAAAATGAAGGAAGAAAAGATGGTAGTGAAGGATGGGGACAGCCTGGTGGTGAAGGGAAAGAAGACTGGGCACAGATGGGAAGTGAGGGAAGAGTGTCTTCTATGGCTCACACTCCTGCCTCAACTGTTTGAACAGGTCCAGCTGAACAACACAGGAAAATCCTGGCTTTCACTGGGGACATAAAAGGCACACAAGTTCTAAGAACAAGGAAAAGGAGTAGGGGGCCAGAGAGCTTCTCTGGAGAGAGGGGAGGGCAAGATAGAATTGGTCAACTAGAGAGACAGAGAAGGTACAGCCAGAAAACTAAATATAGCAAATGGCAGCATACACCCTGATTCCCATTTGATCACATTTCTCAAGTAAGAAATAGGTAAGAGCGCCACTACATAGTATAGTTACAAAGACAAAAGAGATGATGTATGTAATATTCTTAGGAGTGCCTGGCATGAAATAATGTTCAACACAAGCTGGTGGTCCATATCATTATTATTGGCTAATGTTCATCACTGATCAATCATTAGTTTGTATTTGTGTGAATGTGACCATTCCTGGCCTCACACTAATTCTTGATTTACCTAATTAAAAACTGTTGTTTTTAACATCCTTCGCATATCCTAAGCTTGCGAAGAGTGAAGATCAATATACTGTCTCAGTTTATGAACTCTATTTGAGTTAATGACTTGACCATCCCAGAACACTCAGGAAGACAGTGGCCATCAGTTAAATGAGAAATCACCCAGCTAGGAACAGATAGCTTGGTAATTAGGAGAGGGCATCAGTCTGGCATTGGCAGGATCAAATAAACACATTCCCTTGTCCCTCATTCCCTGGTCCCCTCTGATGTTCTGGCCCAATGCACTGTTTTCTGGTCTTAGTCACTTTGCAGTGACTGAGGTCCTACAGCAGCAGCCAGGCCAGTGCTGGTAGCCTTTCCTTAGTGGGCTCTACAAAGAGGAAGGGAGGTTCTGCCCCAGCCTGTCACACCTCACCTTCTCCTCATTGCTCACTACACAGACAAATGCAGCTCTCAGAGGTCAGCTCCACTTCATACTCTTCCATCTTCACCTTTTCCCCCTTGTGGGCCACAGGAAACCCCATCTCCCATCTTTGTCCTCAAGCACTATGGCAACTAGAGCAAATTTCAACATTTGTAACAATCCAGGGAAGGAATAAAAGCCAGAAAATAGGCAAAGTATGGGGACTGCTCAAGTGTCTGAGAGTGAGTTCTGAATTAGGAGCATTGTTTCCAGGGGTCAGAGCATTCTTAGTACATTCTAAGTGGGCCAGGCAAGGGTGGGGACAGGTAGGAGAAAATCCAACTTCTACCTTTGAAGGGTCCACTTAACCTCATTTTCTGTCTCCCCATTTGTGGCTTCCCCAGAAAGAGCCTTCAGTTTCCCCCCAGAAGATAGTAACCTGATTCCCTCTTCCCAGGATCCCGCTCCTAAACAGGGCACTCCTCCAGAGAGACTCCAATGTGACCTGTAGCCCCTCTTCGCCTCAGGGGTGAGGGAGGAGATGGGATGTCAATGTGAGTAATCCATGAGGCAGGAGCTGACTGGGGAGGGGGGAGGGGAGGGGAGGGACAAGCTCATTCATAGAAGAGTCAGGCCTGATTATCCACCAGCTGCCCAGATCAAAGGGCTGGGGAATTGCATCTCCATCCTGGATGCTGTAGCTCATTTAGAGGCCTGGCCTCATCCTTCTCCCCACACCCACCCCCAGGATCCTGGAGAACTGATAAACATTGTAGCACTGATACTGGAGAAATATTTAACAACTAGGATGGAGCAAATGCTGGCTGCGCAGAACAGAGACCCACCAGGGTACTCTGGGAGTAAAGGCAAGCACTCAGGGAACTGAGGACAGGAGGGACTTATCAATTAGTCTAAAAGTTCTCCCATATGTTAGGACCTATACAACTGTTGGGTTGTGTATGGGCTAAATACAACTCAGTTTAAGGTGAAGGGAATCTAGTACAAGGAAGACATAGGAGTCCAAGGTGCAAGGTTGATGACACCTAGTTAAGAAAGATCTTAGAGGAGACACAGAAAGACTCCCTTTGTTCCCTGTTTGACAGTGCTACATATATATGCACGTGGATTTACACACATGCACGCACACACTCCCACGTGAGTGAAACCCATTGGTCTTCTCTCCAGGAGGCCTGTGGCCCTCCTGGGTTTATCCAGGAGGAGCAGCCAGGAAGAGGCTGGGTTCCTGCAGCCACTAGTGAGGAAGGGGGTGAGGGTGGGGCTGCCAGCCTGCGGAGTGAGGCTGCCTCTGAAACTGTCCAGACTCATTAAACCTGCCTGGCCAGCACTGTCATCCAGGCTGACAGACTGCCAGCCAGCATCCTTCCCCTGGGGCACAGAGTTGCCCCCCTCCCACAACAGTTCCTATTGTTGTTGTACACTGGCTAGATAGGGGAGAAGTCAGTTCCTCACCCACCACTTAGGGAGTGCTGTGACAATGACTGGAGGGAACCAGAAATTGGGGTTTGGTGTTAAGTCTGGGGCTGGCAGAAACTGGAGGACCAGGGGTATCCATGGCTGAGCCTAGTATGGGGTGGCTGAGGGGCTTCACAGGCACAGTAACCCTTTGCAGAGCCCTCCCCGGGGCTCCTGTGACTTCATCTTCCCAAGCACCTGGGCCATCTGCCCAGTGAGTTTATATGTGATTCCACAATAGCTTGGGGCCAGGGCTGTGGTATCTTCTGCAAGATAGGGTCTGGAAGTATATGTGGGGTACAGAAGCAAGGTTAATAGCTATAACTATATGAACTTCTACTTTGTGCCCAGCAGCATGCCAAGAGTTTATGTTATCTGGAAACTTTACAATATCTTGGCAAAATGAGTACTATTACTAAACCTTAGATAAATGAGAGGAGTTAGGCTCAAAGGGGTAAACTAACCTGCCCAAGGCCAACCAGCTAGTTTTAAGTAAGTAAAGGGATTCAAAGCCAGGTCTCAAGATGTCAGAGTCTGTGGTCCCTCCTCAGTATCACATACCTGTCTATATGCATGTTCTGAAAGGCTCCCTTGATCAAAGGTGGCATCTGTCTACTCACAGTCTCCTCTTCAATGTCTTCCCAATGAAGGGCCCAGCTCTGCCCATATCTGACAGCATGTCATGTCAGATCAGACAGCAGAGGAGACAGCCCAAAGTTGGTGTTGAAAGGGGATGCGGAAGTAGGCCAGGCCACCCAGAGTGGAGGGTGGGGTAATTGGCAGTGCAGTAGAAATCATGAAGGAGTCCTGTGCTGTTTGGCCTGACCCACCTATCTCCATCCGATTCTGCCTATGACTGCAAACCTTTCAGAACATTGTAACTTAACTCCATGTGGGATCTTCCCTGGCAACACTTGTTCTCAGACAATTTGTGTAGATTTCTCCATGATGATGATGAAAAGAATGATGATTATGGTTACAATAACAATGAAATAAAGGGTCTGAGAACACTGAGAGTGACTAGCATGTAGTGACACTGAATAAATAACTGTCAAGTTCAAATGAATTGTATACTTACCACGTTGCATCAGTGTTGTTTCAGTTGAAGCAGAGCTTAGGGAAGTAGCTGGGTCCAGCAGACTTGGGCTTGAGAGCTTCCTTTCCAAGGTAGGTAGGGGTGGGGACAGAGTACTGCCAAAGAACCCTGCAACAGAACACATAAGGCCTACCTACACCAAAGGTTGTGGCCTTTGATGCTTGAGAAAAAAAACCCTGTCCTTCTGAGGATTTTGCCCTAAGGAAGTCACTATCCTAGGAATTGTAGCCACATACTAAGCTGATGTACAATTTGAACTAAACTACAAGTGCCAAACCAGAGTCAATCTAGCAAAGAATATGTTTCCTTGCGGAGCAGTAGTCCTTGTCCTAAGACCTGGGAGAAGCATTACAGGCCTCCCCTGGGCAAAGAAAAGGAGGTATTGGACAGGCCCCTAACATGGCACCTGGCATGTAAAGGGTCCTATAAATGTATGTTGAAAATAAATGAACACTCACCTGGAGAATCTGACACTTTAGAAGCAGAGCTTGGGGATATTGTTGTGCCTGGGGGGTTCAAGCCTGAGAAGTTCCGGAGTGGGGACAGAGTAGTGCCAAAAAACCCTGCAAAAGGAGTGCAAGCTGAATCTGCCTCTTACTTACCAGGGGGACCCAGCAGAGACTCTCCTCAGATGGGTGGGTGCTTACCAAAGGGTCCCAAACGCCCAGCAATCTCTGCCAGGCTGGCTCGAAGGCTGGGAAGCAGGGGTAATGTTCGATGCCCAAGTGTGGGGGCTGCACCCGCTCTCAGTGCCACATCAAACTTCAGCTCCAGCTCGCTCTGGTGGAGCCTGGGAATACTGGATGGAGGTGCTGTCGCCGTCAAAGCAGTGGCCCAAGTCACAGTGCCCATCCTGGGCTGATAGGGAGCAGTGGGCTGGTCGGTGGGCCCAGAAAGTGGTGATGTGGACTCAAGAGTCAAGGAGGAGGCCCAGGGCACAGAACTGCCTTCAGCAGAGCCCCACTCTGGGGGAGAGTTCCTGGGGGAGCCCACCAGCAGTTCCCAAATGGGGTCAGTCCTCAGCACACTGGCAACCTCTTCTGGTTCCTGGCCTGGCCCAGGAGACAGAGGCTGGGTCTCTGTGACAGGGCTCCCCCAGACAGCAGCTGGTCCCCGAAGATGAAATTTGAAGTTAAGTCCCAGGTTGAGGGAGAGCATAGAGGCCTCACTTTGAGGTGGCGGGGTCAAAGTGGTTAGAGAGGCACCTGGGACGGAGGAGGCAGGCTGGGGGCCCACAGGAACAGCAAGCAGGACCCAGCAGAACAGGCCCATCCCAAGGCAGCCATGCCCTGCCATGGCCCCACCTGGCCCCCTGAGGTGGCCTGAGTAGCAAGGGGCTCAGTTCTTCAGCACCTTTTGAGTACGAAGGTCCTAGAGGGAGGAGAGGCCTTGTGAGCCCTGGCTGCTGCCACCCTCTCCCTCTCCCAGGATCAGACATCCCAGACAGAGGCTTCTGATTACCGAGAAACAGGTGGGGTGGGGCGCAGGATGCAAAGTGTTCTGCCTAAGTAGAGAGACATGATGGCTCTTCTTGCCAGCTCTTTCCTGTACCTTCAGGCCCTATCACAAATCTCTCCCCTGCCATCCCCCACCCCCACCTCAACCTTGCACATTGAGAATTGGGTTCCTCAACATAGCCAGTGGATGGGCTTAGGCTTCCAGATGCAGACTCTTACCCTTCTTCCCCCACCCTTTTGTGGAGCCTTCCTACCTCCTTCAAAAATTCAGAAGCCTACTGTGGACCAAGCCCCCTGCTGAAAATACAGCTGTGAGCAAGCAAACCCTCATTCTGGGTTAGTTCTGACCCCCACCTTTGGCCTGATCTGAGATACCACAGAAACACTGGGCCCCCAGAGGGGCACAGGCCTGCTGGATCTGGCAGTGGCAAAGGCTGCTGGGCTCTGCCAGAGTCTCTAGTCGAGCAGAAGCTCCCTCCTCTCACAACCCTTTCCCCTTCCTGGGGCCTGCCTGCTCCCTTCCCCAAGACCCTAGAAGTATTTGGGGGGAAGGGTAGCTTGGCCATTACTGGCTCCCCAGGGGAGAAGGCCAGGCAAGCAACCTGGGTAAGGGGCAGCAGCAATAGATTCCCAGTCCCTCCCCAGGACTCTCCCCACCCGGAACACACATCTGGTGGGGGGAGGGAGGGTGAACCAGGGACACACGTGCACCCGGCATCCTTCCATCACGCACACATAGCCACACCTAGCACCCGACACACTCACCCATTCACCCTTCACACACCCCTGCACACATGCACACACATTCCATCCTGCCGAGCCCCCTGTCTCCTACATGGGTTCAGATCCAAGCGCTGTGAGCTCCTACCTCCCCTGTCTAGCTCTCTCCCTCTCACACACACACAAGCATATACAGTCAGAGAGGCACACACGCCCCTAACACACATTGGCACTGTACATACACACATCACACGCCGTCATCCCCCCACGCCCCTACACACCCACCACCCCTCGAAGGCACACATGTACACACACGGCGCGCACACACACGTACACACTCCCCAGTCTGGACAGACCTGCTCCTGTCCCTCGCTCCCTTAGGCAGTCTCCTTCGCCTAGCCCCCCGAGAAAGGGCGGTCGCGGCGACCCCGGCGCACCCTACTGGGCAACGCTCCGCGGAGTCTCGCGCCTTCTCTCTGTAGAGCCCGGCGCCAGGACTGGAAATCGGGTCCCCAGCTCCCCGACGCCCCCTCAGCTCGTCCAAGTGACCGCAGCTTCGCCGACCCGCTGCCCCCTGTCTGCCCCCGGCCCGGCCCGCAGCGCTCTCACCAGGCGGGCGGCCGGGCTCCGGCTCCGGCTAAGGCTCCGCACTCCGCGCTCCGCGCTCCCTCCCCACGGCACCGCCTCCTGGCTGCGAGCCCGGCTCCCCGGCCCAGCCGCCCGCGCCGGGCTCCGCGGCAGCAGCGCTCTGACGGCCCTCCCTCCTGGCTCCCGCGCCCTCCCCTCCCCTCCTCCCACCCGGCCCGCCGCCCGCGGTCCACCCCCCACCCTGGCCAGCAGGCGAGCGAGCGCGCACAGCAGAGCCGAAGCCGCGGCCGCGTCGGGGTCGGGGCCCCACGCGCGCTCATTCACCCAGCGCCGCCAATCAACCGCGGTGAGCGCGGGCGCCTCGTTCTCAGCTTGCAGCTGGCAGTCACACACTCCCAGGGTAGCCC